>NW_004444115.1:2594901-2652836 GCF_000243295.1 Trichechus manatus latirostris
TTTGGATTTCTAATTGTTGTCTTTGTATAATTTCTAGTTGTGAATTTATTTTGGCATTTTGTTCCTGCATTATTTTCCTGAATTCTTCCAATTTTTGTCTGTATTTTCCATGAGTTTGTTTATTTTTTCCTCATGTTTGTCAGCTTTTTGCCTCAGCTCTTGGAGAATTCTGAGTATCAAAGATTTGAATTCCCTATCAGGTAGTTCTAGTGCATTTTTTTCCACTGGAAACGCATCTGGTGTTTTATTTTGGATGCCTACTGGAACCATCCTGTCCTGTTTTTGTAAATGTTTGGATATTGTCTGCTGTCTTTGGGACATTGAGAAGTTATTTTCCTCATTTATTGATTGCAGATTTGTTTGTTTCATCCCCCCCCCTTTTTTTTTAATTTGACTATGTCTGAGTAGGCGGACTGTGTGTTCTTTGTTGTTTGCTCATCTGTGGGCACAATAGTTTTCACCTCCTTCTACAATTGGCAGGGTCAGTCACTCAGATATGGTACAGCAGGGCAGGTCTAGATGAAGAGGAGTTACTGGGATATGTTGTTTGTGGCACTTACTACAGCCATCAGGGCGGGTCAGCAATCAGTGGAGGGCAGGTTCCAGTAGGCTGTGCCTTTGCTGCTTGGTGGTGTGATGTTAAGCTCATGGTGCAGGTAGGCGGGATGTAGTGGGGAGACTGTTATGTGTGGAGCTAAGATGGATATGGTAGAGAGGAGAGAGGAACAGGAACCAAAAACATACAAACAAACAAAAAAGATTCTAGGGGAGCTTGCCGTTGGGTGTAGAGACAAGAAACTATGAAAAGGAGAAAAACAGAAAGGGGAAGAGGAAGAAAATAAAAGAATGAATAAATAAAAATCAGAAAGGTTAAAGAACTGCAAAGTTCCCAGGAATCCCACCGGTGCAGCTATGAGGTCTGGGGAAGTCGCTCTCAGGTGTTGCAGTATAGCCTGGCTAGAAGGCATAGAGGTATAAAACTCCAGGTATTCAGGGAACAGAAAGAGAAGGAAGATATAGAGAGATGAGAAACTGAGTAATGAAGAAAGACAGAAAGGGAAAAAGAGGGAAAAGAAAACAAAACAATTAAAAAAAAAAAGAACACGAAAAGCCCCCCAAAAAACAGAAAAAAACAGGAAAAAGAAAACAACAACAAAAGAAGAAATGCACTCAGGGATTGCTCTGCACGTCTGTGCAAGCCGAGGGGGTAGTTTCCTTGCCACGCAGCACCGCCTGGCCAGAAATGGCTCCCAACTCAAGAAAAGGAGAAGAAAACAAACAAACAATTCAAAACAAACAAACGAACAAAAGCCCCTGGATCCCACCAGCACGGCAGCCCAGACCGGGGAGCAGCTCCACACTCGACAGGAGCCCCACAGCCCCTCAGGAAGAAACAAAGATGGCGCACAGAGTCAGGTATTTGAGTGAAAGGAGGGGGAAACGGTGAGAGGTAAGGAAGAAATCAAAAGAAGCAGGGAAAAAAGCAACACCAGCAGCCAAGAAATGGCACTCAGAGAGCCAGCTAGTGCGGGCTGGTGGAATCCAAGCAGCCGTTGTTTCTCTGACAAGAGAATGTGTCCGTGGGAAGCAGAGGTGACCAAGTGTGGGTGAAGAAGGGTAGGGAGTGGGAAAGCGTATATCACAAATTACTGGAGCTTTGCAGCCCTTCAGGAAGAAGCAAAGATGGAGCACGGAGCCAGGTATTTGAGCAAAAGGAGGGGGAGGTGGTGAGAGGTAAAGAAGAAATTAAAAGAAGCAGAAAAAAGCAACACGAGTAGCCAACAAATGGCACTCAGAGAGCCGGCCCGTTTGGGTGTGTGGAATCCAAGCAGCAGGTGTTTCCTGGTCAAGAGATTGTGGCCGCAGGAAGCAGAGGAGGTCGAGTGGGGGAGAAGAAGTGTGGCGGGTTGGAAAGCGTATATTGCAAATTACCGGTTGTTTTGTCTCCTGCTGGATGCTCCGTGAGGCTGTTTTCTCATACCCCTCTTTCCTGGTCTCTGATAGGAGTCCAAGATGGTGGATCTGCGCTGCGTTAGCTGGTAGGGGACCTCTGCATGAATCTCTCCTCGCTCTCCGTTCTCTGTCAGTTTTCTCACTCCATTTGGTGCTTGGCTGAGTTCTTTATCTCTTCGTTTGATGTTTTAGGGTTTCAGGATTGTTGTTTTCTCTGTTCGGCTTAGTTTTTCGGATCTTTGCTGTGTAGGGACGGCGTGGTGCTTCTGCCTAGAGCACCATTTTGCCGGAAGTCTTCTTGTGAGTCAGTTTTGATTGATTATCTCTGCATTATCAGTTCTGTTTTCTTGCTTCTTTGTACATTGCTAATTTTTGGTTGAGGCTAGACATTGTGAAGGTTCCTAGGTGGTACCCATATTTTGTGCTTGATTGCTAACTTAAAGCTGACAGTTTGAACACATCCAGTGGTACTGCAGAAAAAAGCCCTGGAAATCTGCCAAGAAACTCTTATGGAGTCATTGTGCTCTGTAATACATAGGGTCATCATGAGTCAGAATGGACTTAAGGGCAGGGCAACTAACACCACCACCAGACATTGTGAGTTTTACCCTGCTGGATATTTTTGTACGTCTCTATTCTTGAGCTTTGTTTCAGGACACAGTTAAGTACTTGGAAATAGTTCAACCCTTTTGGGTCTTGCTTTTAAAAACCTTGTTACAAGCAGTGCTCTGTCTAGGTCTGGTATTCTTCATTACTGAAATCCCAGCAATCTTGAGGTTTTCCGACTGGTTGGTGGCAACAGTCAATATTACCAGCAATGTTTGAGTGCCAGGCACTGCTAGCTCTCATTCTTTGAGGTAGTTCTTTTTGGGCCTTAAGTAGTTTCCTCAAAAGCATGTGCTGATCAGTATTCAGCTGAATGCTTGAGGCAGATCCTCTATGGTTATCAAGACCTCTCTTTCTAGGCTGCTCTCTCGTCTCCAGCACTCTGTTCTGTGAACTCTATTAGGCTTGGTCTTCTTGGACTCTCAGTTCTGTCTCCTTAATTCAAGGAGCCTGCCAGGCTCCTCCTGGACTTACCCTCCCTGTGCTGTGGCCTGGAAATTTCAAGGAAACAATCTAGGCAAATTATAGTTCTCTTCTCATTTGTTTCCCATCTCTCAGGCATCATTATCCTTTGTTGCCTTAAGTACGTGTCTTACAAACCTTTGTTTCATTTTTGTTATTTCAGGTGGGAGGGTAAATCCAGTCCTTGTTACTTTATTTTGGCTGTAAGTCCCTGTTCTGTACATTCTAAAGCTCATTTTTAAGCATATACACAGCTTTTGCCTAAAATCTACCTGCAGGAGCTACATGGAGTAGTTCAAATTCACATCCTCTTAATTTGCCCCATTGGAAATATGTTGTCATCTTCAAAAATACTTCGAACTCTAATTTTATTACTTGAAAGTGAGAGCATAATTCTTCCATTGAGATTTCAAATTTTCTTTTACCTTTGGTGCAATTAATTTGTTAATGAGTCATTATAAATTAGAAGTAGTGATTTTATCATACATGAATAAAAATGATGACTTTTGTAAATGTTTTATTTACAAAACTGTAAATATATTTAACTGCTCACTTCTAGTATGTGCGCACACATACACACACATCATAATACCTCATATTTAGAGATATTGGAAAATAGAATGCAAAGAGCGTTGGATTTTGACTAAGACAGACTTTATTTTTGAATCCAGTCATGTGAGCTAAGCTTCACTTTCCTCTCGGTCCCTATTTCTAAGTGTTAAATGAGATATATAAAGTTTCAGAACACTTAGTTCGTGTTAGTAGACCTTGCTCACCCCACCTCTCTCCATCCTCACTGGGACTCACCCCTCCCGCATTTTATATAATTTTTTTTTTTTTGGCTGAAATAGGCCGTGAACAATGGAAAATCAGGACTATTTCTGAAATACATTGAGACCCCTTTGTGAAGTCGTTATTGGCTGAGTAGATAAGCAGTGTCTTGTATTCAGTTTTCTGGGAGGCATTTTGCCATATGGAGTTCCTTTGCTTTGCTTTGGGAATACATGTTTCCCAGTGGTAGAACTGAATCACTGGCATGTTTAAGGAGTCACAGCTCTACAGGGTAGCAAGATCTTGAGGGACTCAAGAAGTAGCATAGATCTGGCTCCCTGCTAGAGGGAGAGGTGAGCTGGCTGGAGAAAGACATGACTTGGGTAGGGCCGTGGGGCTGGTTTGTGATGATGGGTTTAGAGCTCTTCTCTTCTATGTGTTATTATTATGCTGCAAAGAGTCCTGCCCTCATGGAGATGTGTCTCACACAAATGACAGGATGATTAGAATCATTTGGGGTTCGTCTGAACTGTGACTGAAGTAGCAGGGGAGCGGGACTCAGAATGCTTTCAGCATCGTCTGAATTCTGTTGGCAGCAAAGAGGCTGTACAGAATCACCGATTGCGTCCAATCCATTCCCATGCTCTCAAAGCTGCCAAGTTAAACCAGGCCCTTTTTCCCTGCTGCTATTTATTCATAGTTCAATATTTCATTTTCCCCAAAGTGCCATTCCCTTCTTTTAATAAGTATGGAAATTTGAAAATGAGAGAATTAGAAAGAAGAATTTTTAAATTCCCATAGTCCCTACTACCAAAGACAACCACTGTTAACATCTTGAAGTAGATTTTTTGCTTTCTGGATTTTTTTTTACATAGTTGTGACCATACTTAATATACAATTTCATTTATTATAACATAACTTTTTTTCATATTTATTATAAATTCTTTATAAAAATAATCTTAGTGACTGCATAATATCCTATCCAGGCAATATATTAGAGTACTTAACCAGCTGGATTGTTATTGAACTCTAGAACTGAAGTAACTAAAACTAAAAGGTTTAGAATGTTTGGCATATTATTTTCAATATCAAAATAATACATGAATATTGTAAAAACATATACGAAAAAATCCAAAAGTTCAAAAGAACAGAAAAATAAAAGTAAAACTATCTACCTAACTACATTCAATACCCACTTCCTGGTTCGTCATCCTTTTTTAACTATTTATAATTTTTGTTTTCTTGAAAATTTCCTCTCCAACTGTAAATAAGAGTTATCAAACATTATAAGCCTTTCCTAGCAATTTTAGTCCTAGAATTCAGTAACAGTAAAAGCTATATCTTCAACTGGCTAAGTACCCTAATATAATGCCTGAGATGGTTATTATACAGCCACTAAAATTATTTTTATAAATAATTTATAATAAACACGGAATCAAGTATGCATCTTTTTTTTATTGTGTTTTAGGTGAAAGTTTACAGTTCAAGTTAGTTTCTCATACAAAAATTTATACACATATTGTTATGTGACCCTAGTTGTTATCCCTATATCTAGTCTGTATTTATCAACTTAAAACCATGTTTTCAGTCCCCGGTATTTAGGAATTTAGCTTACTTAAAGTATTCAAGACTTCTTCTTACCTTCTCCTCCTCTAAGTTTTTAATATTTATATTGTTTTAGACCTACTGGTTATTCTGATAAATGTTAATTATGTACCTATGCCTCTATTTCTTGGGCCATAAGATACTTCAAAAGTAGCTATGCCTCCTCCATTTTACTTGAGGGAAGAAAGGGTACTCCTATATGCCTCTCCATCTTCCCTTTCCCTTTCCCACTGTTAATTTCTTGAAATATACCATTTCTTTATGTTGTAAAGTTTGTAACATTTACGTTCTGTTAAACTTTCAGTGAGGGTTGCTACTGACTTGACATTATTTATGGACCAGCAGTGACCAGACTTGCTCAAAATCCAGGAGTAGGGAAAGGACTAGCTTAATAAATTTAAAGAGCAAGCAGGGACATAAACAAGCCTCATTTATAATTGCATTCCATGAGATGTGCTTACTCAACACAATGGGTTCAATAAGAGGGTGCAAATTATAGGGACATTTGCCATGTTTCCCAGCTGCCCGGTCACTTAGAAGTCCCTTCATTTGTTTGAGGTTTTCCCATCCTGTGAGGCCTGTCTCCTAGGACAGAAGCCAGAAATCTTGCTTCTCCAGCTCACTCTGCAACTCAGATGCAGGCTCTGGTCCAAGTTCACTCACTAGTCAGATGCATTCATCACCAACCTGAAGTCTCAGTTTGGAAGATCAACTTAAGGAAATGGATCCCTGGAAGGACATCTGCCATGGATTGAATTGTGTTCACCAAAAATACGTGTCAATTTGGTTAGGTCAGGATTCCCAGTATTGTATGATTGTCCATCATTCTGTCATCTGATGTGATTTTCCTGTGTTATAAATCCTATCACTATGATGTTAATGAGGTGGATTAGCGGCAGTTATGTTGATGAAATCTACAAGATTAGATTGTGTTTTAAGCCAATCTCTTCTGATATAGAGAAGAGAGAAGTGAGCAGAGAGACATAGGGGACCTCGTTCCACCAAGAAAGCAGTGCTGGGAGTAGAGTGCATCCTTTGGACCCAAGGTTCCTGTGCAGAGAAGCTCCTAGACCACGGGAAGTTTGATGATAAGGACCTTCCTCTAGAGCGACAGAGAAAGAAAGCCCTCCCCTGAGATGATGCCCTGAATTTGGACTTGTAGCCTCCTAGACTGTGAGAAAATAAATTTTTCTTTGTTAAAACCATCCACTTCTGGTATTTCTGTTATAGCAGCACTAGACGACTAAGACAACATCTGTGAAAAAAAAAATTTAAATTGAAATACAATTTACATACACTGAAATGCACTGATCTTAATTGTACAGCTCAATGAGTGTTTAACTGTGCAACCCAAAACCCTACCAAGATGCAGCACATTTCAATAACCCTAGAAAATTACCTCCATCCTCTTCCCAGTTCATGTCTTCTCCACTTACCCCAACAAACAAGGCAGCTATCTTTCTGATTTCTTTTAGCACAGATTGGGTTTATCTGTTCTAGAACACATAAGGAGCCCTGGTGGTGCAACGGCTAAGTGCTTGACTGCTAACCTAAAGGCTGGTGTCTGAAGCCATCCAGCCATTCTGAGGGAGAAAGACCTGGTGATCTGCTTCCATAAAGTTGATAGCCTAGAAAACCCTATGAGGCAGTTCTACTCTCTCATATGGGGTCTCTTTGAGTCGAAAATTGGCTAGATGACACACAGCAACAACAGAGCTTCATATAAATAGAATCACATAGAATTTACTCTTTTGTGTAAGGCTTCTTTAACCCAGTGTATTGTTCTTGAGATTCATCCATGTTGTGTGTGCCGGCAGTTTATTTTTCAATTGCTGAGTAGAATTCCATTGTATGAATATATCAAATTTATTGTATTTTTCCTGTTGATAGACTTTTGGGTTGTTTCCAGTTTTTGGCTATTGTGAAAAACATTTTTGTGGATGTATGTTTTCAGTTTTCTTGAGTCATAGGGTGGGTATATATTTAATGTTATAAGAAACTGCCAGCTTTCCCAAGTAGCTGTACCACTTTACACTCCTCTTGGAAATGTATGAGAGTTTCAGTTTCTCCATACACTCATCAACGTTTGGTGTTTCAAGTATTTAAAATTTAGTCATTTTTGTGGGGTATACAGTGGTTTAATTTGCATTTGCCTGATGAGCAATAATGTTGAACACCTTTTCACGTTCTTATTGGCTATTCATATATCTTCCTTTGTGAAGTGTCTGTTCAAATCTTTTGCCTATTTTAACACATTGGATTTCTATCTGTGACCTGTCTGAGAAATCCTCACGATCTCTAAAATATTCTTCTATGCTATCTTCTAGAAACTTTCAGTTTAGCTGTTACATTTACATTTGCCATGATACATCTCATATTAATTCTTGTGAATGATACATGGTGGGAAATGAAGTTTCTTTTTAATCCATACAGATACCCAGATGTTCCAGAGCCATTTGTTGAAAGGCTCTCCTTTTCCCATCAAATTGCTTTGGCATCTTGGTTGAAAATCAACTGGCCATGTAAGTGTGGATCTATTTCTGGACTCTATTTTACTCCATTGATATTTTTCTATACTTTTGCCAAAAACCACTGTCTCAATTACAATAGCTTTGTACTAAGTCTAAAACTCAGCTAGTGTAAATCCTCCAGCTTTGTTCTCATCGTTTAAGATTGTTTGGGTTATTTTAGTCCGTTGAATTCATATACAATTTTTTGGGAATCAGCCTGTCAATATACACAAAAAAAGTCTGCTGGGATTTTGATTTGGATTGCATTGAATCCATAGATCAGTTTGTTGAGAATTGACATCCTAACAATATTGAGTCTTCCAGTGCATGAACATAGCATATCTAATCATTTATTTATATCTTCATTATTTTCTCTAGCAATATTTTGTAGGTTTCAGAATAGAAGTCTTGCACATCATTTGTTAAATTTATTCCTATGCATTTCATGTTTGATGCTATTGTAAATGATATTTTTGAAATTTTATTTTTTACTTATTTATTGCTAATATATAATAATACGATTAATTTTTGTATATTGACCTCATATTCCTTTGATCTTACTAAGTTTACTTATTAGTTTTAGCAAGACTTTTGTGTGTGGATGTCTTAGTTATCTAGTGCTGCTGTAACAGAAATACCACAAATGGGTGGCTTTAACAAACAGAAATTTATTTTCTTACAGTTTAGGAGGCTAGAAGTCTGAATACAGGGTGCCGGCTCTAGGGGAAGGTTTTCTTCCTCTGGCAACTCTGGAAGAAGGTCCTTGTCTCTTTGAGCTTCTACTCCTTGGTGAACTTCATGTGGGTTGCATCTCCCTTCCCTCATTTCTGCTTCTTTCACTTGTTTAATCTCAAGATACACCCTACACTAATCCTGCCTCATTATCATAACAAAGACAACCCACTCCCAAATGGATTATAACTACAGGCATAGAGGTTAGGATTTACAACACATATTTTGGGGGGAAACCCACAACATTCCATCCTTTGACCCCCAAAATTAATGTCCTTGCCACATGCAAAACACATTAACCCTAACACATCACCCCAAAAGTCTTAAGTCAATTCCAAGTCTAAAAATCTCATCTTCTGAATCATCTAAATCAAATATGGGTGAGACTTTAGGTGTAGTCCACCCTGGGGCAAAATTCTTCTTCATCTGAGAACCTGTGAAATCTAGAATACAGGTTATCTGCTTCCAAAATACAGTGGTGGAACAGGCACAAGTTAACCATTTCCATTACAAACCGGAGAAACTGGAGGGAAAGAAGGGATAATGGGCATCAGTTAAGTGCAAAACCCACCAGAACAATTTACATTAGCTTTCAAGTCTTGAAAATAATCATCTGTTCTCTGAGACCATCTGGGCAATGGTCCTATCCTCCAGACTCTGAGTGTGGGCCACACCCTCTGGATTCTGGATGGAGACCCTGCTGCCCTGGGCTTCAGTTCTGCCTTCCAGGCCCACTAGGATGATAACTCTGCTCCCTTGGCTTTGGGCAGCCCTGTTCTCCTAGTCCATCTGAGTGGCAACCCCAACACCTCTGCTCCAGCAGCCCCTGTTCTTCTGCCCCTTGGGTATGGCAGCTCCTCCTCCTCCTCAGCCTCCAGGCACTTGTGAATGTCAGCCTCCACTATGGAACTGAACTGGTGAAGATCTACCTCTTTGAAACCTAGGAGGCTGTGGCCCCACTCTTTGAAACCCAACAGGCCGTAGTTCCACTCTTTGAAATTGAGGCAGCCCTGCTTTCTGTGCTGTTTCCAACAGTTCTGCAGATCGTTGAGTTGCTTCAGGGATGGTCCTTTTCTTTTCTTGGAGGACAACTGATATAGCTCCTTTGGCCTGTTTCCTGCCCGTAGAATTCCAAAAGGCTGACAGGGTTCTTTCCTTTCTTTGTTTCTCTGTCCCTTAAGCATAAACAGATGGGTTTTCTGCTGTGGTAGTTGGTTAAATCCATCAGTCACGGGCTTAATCTCTTTAACAGAAGATTGTGTAGCCATGTCCTTGGTAAAAATTCTAGGACACATGTCCTCAATTTGTACAACAGAATTTTCCAAATCTTTAAGTTTTGTTTTCATTTTGCACAATTATGCACAGTTCATTTTTAAGTCTCTCTCTTTTCTCGTGCGTTTTACTGTAAGCGGCAAGAAGAAACCGTGCAGCCTCCTTAAGGTCTTGCTTTGAAATCTCATCAGCCAGACGATATACAAGTTCATCACTTACAAGTTCTACCTTCCACCAAACATTTGAACATAATCCAGACAAGTTCTTTGTCACTGCATAAAAATCACCGTTCTTCCTCCTTTGTCCAATCACATGCTGATAATTTTCTCTTAAAGCCACACCAGAAGCACATTTAACATGCACATTTCTAGCAACATTTTGTTGCTGGTGCCATATGTATTCTCTAAGATGATAGAGACTTTCTCTATAGCTCTCCTCACTTCCTTCTGTGCCCTCACCATAATTGCATTTGATGTCCATAATTCTACCAACAGTCTCTTCAACACCATCTAGGCTTTTACTATTAAGCCCCTTAAAACTCTTCTGGCCTCCACCCATTACCTAATTCCAAAACAACTTTCACCTTGTAGATATTTGTTAGAACAACACCCCTACTTCTCAGTACCAAATTCTGTCTTAGTTATCTAGTGCTGCTGCAATAGAAATACCACAAATGTGTGGTTTTAACAAACAGAAATTTATTTTCTTACAGTTTAGAAGACTAGAAGTCCGAATTCAGGGTGCCAGCTCTAGGGGGAGGCTTTTTTTGTTGGCTCTAGAGGAAGGTCCTTGTCTCTTTGAACTTCTGCTCCTGAGTGTTCTTCATGTGGCTTGGCATCTCTTCCTCTCCCCCTCCCCCACTGTCTCTGTCTCTACTTCTTTCTCTTGTTTAACTTCTTTTATATCTCAAAAGAGATTGACTCAAGATACACCCTACAGTAATTCTGCCTCATTAGCATAACAGACAACCCATTCCCAAATGGGATTGTTAACCATAGGTGTAGAGGTTAAGATTTACAACACATAATTTGAGAGGACATAATTCAATCCATAATAGGAGATTAGATTTTCTACGTGCACAATCACATCGTCCATGAATAAAGACAGTTCTACTTCTTCCTTTCCAATTACTGTATCTTTTATTTCTTTGTGTTGTATTGCACAGTGGTTAAGAGCTACAGCTGCTCACTGAAAGGTTGACAGTTCAAATCCACCAGTCGCTCCTTGGATACCCTATGGGGAAGTTCTACTCTTTCCTATAGGATTGCTACAAGTCAGGACAGCAACTGGTACGGTAAGGGTAGTACCTCCAGTACAATACTGAAAAGAAGTGGTAAGAGTGGACATCCTTGCCTTGTTCTTGATTTTAGGGGAAAAAGTTCAGTCTTTTGGCATTAAGGATATTAGGTGTAGATTTTTAATAAGTTTTCCTTATTGTGTTAAGGAATATTACTTCTATTTCCAGTTTGTTAAGAGTTTTTTTTTTTTTTTTAAATCATGGATGGTTGTCTAATTTTGCCAAATGATTTTCTTGCATTTACTGAAAAGATGACACTTTTTTTTCCATTTATTTTTTAATGTGGTAAATTATATTGCTTGTTTTTGAATGCTAAACCAACCTTTGAAAGATGTCACCTTGAAGACTAAGGTGTGCCTGACCCAAGCCATGGTGTTCTCTATCCCCGCGTATGCATGTGAAAGCTGGACAATGAATAAGGATGACTGAAGGAGAATTGATGCCTTCGAACTGTGGTGTTGACAAAGAATATCAAATATACCATGGACTGCCAAAAGAACGAACAAATCTGTCTTGGAAGAAGTCCAACCAGAATGCTCCTTAGAGGCAAGGATGGCGAGACTACGTCTCACATACTTTGGACATGTTATCAGGAGGGAACAGTCCCTGGAGAAGGACATCATGCTTGGTAAAGTAGAGGCTCGGTGAAAAAGAGGAAGACCCTCAACAAGATGGATTGACACAGTGGCTGCAACAATGGGCTCAAGCGTAACAACGATTGTGAGGATGGCACAGGACTAAGCAGTGTTTCGCTCTGTTGTACATAGGGTTGCTATGAGTTGGAACTGACTCGACAGCACCTAACAACAACAACAAACAAGCCAACTTTGAATTTCTGGGATAAATCTTACTTGGTCATAATATTATCTTTTTTATATATTACTAAATTTGATTTGATAATTTGTTAAAGGCTTTTGCATCTATGTTCATGATTAATATTGGACAGTAATTTTCTTTTCATGTAATGACTTTTCCAAATTTTAGTTTCAAGGTAATGATGTCTTTGTTGGGAAGTGTTCCTTTGTTGTCTCTTTTCAGAAAAGAGTTTGTGTAAGATTCCCATTTTTTATTCCATATTTTGTAGAATATGTATCTGATGGTTTATCAGTGCAGCCATTTGGAACTGAAATTTTCTTTGTGGAAAGGTTTTTAATTACTAAATCAGTTTTACAGATAAAAAGTTATTTACATTTTCTATTCTTTTATTATTTTAGTGACTTGTGTCTTTGAGGATTTTATCCAAATTGTGCAATATATCAACATAAAGTTTTTTATACTACTCATTATTATTCTTTTTTATCTGTTAGATCTGTCTGTAATTATGTCCCCTCTTACCTTCCTGATTTTGGAAATTAGTGTTTTTCTCTTTTTTTCTTGATCACTCTAGCTAGGAGCATAACAATTTTATTGACTTTTCAACAAATCAACAACTTGTTTTATTGATTTTTTTTCTATCATTTGTCTATTTTTAATTTTGTTGATTTTTTACTCTTAAATTTATTATATCCTTACTTCTACTTACTTTGGATTTAATTTGCTCTTTTTTTTCTAATTTGATGTTAATATTTTTCTTTTCCTAATCTAAGCATTTAAAACTATAAATTTCCCTCTAAACAATGTTTTAACTGTATTGTGAGAATTTCACTATGTTGTGTTTACACTATCATTCAGTTAAAATATTTTCTAATATTCTTTGTGAGTTCTTTGACGCATAGATTCTCTATAAGTGTATTACTTAATTTATAGATTTTGGATAATTTTTTATGTATCTATTTGTTATTGATTTCTAACATATTTCTGTTTTAATCACAGAACATACTCTGCATGATTTCAATTCATTTAAATTTATTGAGCCTTGCTTTATGGCCCAGCGTATGGCCTATCTGGGTGAATGTTTTATGTGCACTTGTAAAGAATGAGTATTCTGGGGGATAGAGTTCTACAAATGTCAATTAGGTTAAGTTGGTTGATAGTCTTGTTTTAATATTTTATGTTCTTACTGATTTTTTCTATCAATTAATGAAAGAGAAGTGTTAAAATCTCCAAATGTTATTGCTATTTATTTTAAATCTATCCATCTGTACTCTCTTCCTTTTTATGTGGAGTAGCATCCCTTTTGATGTCAAGGGTGGCCATGAAGCAGGTGCCTTTGTGGATCAGTTGAAATCCTGATGCATAAGTGGTATTATGGATTGAATTGTGTCTCCCCAAAACATGTGTTGAACTCCTAACCCGTGTATCTGTAAATACTACCCTCTTTGAAAATAGGAGTCATAAGTGTAGGTCCTAAACCTAATCACTCTGAGTTATAAAAAGAGCAGAATAAACACAGACACACACAGAGGGAAGAGGAAGATAGATGATAGAGAGATGCAGCCACAAGCCCAGGAATGCCAGGGATTACTGGCAGCTACTAAAAGCTGAAATAGATAAGGAAGAACCTCCTCCTAGAGCCACACCCTGAATTCAGACTTCTAGCCTCCTGAACTGTGAGAACAAACAATACCATCCACTTGTGGTATTTCTGTTACAGTAGCACTAGTTACTAAAAGAGTTGGCATTTGTGCTGGTAGTTATAGTAGTTGCAATAAAGTTGAGCACCAGGCCACACGCTCTTAGGCAGCACTGCACAGTCGTGGTTTCCTCATTAGCCGTTCTGAGTGCGGCTGTGGACACTGTTACTAGAAGCTTAGTCCAGCCTCCGGATATTCTGTGAGCAGACCCTGTGGTCTTTAAATACACCTCTTTTCTGTTTCATCAGCAGGAGGCAGGTTGGTGCTTGTGATGAAGACCCCTGACTCATATAGAAGACGTCAATACAAACTGAGACCACAACATATTCCTGCCTTCCAATGCCAATAGCCATTGTACTATGATTGTCTCTTCTGTGTTGATTCAAACTTGTCCTTTCTTGTCCACCTCTACCACTTTCTTGGTGAGTTCCAGCCATTATTGTGTCTTGCATGGATTTTCCTAACAGTCCCCTCTAACTCAGCTTAATCCTTCTTTCCCATTCATTCTGGACAGGTGCCTTCAAGGCCCTGGGCATAGAACCTTCCTTGTGTGCATCCTGGTGCTCTCTTGAGGGGATACAGGCTTCTTGGTAGTTGTGATGTTGTGCCCATTTGTTCTTCTCCAGGGCCTAGCTCAAAGGAGTTTCTCAGTAGTTATTTGTTATAGGGAACAAGGAAGGAAAGGGGTCATGGAGGAATTGATGAAATGTTCCTGTTACCATCAAATTTTCAGTCAGGAGCTTTAGTCTTAAGCTAATCACAGCTCTTTACATTTGGATAGCATTGTGATTTTCACCTCCATCTGGTGGGGGTGGAAAAGACAGGCATGTTGACCCACTTTAAGATGAGGTTTCCAAGGTGCCAGCTGTTCACCCAAGGCCCTCGTGGGTGCTTTATTCAGTCGGAACAGAGCCCAGGTCTCTGCAGTTCTGGTCCTACGTGGCACTCCCTGGTTATCTCTTTGGGCACTGCCATGAGCACGGAATGAGGCTCAGACTTGAGGAGGTGCATGAATGAAGTGGAGGTGTGGCTGGGGGAGGTCAATGGGGGTTGAGAGCCAGAGGGCTGTTACTTGGGGAATGCCTGCTTGACACCCTCCCAGCCCTGGCCTTGCTTATTTGCACTCACCACATGCTGAGAAGGCCCATCTTTCTGCGGGTGCCCATGCCAGCCGTGTGCTTCTCAGGGACTGCAAGGTCCTGCTCCTCAGAGCTCTGTGGAGCCTCACATACTCTTTGGTGGAAAGGCTTATTTGTGCTGGGGGAGGAAAACATTTGCACCTGCTGTCCTGTCCTCCTATGCCTCCTGGTGGGGGGGGGGGGTGCTGGGAATTGGGGCTTCTCCTTCTCAGAGGCTGGTGTGCATCAGTCATGAGACGTGGCAGTGATTACTCCCACGGGGCAGGGTGGGAGTGGGTGCCCACCCTACCAGCAAGTGTGAGCCCCTAGGGGAAAGGCTCAGTGATCCTGACCCATAGTGTTCTGATGTTGAAGCTGGTAGAATAACACCCCTCCCAGAGCTATGGGGATTCCACGAAGGGTATTTGAAGTGCCTGTGGTGAAGCTGGGAAAGCAGATCAGAGTTGAATGCAATGAATGGAACTCTTGCCTTTGCTTGCCTTGGCCCTGCCAGACCTGCCCAGGCATCCATACCTTCCTTCCACGTGTCCTTACTGAAGGTCTGTTTCTGCACGGGACCACCACTGTGCCAGACCTTGTGGCTACAGTGTGAACAAAACAGACAAAGGGCAGCTTCCCTGCCCTTAGCAAGCTGATGGTCATTGGGAGACAGACAATAAGCACAATCAATGTCAATGATTATATGGCAAATTAGAAGGTGATAAGTGTGAGGGCAGAAAATACATCAATGAGGGCTGGGGAGTACGGGAACTCCTGCCCAGAGCAGTCAGGATCCTTGACCGTTCCTCAGTTGGTAGGTGGCTCCCAGCTCAGTGAGCTGGACTCCTGCCTCCCAGTGCCGGCCATCCTTCCCTCCTGTATCCACACTTCTTCCAGGGTGTCCTAGTGTCCCAGTCCTGTACACAGCTTGGTGGTGGTGTCCTGGGGGAGGGCTGAGGAGGCCTGGGTGATGACTACAGGAAAGGAGGTGTTAGCTGAGCTCTTATCTTCTTGTGCTACTGGGGAGGGAGGAATGAAGGAAAGGGGGAGCACAGGGATCCCTTTCCTGAAGATGTCTGAAGGGCATGACACAACCCCCTTAGCCTTCAAGAAGGGTCCTCTCACATGTACTGGGCCTTGGGCTCTGCAGGTAGACAGACATGGGCATTGGCCAGTCACTCCAAGTCCCCTACACTCCCTGCCCCACCAGACCACAGGGCAGTAAGGCTGCTGTCCTCTCCACCTCTCAGGATGGCCAGAAATATCACCAGTATAGCACAGTCTGGATCCACACACTCACACATCACTAGCTGGTCACTTTGGTCCACCATCAACCTCCCTATGCAGTATCTGGTACCTTGGAAAACCCTGCCTTACTTCCCATGTTATGGTGGACCTTTAGAGATGGGATAGGGCTATCCATTTACCTGTTTGTTTGCTCAATAAGCAACCACTGAGTGTGTGATTGTGCCAGTCGGTGCAGGAAGGATTCATGCCTGATGCTGGCACAGGGAAGGCCTCATCATTGTGTGTATGAGGGGTAGAGATGCAGGTATGGTGCCTGGGGAGGGGTCTGGGGGGCTTCAAGGAGGAGGTGGGCTCAAGCTTCCTTGGCAAGTGAGATTTAGATTAGATTGAATTGGGGAAGGGGATGGGAAGTAATGCAGGTGGGGCAGCTCAGTGAGTGCTGGGGAGACATGCCTAGCAGGTCAGGAGCACAGGCACCAGACGTGGTGGGCTTGGTGAGTCCTGGCAGAATTACTGTAAGGTGTATCTTGAATCAATCTCTTTTGAGATATAAAAGAAGTTAAACAAGAGAAGGAAGTAGAGACAGTGGTGGGGGTGGGGAGGAAGAGATGCCAAGCCACATGAAGATCACTCAGGAGCAGAAGTTCAAAGCGACAAGGACCTTCCTCCAGAGCCAACAAAAAAAAGCCTTCCCCTAGAGCTGGCACTCTGAATTCAGACTTCTAGCCTTCTAAACTGTAAGAAAATACATTTCTGTTTGTTAAAACCACACATTTGTGGTATTTCTATTACAGCAGCACTAGATAACTAAGACAGAATTTGGTACTGAGAAGTAGGGGTGTTGTTCTAACAAATATCTACAAGGTGAAAGTGGTTTTGGAATTGGGTAATGGGTGGAGGCCAGAAGAGTTTTAAGGGGCTTAATAGTAAAAGCCTAGATTGTGTTGAAGAGACTGTTGGTAGAATTATGGAGCAGGTCAGGCACATATATGGGCTAACGGGCAAAGAGAAATGGGTTATTTCCAGGACAGCGGGGGATGTCTTCTTATCATTCTTTTGCTCAAAGTAGAATTATCTTTTGAAATAAAATCTGACAGGCAGCCCAGGCATTTTGGCTGCACTAACTGAGGAACTGGCTTTCTTGCCTACAGAAAGAAAGGCTTACGATAGCGTTGGAGCTACATGCACTGTAATGACTCCTCAACAACAAAGACTTGAGAAACTAAGTAAAATAGACACAAATAACGATCTTGGATCCCAGAACATCAAATGGAGAGTTGAAGAAATAGACGAGGACCGATTAAAAGAAGAGACAGAATGCAGCCAAAGGGAAAACAGAGATTTGCAGATTGACCATGCCCTGCCAGTTCATGTGGTGCAGCATGGCCATTTTTAGATGACATTAAGCAACAACCCAGAGGGTGGAACCCAGGAAAGCAACCTCATGAAGAAAACAGCTAGTGGCAGAGATTATGTGCAAAGGGGAGAGGCAGAAGGGCAGGTGTGGGCTCCTGCATCTCCTGTGAGAGCAAGAAGGGAGGGAGCTAGGAATTAGTGCAGGGACCACTTCTCAGTGGCTGCACCTGGCTTTCTAGACAGAAGACTCCCAGCAGAAAGTCAACCAGCAGAGTAACAACTAGAGCCCCACCCCCTCTGACCGTGTGCAACCTGTCACTCTCTCTTATCCCTCCAAGCTCCCCTTTACTCCTTTCTCTTCCCAGACTTGCCTGCCATCTGTGTTAATGGACATAAGCCCACTCTGCCCCACCCCCTACCTGAGATGCAGGCGACTCACACCAAGGTGTGCAAAATTAGCCCTGCCCCACCATTTCCCTTGAGGTACAGGTAGCCCCACAAAGGCACACAAGCTTATCCCCACCACAATCCCCTCCTGACATGCAGGTGGCTCGTGTCAATGTCTGCAAGCCTAGCTCTGCCTCACATCCCCTTGAGGTGCAGATGTTCTGCGCTAAGGCAAGCAAGCCTAGTCCCACCCTCCTGCCCTCCTTGAGGTGCGGACCGTCTGTGCAAACCTAGGCAGGCTCCACTTTGCCCCTCACCCTATCTTGAACTTGTGGACCTCTGCCCCTTCCCTTCCAGCCCACGTACCTTGTCCCAGCTAAGTGCCCTGCACCAGCCGAGGGAGACCCCATGCCCTACCCACTTGTCCCCTTTCCCTGGCCAAAAGAGACTCTGTGCCCCACTCTCCCAACCCCTTTCTGGCTGTGTGGGCCTCTACACCATCTCCTGCCTGCCCCTCCATGTACCCCATCCTGTGCTTCAGAGGTGGCACTAACTGTAACAATGCAAAGGGAACTCAAGAGTTGTGAAAGGACCATCTGACACCTGGTGCCACACATACGGCAAAAGACCTATTTGTGCACCACCGAGCAATTCTCTGAGAGAAGTCATATGTGCCTAATGACATAAGACCACAGTGTGTATGTGACTAATCATATCCACCAGTGGGAAGAAAACACACCCAGCCAACTGACAGCACCAAACCCATACATAAACCAACCAACTGGCAACATCATAGTCATACACAGACCAATACTACAAAACAACATCAATTAAAACAGTACAAACGAAGGTAGGAAATATAAAGAGAAAGGTAAAAAGCTAAGCTCCAGTATCAAAACAAAAGCAAAACAATACAAAAAAGGCAGACAAACATAGAATCAATAAAGAAATATACAAACAAAAATAATAGAACCTTAATGCCTCAAAGATAGCAGTAAATTACTAATCTTATGGAGAAACAGGATATGATGGCTCAGGCAAATGAGCAAAATAAAGGGATGAAAAACATCTATGTGACAAAGAATTCAAAAGACTAATATTTAGGCTCCTCAAAGAGATCAAGGAAAACACAGAAACAATCTTAGAAGAATTCAGGAAAACAATACAAGGACAAAAATGACAAATTAAATAGAGGAGTGGAAACCATACAATTAAAACAACTAGAAATTCAGAAGCTTAACAATAAAATATCAGAAATAAACAACTCAATGGAAGGACACAGAAGTAGAATTGAATCAATGGAAGAACAAATCAGTCAAATAGAGAACAAATCCCTTGATACTAAGTTGTTTGAGGAAGAGGAAAACGGATGAAAGAAAAATGAAGAAAGCCTAAGGGTTATATGGGAGACACCATTAAGAAGAATAATGTATGCAAGTTAGGAATCCCAGAAGGAAAGAGAGAAAAAAGAGTACAGAGAGAATTTTTGAGGACCATATTGGCAGAAAACTCCCCAAATGTCACGAAAGACAAAAACATTTTCATCGAAACTCAATGAACTCTATACAGGATAGACCCCAAAATAAATTCACCAATACAGATCATAATCAAACTTTCCAGAATCAAAGACAAAAAATTTTGAGAGCAGCTTGAGAAAAACGAAACATCACCTACAAAGGGGCCCCAATTAGACTAAACACAGATTTCTCATCAGAAACCATGTAAGCAAGAAGGCAATGGGATGACATAGACAAAGCTCTGAAAGAAAAGTACTCCCAGCCAAGAATCATATATCCAGCAAAATTGTCTGGAGGACAAAATTAGGACATTCCCAGATAAGCAGAAATTAAAGAAATTTTTAACCATTTGACTAGTCCTACAAGAAAGATTAAAGGGAGTCCTTTGGATAGAAAACAACAACCTTAGATGAAGACACATGACAGTATCACCCAGATACCAAGCCAGGTAAATAATTCAAAAAAGTAAAATAAAGGAAGAGAAAGTCAATATTCTGTTTAAGAACATGAGGAGGGGAGGGAGAGCAAGCTGATGGCAGGGAAGTGTGAGGCAGGGAGCCAGGAGAGAAGCCAGGAGGCCTGGAGCCATCCCTGTCCCATGAGGACATGCAGAGTCACGGAGCTGACAGCATGGGCAATGGGGCTTCCTCAGTCCACTCCTGCTGCAGGTGAGGTTGTGGGCAGAATGTGTGGATCCTAGGACCCCCAAGTATCCAACTCCACAGCACAGGCCCCTAGCCTACAAGACACAGGCACCTGTGGCTGTGAAGACAAGAAACTCAGTGGGAAACCAGGGTGAGAAGGGAAAGGGCAGAGAGAAAGGGAGAAGAGAGGGGAGGGAGGAGGCAGGGGACTCAGATGCAATAGAATCTACTGCCCCAGAGAGCAGGGTTCCAGATCTGGCTATGCCACCAAAATCTGTGTGCAGCTCTTCCCTTTAGACCTCAGTTTCTCCATCTGTAAGGTTGAGTGGTGTAGCCCTTTCCACTCTTGCTCCTGCTGGTTCAGGCTGTAGAGCTGGGGGAGGATCTGGGCTGCTCCTTGTTACTCTCTGGAGCTCTGGATGGATCCACAGCCCCAGATAGGAGGACAGAGCAGAGTTGCTGATCTCGCTGTCCCCACAAGGTCCCCTTTGGGTGAGCCTCCAGTCCAGGTGGACACTAACCATGAAGGCAGGGTAGCCTAGGCCTGAAACTTCTCATCCTGTTGAGCAGACAGCACCTTCTAAGCAGGGTGCTGAGGTGCAGAGCCTGCTCAGCAGAAACATGACGCAGATACACTACTGTTACAGCAGCAGAGCAATGTGTAAGGTGAGGGGATACTACCCTGCTCCACACACTTGAGGAGTAATGATAACAGCACACTTACTGCCTATCAGTGCACCTGGCACAGGGTGCATTCTCAAAAGTGAGAGCTGCACCCCAGCTCACTGAGAGTGGGTATATGGTGAGCGCTGATGTGATGCTTCATGTCTGCCAGTGCTGTCTGCCCTTTTCCCCCAAGGGCCTGTGCAGGTGAATGGGCACTGGGATGGGGCATGGGTGAGGCCTACACTGACGTGCTAGGGACACCTCCAGCTTCCTGTCTGCCTATCTAGCTGTCTCCTGTCTCCTTCTCAACCAAGCCGCAGGTGAGGTTCAGCACCCAATGTTCAGCAGTCAGCCACTTCTTGTTCTCTGAACACACAGTTCAGCCACTGATTTTCCTCTTGTACCATTCCAGGACCTGGGAAGATCAGCAAAGAATACAAAGACCATAGGAAAGAACCTGGTTGTGCAGATAATCTGGGCAAGGATAGCACTGTTGGCTACATGCTTTAGCAGAATGAAGCCCAGAACCTGTGGGGACATACAGGAGGGCACTGGGAAGGGCATGGGTAAGGCAGAGCTATGTCATCCTCCTGGCTGAAATCAAAGTAGAACAGTTATAGGCACGGAGAAAAATGGTGCTCCAGATAATAGAGCAGCAAGGGCAGAGGCCTGGAGGAGGGACAGAGTCTGGAACAAAGCTCCTCATGGTTGGAGTTTGCAGGGGAAGCAGACTCATGTCATGTCTTAGTCTGGGTTCTTTAGAGGAGCCAAACCAGTGAAACAGTGAAGTATGTATATAAATATATATAGAGAGATTTGTTTTAAGGAAATGGCTCACACAGTTGTGAAGAAATAGCTCATGCAATTGCGGGGTCTGACAAGTCCCAAATCTGTGGGTCAGGCAGCAGGCTGAAGACCTCTGCTGGCTCATGTGGTTACAGGGGCTGATGAACCCAAAATCTGCAGGTCAGGCAGAAGGCTGAAGACTTCTGCAGGGTTATGTCCGAAGACCTGGAAGTCAGGTGATGTGAAGAATTCAGGACTGAAAAAGAGAGTGAGCTTTGCCAGAACATACATTTGTATACTGGAGGCAGGCCACACTCCCAAGGAAACTCTTCTTTCATCTGATTGGCTGCTCACATCAGATCACAAATTGAAGGTGATTACAAGTGTCTGCCAAACCACTGAGAATCATAACCTAGCCATGTTGACACATAACAGTAACCATCACAGTCTACCCTTGTCAACTTGTCACCTATACACATCTCCTTAAACCACACATAATATCCAAACAGATAATTATAAAGTCATACTTGTGCCTAACATAATGCAAATAACATGCATGCAAAAGAAAATGCACTAGCACCTTTTATATCTTGTATTTTATAATAAATAATGGGATAAGGGAGGGAACAAAACAAAGATATTTGCCATATGTATGTATGTATACACACACACACACATACGTACAACAAAACAAGGAAGAAATACTCAACAATTACTGCAACTGGTCATGCAGTCATAGCTGGTATTTAGAACTACCTTCTTCCAGCACTCATTTCACATTCCCTTTGCCCTCAGCAAACACCCTCGGCTGGTCATGGTCCTTCACCTCGTGATTTAACCCAAACCTTCAGTCCTGAAGGGTCTGGGCCATTAGTAGTCCTGTCTGAATTGGGTTGTTGTAGTTTTCCATTGAGTTTAATCACAGGGCATGGTAGTACTAAGACACGCCCTAGGAGA
Source organism: Trichechus manatus latirostris (assembly GCF_000243295.1). NCBI lineage: Eukaryota > Metazoa > Chordata > Mammalia > Sirenia > Trichechidae > Trichechus > Trichechus manatus. Next base: position 2,617,302 of record NW_004444115.1, read on the forward strand.
TCTCCTGTATTTCAGATATACTCTTTTTTACCTCCATTATGTAATAGCAGTCCAATTTCCCCTTGGTAATCAGGATCAGTCACCCCAGCCAATATGGTAACTCTCTTCTTTGCCTGTTGATTCAGAGACATGAGGAGTCCAAAGGGGCTGGGTAGCATCCTTAACTTTCAGTTCAATTGAATCAGGATAGTGTTTCCTGGTAGGAACATTTCTCCCTTTGGAGCTAAGACCTGTAGACTAGCAGAGTTTAGGTTCATGGCAACAGGAAGCAAGAATATGGTGAGTGGGTCACTAGGGGTAATAGTGAGTGGTGCCACTCTCATTTCCAGTCTTTGATTTGTGGATCCATGGATCCTGGCTATGGGGGAAACAGCACCATATATTGGGTGTGTATTTAAAACATATACAGCCTTCTGGAGAACAGCACCCCAGCATTGCAAGGTATTTCTACATACCTGGTGCCATAATTGAATCTTTAGAAGACCATGCCATTGTTCTATCAAGCCAGCTGCATCAGGATGACGGGAAACATGGTAAGAAAAGTGAATTCATGAACATGGGCCCATTGCTGTACCTCATTTTTTATGAAGTGAGTTCCTTGATCTGAGGCAATGCTATCTGGAATATCATGGCAGTGGAAGGCACTCTGTAAGCTCATGGTGATATTTTGTCAGAAGCATTGCGTGCAGGGAGGACAAAGCAGTATCCAGAGTATCTATCCCAAAACTCGTACCCGTTGCTGTCGAGTTGATTACGACTCATAGCAACCCTATAGGACAGAGTACAACTACCCCGTAGGACTTCCAAGGGGCAGCTGGTGGATTCAAACTGCTGGCCTTTTGATTAGCAGCTGAGCTCTTGACTACTGGGCCACCAGGGTATATTCAGTATTCTTCACCAACACCATAATTCAAAGGCATCAATTCTTCTTTGGTCTTCCTTGTTGATTGTCCAGTTTTCACATGCATATGAGGCGATTGAAAACACCATGGCTTGGGTCAGGTGCACCTTAGTCCTTAAAGTGACAACTTTGCTTATTAACACTTTAAAGAGATCTTTTGCAGCAGATTTGCTCAATGCAATGCGTCCTTTGATTTCTTGACTGCTGCTTCCATGGATGTTGACTGTGGATCCAAGTAAAATGAAATCCTTGACAACTTCAATCTTTTCTCCATTTATTATTATGTTGCTTATTGGTCCAGTAGTAAGGATTCTTGTTTTCTTTATGTTGTGGTGTAATCCATACTGAAGGCTATCGTCTTTGATCTTCATCAGTAAGTGATTCAAGTCCTCTTCACTTTTAGCAAGCAATGTTGTATCTGCATATTTCAGGTTGTTAATGAGTCTTTCTCCAATTCTGATGCCCCATTCTTCTTCATATAGTCCAGCTTCTCAGATTATTTGCTCAGCATAAAGACTGAATAAGTATGGCGAAAAAATACAACACTGATGCAGAACTTTCTTGACTATAAACCACGCAATATCCCTTGTTCTGTTAGAACAACTGCCTCTTGGTCTAAGTTCTTCATAAGCCTCTTGGTTTAGGTCCTCATGAGCACAATTAAGTGTTCTGGAATTCTCATTATTCATAATGTTATCCATAATTTGTTATGATCCACACAGTTGAATGCCTTTGCTTAGTCAATAAAACAGAAGTAAACATCTTTCTGGTATTCTCTGCTTTCAGCTATAATCCACCTGACTTCAGCAAAGATATCCCTTGTTCCATGTCCTCTTGTGAACCTGGCTTGAACTTCTGGCAGTTCCCTGTTGATGTACTGCTGTAACTGGTCTTGGATGATCTTCAGCAAAATTTTACTTGTGTGTGATATTAATGATATTGTTTGATAACTTTTGCATTCTGTTGGATCATGTTTCTTTGGAATGGGTACAAATATGGATATCTTCCAGTAGGTTGACCAGGTAGCTGTCTTCCAAATTTCTTGGCATAGACAAGTGAGCACTTCTAGTGGTGCATCAGTTTGTTGAAACATCTCAATTAGTATTCCGTCAATTCCTGGAGCCTTGTTTTTCACCAATGCCTTCAGTACAGCTTGGACCTCTTCCTTCAGTACTGTAGGTTCTTGATCATATGCTACCTCCTAAAATGGCTGAACATCAACCAGTTTTTTTTGGTACAGTGACTCTGTGTATTCCTTCCATCTTCGTTTGGTGCTTCCTGAGTCATTTAATATTTTCCCTGTAGAATCCTTCAATATTGCAACTCAAGACTTGAATTTTTTCTTCAGCTTTTTCAGCTAGAGAAATGCTGAGTATAATCTTCCCTTTTGGTTTTCTATCTCCAGGTCTTTGCACATTCCACTGTAAAACTTTACATTGTTTTCTGTAGCTGCCCTTTGAGATCTTCTGTTCAGCTCTTTCAGTTCATCATTTCTTTTGCTTTAGCTACTATACATTCAAGAGCAACTTTCAGAGTCTCTTCTGACATCCATTTGGTCTTTTCTTTCTTTTTTTTTTAATGACCTCTTGCTTTCTTCATGTATAATGTTCTTGATGTCATTCCACAACTCATCTGGTCTTCAGTCATTAGTTTTCAATGTGTCAAATCTATTCTTTGAGATGGTCTTTAAATTCAGTTGGGATATACTCAAGTTCATACTTTGGCTCTTGTGGACTTGTTCTAATTTTCTTCAACTTCAACTTCAACTTGCATATGAGCAACTGATGGTCTGTTCTGCAGTCAGCAGCTGGTCTTGTTCTGACTGATGATATTGAGCTTTTCCATCATCTCTTTCCACAGATGTAGTCAACTTGATTCCCTTTTATTCTATCTGGTGAGGCCCGTGTGTATAGTCGCCTTTTATGTGGTTGAAAAAATGTATTTGTATCGAAGAAGTCATTGGTCTTGCAAAATTCTATCATGCTATCTCTGGCATACTTTCTATCACCAAGGCCATATTTTTCAACTACCAATTCTTTGTTTCCAACTTTTGCATTCCAATCGCCAGTAAATACTAATGCATCTTGATTGCATGTTTGATCAATTTTAGACTGCAGAAGTTGGTAAAAATAGTCAATTTCTTTATCTTTGGCCTTAGTGGTTGGTGCATAAATTTGAATAATAGTAGTATTGACTGGTCTTCCTTGTAGGTGAACGGATATTATTCTATCACTGACAGCATTGTACTTCAGGATAGATCTTGAAAACCTCCTTTTGATGATGAATGCAATGCCATTCCTCTTCAATTTGTCATTACTGGCATCGTAAATCACATGACTGTCTGATTCAAAAGGCCCATACCAGTCCATTTCGTCTCACTAATGCCTAGGATATCTATGGAAGGTACTGGATATGATTCATTCTGTGCCCTGTGGAGACGCAGAACAAAAGGTCTGTACCTGTTGCTGTTCAGCTGATTCCAGTTCACAGCAACCCTATAGGACAGAGTAGAACTGCTCCATAGGGTTTCCAAAGCTGTAATCCTTACAGAAGAAGACTGCCACATATTTTTCCCACAGAACGGCTGATGGGTTCAAATAGCCGACCTTTTGGTTAGCAGCCTAGCACTTAACCACTGCGCCACCAGAGCTCCTTAGAATGTAAGGCAGGAAGTGGTTTCCCTGGGCCTTCGTCCCTCCTGTCTTTCCCTGGTATAGAGACGGTCTTTCCTGTCCTAACCCCTGTTAGTACCCAGGCTGGCCAAGCCTGTATAGGAAGGTAAACAGAAGGCCTTGAGGACAGGACCCTGTGTCCCCGTGGAAGGAGGGACGTGCCCTGACTTTGATTGCTCCTGGGGGACAGAGCCGCTGCTGGTTTAGGCCTATAACTTCCCTCAACTGCAGATGGCTTTACTGGGATGTGTTAGATACAACCAGGACCATTTTGCCTTTTACCCTGCAGATGCTGCTAATTGCCAGAGCATTTCAGCTGCCTCAGCCACGGCTGCAAAGCGCTAAGCAGATTATGGAAAGTGCAGAACATTAATGTTTTTGTGTCATTTTGAGAAGAGATAAGGGATTGCTGAGATTGAGTGACATGTGAACTCAGCATTTTCTCAGCCTTATTAAGGCCACCACCAGTTGATGCTGTCCTTGGGTGATCCCATGAGGGCGATCCCCAGTCTGTGCATATAGGGTGCCTCTCTTCTCCTCCATCCCTGGCATCTCTGGTTGGTAACCTCCCTTCCCAAGCAGCATCCTATGTAAGACTGGAAGGTGAGCTGTGTGGAACCGGCAGAATCAGGAATACCTGGCCCAGAACCACAGACTCGAAGGTCCTTCGGTGCTTACCTAGCCCATTGAACACTTTAGGAGTTGGAAGACTGAGGCCCAGGAAGGGGGCTGAGTCCTCTCCCCCATCATGTGGCTGTGTCACAGTCCCCTACCTTGCAATATTGTTGCTCTGGTCTCTGGGTCTGCAGCACTGAGTAATGTCATCACTGCTGTCCCCGACACTTTTCTTGTGGCTTTGGGAGGCAGGGGTCCCGGCCCTCATTCCACAGGCGAGGAAACCGAGGCTCAGAGATGTGAGACCACTCTCGCAGAGCACACTGCCAGCATGCAAACCCAGTTCACTGAGTCCGAGGACAGAAGGGCTCAGAAACAGTGCCTCAGGGAACATCTACCACGGCCAAGTCCCATAGGCAGGCTGCAGTGGGCTCCAGCAGATGACGTTGCTGCTGGCCTCACATACAGCTTCAAGACCTGCCAGTACAAAAGGGAACACAGGTGATTGCAGTGGGTCAGGGAATCTTCTCTCAGAGAATGTTGTCTCCATCCTTCTAGCTGCTCGGATCAGAAGCCTTGTAGTCCTTCCTCTCTCCCTCTTTCCCTTATAGCTCATGTCTGCAGCTCTGCTGTCTCCACCTTCACACTGTATCCAGTGCTGGACCTCCCCTCCCACCACTTCCCCCATGAGGCCCCGGGCCCAACCTCTAGCACCTCTCACCTTGACGGCCTCCATGGCCTCCTGTCTGGCCTCGTGGCTTTCACTCCCAACTGGAGTTATGTCATGTCTCCATATCTTCCCTCCAGCCCCATCACCCACACCCTGCTCCAGCTGTAGGCCTCCTTCCTGTTCCTTGTGGCTGCCAAGCTCTCTCTGCCTTGGTGTCTCTGCCCTGCTGCTCCTCTCCCTGGTTGCTCCCTCTGCTCTGCTGCCCCTCTCCCTGGTTGCTCCCTCTGCCCTGCTGCCCCTCTCCCTGGATGCTCCCTCTGCCCTGGTAGCTCCCTCTGTAAGGAATGCTCTGTCCCAGAGCTGACTCTTACCCCTGTAATCCTTAGACTTCACTCCTCACTCTCAGCTTTCTCTGCCCTCTCTATTGCCCTTCCTTGCTGTATTTTGATCCGTTGCACTTATTATTAGCTGATCTGGTTTATATGTTGTTGTGGTTTGAATTATGTCCTCCCAAAAATGTGTGTATCAATTTGGCTAGGCCATGATTCCTTGTACTGTGTGATTTTCCTGTATGTTGTAAACCTGCCTCTATGATGTTAATGAGGGAGGATGGGTGGCAGTTGTGTTAGTAAGACAGGACCCAATCTACAAGACTGGATTGTGTCCTGAGGCAATCTCTTGAGATATAAAAGACAGAAGTGAGCAGAGAGACAGGGCGACCTCATACCATCAAGAAAGCAGTGCTGGGAGAAGAGCCTGTCCTTTGGACCAGGGTCCCTGCGCAGAGACGCTCCTAGTCCGGGGGAACACTGAAGAGAAGGCCGACAGAGAGAAAAAGCCTTCCCCTGGAGCTGATGCCCTGAATTTGGACTTTTAGCCTACTATGACTATGAGGAAATAAACTTCTCTTCATTAAAACGATCCACTTGTGGTATTTCTGTTGTAGCAGCACTAGATGACTAAGACAGAATTTGGTACCGAGAAAGTGGGGTGCTGCTCTAACAGATACCCAAAATGTGGAAGCGGTTTTAAAACTTTGAATGGATAGATGTACGGCAGTGACAGAGGACCAGCAGCAGGAGAGAACCTACAGGAGCAGAGAAGCAGCAGCAGCAGAGAACCAATAGCAGCAGAAGCAGGAGATCAGTGCGAGATGGCACTGGAGCCGACCCACTGAGCGAGAGAGCTGAATGCCTATGAGCAGGAGGCTTCCTGGCGGAGTGAGGTGCCTCTGGGCACTTATCGGTGGAGCTAGGCTTGCCGACCCACGGAAGGAGGAAGCTGAGTGTCTGTGCACAGAAGGCTTCCTGGCAGAGTGGGGTGCCTCCAGACACTTACTGGTGGAGCTACTGAGCTTTGGAACACTTGCCCCAGCAGGGCCCATGGGGGCTTGAAGCCCGAGGGCCGAGAGGCCATAGGTAGCAGAAGCTGAAGAGACAAGGGACACAAGAAGACGAGCTACTTTAGCCTCAAAAGGTATGGCCATGACCTCAGGGGTTTCAAAGGGTGGAGCCATGGCCTCTGGTGTTTCTAAGGGTGGAGTTGTCACTCCGATGGACTAGGAGAATGGTGCGCCTAAAGCCAAGGGAGCAGAGTTGCTGTCCTAGTGGGCCTGGAAGGACGAGCTGAAGCCCAGGGCCAAGCGACCTCCACTCAAAATCCAGAGACTGTGGCCAATACCTAGAGTCTAGAGGGCAGAGATATTGTGTAAATTGTATCAGAGAACAGAAGATTATTTTCAAAGCCTTGAGGGCTAATGTAATGTGTTCTGCTGGCTTGCTTGGTGCCTGTTATCACTTCTTTTCCTCTAGTTTCTCCCATTTGTAATGGAAATGTCTAGCTTGTGCCTGTTCTGCCATTGTACCTTTGGAAGCAGATAACTTGTATTTTAGATTTCACAGATGAAGTGGAATTTTTGGATTTTGGACTTGGAGTTAAGACTTTTGCTATGATATGATGGGGTGAATATGTTTTCCATGTTGCAAGGATGTGATTTTTGGGGGGCCAAAGGGTGGAATGTCATGGTTTGAATTATGTCCTCCCAAAAATGTGTGTATTAATTTGGCTAGGCCATGATTCCTTGTACTGTGTGATTTTCCTGTATGTTGTAAACCTGCCTCTATGATGTTAATGAGGGAGGATGGGTGGCAGTTCTGTTAGTAAGGCAGGACCTGATCTACAAAACTGGATTGTGTCCTGAGGCAATCTCTTGAGATATAAAAGATAGAAGTGAGCAGAGAGACAGGGCGACCTCATACCATCAAGAAAGCAGTGCTGGGAGCAGAGCGCATCCTTTGGACTGGGGTCCCTGCGCAGAGACACTCCTAGTCCAGGGGAACACTGAAGAGAAGAAGGCCGACAGAGAGAAAAAGGCTTTCCCTGGAGCTGATGCCCTAAATTTGGACTTTTAGCCTACTTTGACTATGAGGAAATAAACTTCTCTTCATTAAAACGATCCACTTGTGGTATTTCTGTTGTAGCAGCACTAGATGACTAAGACATATGTACTTGTTAATTTGCTTTCCTGGGTCTCCCCAGTAGCATGTGAGCTTGTGAACAGAGATTTAGTCTGTTTGCCAGAGCCTGCACCCTCAGTGCTTAGACTGTCCCTGCATGAGCGCTGCTCAGTGTGTGCTGACTGACGGATGGAGAAATAGGCTTGGCCGTGGTCACTGTTAAAGAACTGCTGGCCTCCCTGAGCTCCCTGTGAGCAAGTCTGGGGCGTTTTCACCCACCTCTCCCTGACCCTCACCGGCATCCTACAAACTTGCTTACTGCCTGCAACTCCTTTGCAGTCCAGGCTGCAGGGAGGTCTGCACACGGCTGCCTGGCATGCAGCCAGGATTGACAGACCCAGGGTTGACCAGAGGCTGTTGGACCCTGACTGCCACCTTTCCTGATTCAAGCTTGGGCACTGGGATGCACCAGACCTGAGCCTTGGAAAATCAGCAAACCCCTCTGAGCCTCAGTGTCGCAGTAACAGTAATGTCACATACAGGTCTGCAAGCTGGGGTGGGGAGTGGGAGATGGGAGCAGCAGGACTGAGTGTCTGCCCTGTGGGGCTTCTCTTTTGGATTCTGGTTCTCTACTCCCTTGAGACCTAGGCCCCTAACACTCTCTTTGAAAGTATCCCTGAACATACCCATCCACAAATTCAGCTGAAATAGTGGTATGCGCACAAATAATTTTCTAAAGGCTCATAGCTGACCTTACACGACCTTCCCAGCTCATCGCTGGCAAAGACGTCAGGGTGAGCGGAGCTGAAGTCCTCATCATGGGCCCTGTGAGGTCATCTGGTCTTTCACACTTGCCATCCTGGTCCCATCTGTGGGGGCTACAGAGAAAAACTGGTGCCAGGGGGCACCCCCTGCTTCAGCCTGAGAGGGTGCTGGGACTCCTGGCCCCTCTGCCTCCTGGGCCATGCGGTGCCTTCCTTGCCCTGTTCCTTGGGGTGGGCCAGAGCGATAGCACCTTTCTCAGGAGGCCCCATGAGGCCCGGGGGATCTGACCTTCTAAAATCCTGTTTTCTTCCTACCCCAGAGCTGCATTTCATCAGAGTAATTTCTGCTGTCTAAGGGTAAAAGAGTGAGAAGCTCTTGGTCCTGTGCTCCTGCTGACTTAGCTCAGTAGGATGAGGCTAGAGAGTCTGCAGAATTGGTAACTTTTGGAGAGTTTCAAGGTGGAAATTATATGGCCAGATTTGAATTTGTCATGAAGGAGTGTGAGTTTGGGGGATGGGGGTCTGGAGGCAAGGAAATCAAGTAGGCTGAGGCAGCAATCTCAGCCAGAGAGAAGGGCAGTGTGAATGGAGAGCCATTCTGGAGAAACTGAGGGCAGGGGTGTGGTCTGTGATTGGACATGGAGGGCAAGCCAAAGGAAGGCGTCCTTTACAGCAGCTTGGTGAATAAAGGACATTGGTATTGACTTGGCTGAGCCCTGCTAGTGGGCCTTCCTGGCTGGGGCCCAGAGTGGCTGAGTGGGGAGCCAGAGGCTCTGAGGGCTGTCAGCTTGGTGCATTTCCACACTGCAATCCTGGCAGGCGAGATGCTTAAATATTTATGACAAATAGAAATTGATGTTGGAGAACTAACTTCTCTAAAAGGAAATTGAAAGGAAAGGGAGGTAGGACATCTGAATTCCAATTTGTATTGCTCAGACCTCTGCATATTTCATTCACTTCTCGGTGTGCTACAGGGCCAGATGTTCAGGATGTGAGGAGGCTCTGCTATTCACACTCTGATGATCTTCCCCGGCAGTAGCTCATTATTCAGGGGCTGGGGGCTGAAGGAAGGTCAGATGCAAAGACGATTGAAAAAGGAAGAGTGAATGAAATTGTGACAGACAGAGGAGGACTCACGTTAAGCTGCTGGAGGAATAGTAAGATATGAGAAGCCAGCTGAGAATTTAAATGAAAATCTGGAAAAGCCAGTGAGATGTTTGGAAAGATCACTGACCTTGGAATCAGCCAGACCTTCATCCATTTACCATCTCTGAGAACTCAAGAAAATTCTTTAATGTCTCTGGACTATGTGAAGTACAGATAACATGATCTAGAATCATTATCACCATCATTATTTATCATCACCTTCACCATTATCCAGGAGCCCTGGTGGTACAGTGGTTAAAGTACTTGGCTGCTAACCAAAAGGTTGGTGGTTTGAACCTACTGGCCACTCTGCAGGAGAAAGATGTGGCAGTCTGCTTCTGCAAAGATTTATAGCCTTGGAAACCCTATGGAATTGACTTGACAGAAGTGGGTTTGGTCAGTGGGGTTTTCACCATCACCACCATCACTACCATCACTACCATCACCACCACTTTCATCATCATTATTAGAGAGATGTAATTCAAGGAAATGGCTCATGTAGTTGTGGAGGCTGGCAAGTCCCAAATCCATGGGTCAGGCATTAGGCTGGAGACTCCTTCTGACTCACATGGCTGCAGGGGCTGGTGAACCCCAAATCGTCAGGTCAGACAGCAGGCTACTGGCTCACAAGGATGAGGGGACTGGTGAATTCAAGATCTGCAGGTCAGGCAGTAGGCTAAAGACTTCTACAGGCTTACTTCCAAGAACCAGAGGTCAGATGATGATGAGTTGGATGCAGGATCCAGAGCAGAGTAAACCTTGTTGGAGCATCTGTTTATATACTGGAAGCAGACCATGCCCTCAAAGAAACTCCCCTTTCAACTGATTGGTTGCTCATAGCAGATCTCATCATGGAAGTGATTGCGTTATATCAAGTCTCATCATGGAGATTATTACATTATATTATATTATTAAAGAGCAATCAGTCTAATGTCTGCCAAATCACTGAGAATCGTAGCCTGGCCAAGTTGACACATAACGTTAACCATTACAATTGCCATCATCACCATCACTACCATCATCATCACCATCATTGCCATCATATCATCACCATCATCACTATCATTACCACCTCAATCATTATCATCACCATCACCACCATCATCACCACCACCATCACCATCACAACCACCATCATCTCCATCATCACCATCATCGTTATCATTTCCATCATATTGACCACTTATTATGTGCCTTACACACTAACTAATCTATTTCTCAAAACAATCTTATCATAGACTGTTGTTATACCCATTTCACAGGTGAGGAAACTGAGGCATAATGAATTACGTCCAAGGTCAAGGAGCCAGTAAGTGGCAGAGGAGCTCTGCCTGACAGCACAGTCACCTCCTGGGTTGAGGGTCATTGTGAGCATTAAATACAGTGATGTTTGTATGAAGTAGGTCTCACTACATGGCAATTCTTACTGCATGTGTTTTCGTTGTGTTGAAGAGCAGCTGTGTTGTGGTCTTGTCAAGGAGTGGCATGAGTCAGGTTGAGACCATTAAGCATAAGTGAAGTCCAAAGATAGTTTTTAAGACCCTCCTATGTGTTAGACACTGTACTAGGAAATGTCAGGCTGCAGAGTCCCTGAGACAAGGATCAAGGAGCATGTCTCCATGCCTTTTTGGCCTGGTCAAAGAGGTGCTTAACCTGCATGAATTCGGAGTGCAGCTCAAGGTGGGCAGCGACTCCCTCTGCCAGCTGCCTCAGGAAGCTGGTGCCCAATGGCTGCTGTGTCTACTCCCAAAGATGAAGACTTAGAGAGAGGGACTCTGCAGGTGACTGCAACGGTGCTGTCAGAGGGCCAGAGGCCAGTGTCTCCTGCTCCTGCATCCAAATGTGTGCTAGGTCAGTCACAGCAATGGTATTAATCAGAGAATTGGTCTTTGACATTTTCAGAACAACCACTTAATGAATCTGAGTGCATTTTATTACTTTAATAAAGCATATCCTACAGAATGCATTTTAAGGGAAGCGGGAAGGAGGAAAGGGCCTTGCAATTATTCCACCCTGCTTCATAATTACTTCGTGTGCCATAGAGTCACCTCCGATATTTAGAAGTTATCTATTGTGCTTTTGGCAAAGTGGAAAACAGGCAGAAATGTGAGATTTTTTCTTATCGGGTTAATTAGTGTTAGCTACCTAATTAAAGGGTCTAAATTTATTTTTAAATCTCGAGTCAGAGTCTTATCACCCAAAAAATTAACCATTTATTAATATTTTGTAAATGTATCCTAGCCTTTCTCCTTAATATTCTTATTTAAAAAAAGAAGGAATGGCAGTGGTTTGGTGTTAAGAATTGCTTGGGGGACAGAGGAGCCCCCAGAAGGATCCTGAGAAGGTGGTGTGATGTCATAAAAAGTGGGTAGGTCTATCCCTGCCTGTAACTTTGACAGTTACAAAATCTCTCTGTGCCTCAATTTGCTTGTCTTCAAAGCAGGCTTCACAGTATCCATGTCTTAGGGTCTGAGCGAGGTTAAATGAGATGAGTTTTATGAGGCATCTGATAGGTGGGCAGCACTCGTTAGTTCTCTTTCCCTTCCCCTGTCTTCTTCTGTGGGACTAGGGCTGCTGCTGCCTGGGGCCTGGGGTGTTCCATGCCACATAGGGGGATGTGCACGCACTCCATGATAGTGTAGGGGGCTCATCACTTAGCCTGGCATGGGCGACTATCTATGTGTGCTTGCATGCTCCTGTGGATGAACACACACACACGGATAAAGAGTGGTGTGGGAGATGCAGCTAAGGAGGACCAGAAGACCTGCTAACCAGGGAAGAGTTTTTCACTCTGCAACAAGCATTTACAGAGCAAGTATGCTGTGTGCACAGCCCTCCCTTGGCTGGGTGAGCTCTGTCTGTGGTGGTGTTCAGATCCCCCATCCGGTACACTTGCCTGCAAGGCCTCCACCACTGCTGTGGTCTCCCAGGTGAACAGAATGAGGAGCCACGTGCTGTGCCACTTGTGCCGAAGCCTCCCAGCTGCTCTTCCTTTGCTGAGACTGTCAGCCCTGTGCAAAGGCCCTGCAAGGCTCTGAGACAGTGCTGGGGCCCTGGGGACCTGATAGGAGCAGGCTGGCTGTCCTGGCCCTGAGAGACGCTTGGAATAAAATGGTAGCTGTGGTTGGAGCTGCAATCAGAGAGGATGTTCTGGGCACAACTTTCATGACTGTACGGGTCCCTGGGGATAGAGCTTTAGGGATGAGTATGCCCCAAACACGCTCTTGTTTATCTGTGCACGGGAAGCCTGAGATGAGTCACTGCCAGAGCCCCCTCTGTGATGTGATCAAAAGACTCATCCACTTGTAAACTGGTTAAGTCATCAAAGTATATCTTTGATAACTACTCCCTGGTAAATGCAGTGGTAGATGCTAGGGACACAGGGCAAAAGTGGCTGATTAAAGACACCATACTTCTTTGTCACGCTTCCCTTGAACCTGGGCTGACTTGGGATTGCTTCTACCAGTAGGGGATGGTGAGAAGGAGGCTCCCCTGGCCAGAGGGCAAGAGCTTCCCTCATGCATACAGAAGCAGAGCAGTGGTCAGACCTCATTGCTCTCCAAGTGCAAAGGCACACTCGGGCCACCATAATGCTTCTGGGCAATTTGTAAAGACACATCTATTGCCTGTCTCTATGCTTGGAGAGCTGTGTAGCTCACGTCTCTTCATCATTCCATAAGGAAAGGAACCGAGGACCAAGAAAGTGAGGTGACTTGTCCAAGTTCCCGTCCCAGAGCTGATGTTATAGAGTGATTCTTCGTTCCACTGTATGCCATAAAAGCATGGAAAATAGGGACTTGAAGTTTAAGGAATTAAAAAAAAAAAAAGTCAGCACAACTGGAAGAATGTAATAGATGTCACTAAATCGTACATGTAGAAACTTTCTAAGTGATGTAACTTTGGCTATGTATATTTTCACCAAAAAAAAAGTCTTCCAAGGTCGAGAAGGGAGAGTGTTGACATGTTGTGGGGTTGTTACTGACTCTTTAATGAGAAACTATTTGTTCTGTAAACCATCATCTAAAGTACAACAACAAAATTTTAAAAAAATCAGGACAAAGTAAATTTAAAAGATAAAAGGTGAAAGAGTGGGTGGTATGCACATTTTAGGGAACGCTGTTGCTGGTGATAGGACTGGGTGGGATTGGTTTGATGAGGGGAGTAGACTTGCTTATCTCTAGGAAGCGTGCAGACCTCCCACTCTCCAGCTCTCTGAGGAGTCATCCCTAGTAACTCTGTGGCCCTGGGTACACCCATTGGTCTCCTCACCTGCACATGGGTGCTGACATAGACTTGCTGGAACTAGGTGGGAATCAATTAAGACTGTTTAAAAGCTGCAAGCACAGAGCTTGATACAGAGTTGGCAATCATTTTCTGATTCTCTTCCACCCTGCAAAGAATCAGGGTCCTTTGGAGCATTGCTTGGGAAATCTTACAGTACCTTCATCAACCAACAAGTCTTCTTGGTTGAAAAAGCCAGGGGAGTAATGACCACAGGGGGGATAGTCATGGCTCCAGATGGCCCTGGGCACATCCGACGTTCACAGTGTAACCTTGAGTTAGTCTCTTAACCTCTCTGAGCCTCAACTCCCTCCTCAGTATGATTAAAATGATGGCATGTGTTGAGCCAAGAGGGTGGAATTGCGGATTGACAGAGTTGATGGAGGAGGGAAGCTTTGAGATTAAATCCAGGGAGGCAGATGGCAGCAGTGAGCAATGTGGTGGGGAGGCTGTGGGAGACCTGGGTGGGGGTGGGGAGGGTGTCCTTGACATGGGCTGCAGCTGCCAAGTCCTGGAGGCTGGGAAGTGTAGAGAATACTCTGAGTGTATGTGCGGTACCCCTGGAGCTGAGACTGGACCCTGAGTGAGCATAGGTTCACTGGTTTGTGCACATGGTGAGCATGTGCACACACATCTCAGATCGGTGGGCCCTGAGGGCACACTGACCTCTCTGTCCTCACCCTCCTCCCCACATGCCCCCGGTATCCATGGTTCCTCAGGGATGAAGCCCCTTCAGAAACTCCTCCATGTGTCATTCTGGAATCCCGTGTGGGCTGAGTGTGCCCCAGACAGGTCACTCAGTCCCTGCTTCTCTTCCAGATCTGGCCTCGGCCTCCAGAGGACAGGTAGGGGTGGGACAGGTTCAAAACTGAAGCCTCCAGACTGAAGGAGACTTTGCACTACCTTTATGACCAGGTGTGCAAGGGTGGAGTCATCCACATGCCCTCTTAGCACAATCAGCACAACAGGTCCATTTCTCCCAAGGCAAGCTCACCTTATCCATTCTGGAACTGGGAGGGGTGCAGTAAAGGAGAATTCCAGGGATATTTTGCTAGTTACTTCATGCAGGTGGAATTGCAGGACTATCATTCATAGACTGCAGCCCAGACATCCACTGGACACCCTGTACATGTCAGACTCAGGCAAAGCACTTCATGAGGGCCCCCTAGGCCTCACCAGAGGAGGGGTCAAGGGCCATAGACGTGAGTACCTTATCAAAGACTACACAGCCTTCAGCAGTGGAGGATGGCTCAGGCCAGGCATGCCAGGGGACTGGGCCACAAGACAGGTGGAAACAGACCTATCAGTGAACTTTACAGATAGAAGGCAAAGGCAGATTTTGGTGACTTGAATCTACGTGTCCACTTTTGGGAGAAAGAAAACAACAACAGCAACAAGAGCAACCAACATCAGGCTATGTTACTTACCAACATGAGCCCTGGAGGAGCTAAAGCAGACTGCCTCATCGGTCCAGCTTCTCACCCAGCACTGGACCAGCTGCAGAATTTATGGTGCCCAGTGCAAAATGAAAATGTGGGCCCCTTGTTCAAATTCAGTTAAGAACTTTAAGACAGCTATGGCAGAGCATGAAACCAAGTGAAGGCCTGTCCAAGCGGGACCCTGAGCAAACTCATCCAGCGCAACCAGCCCCTTCCCCTCCACTGCCACGTCCTCCTGCCCAACAAACTTGAGGGCAGTGCAGCAGATCCCCCGCCTGCTCATCTAGGGTTCCCACAACCGGTATGTGGGGACCCTGAGCAGAAAGTTCTGCCTTTTTCAGGAAAGCTGTATTCCCACCTGTGAGTGAAGCCCAACATGAGGATTTCTGGAGGGCTACTGACCAGGTGGGTTTCATGAGGCCTGGGGGGACCCCAAAAGGGGAAGTAGAAAGGGCAAGGGAAGGGAATGACCCACTGGGTCATCCTGTGGGCAAGTCTCGCCCTTGTGAGCCTCCTTATCCTCACACCTGGCTTTTGGGGTTGCTGGGACCCCTGACCACAGGAGCAACCCTGGACCTGTCCAGTGCTTGGTCAGGAGCTCAACACATGCTCTTGCACAAGGAGCACCCTCCTCTCCCTCCTAGGTGAGAGAGGCCATGACTGGAAGCAACGGGAAACCAGACAATTCAGACTAAGAAAAATCAGAAAGGAGCTTGTTTTCAGGATCTTGGAGAACAGGTTGTGGCAGCATCTCAGGGCAGATGAGCTGGCCATGGGGCCTCTCTGCCTTTGTCTCTGCTGCTCTCTGGGATCCTTCATCTTCTTCCTCTCCCTGCATGCCCACTCTTTCCCTCTCATCCACAGGAGAGACCACCTTGTGCAGGCACACCTGGGGGTTATCTGTCCAGTCCAGACCCTACAGAGAGGCCAGCCCCTCAGTCCTGGAGGAAGGAGGGTGCTGGGCAGACTCTCCACAGTCACCATCTCACTCCTCTCAGCACCCCCCACCCTGTGCATTTGTGGGGCATTGAACCATAGACACTACTTTGTTCTACACTCTACTTTTTTCATGAAGGAAACCAGGATCATTCACAATAGTACAACAGAGAAGTAAAAACTGCCTGTAACCGCTGGCCCCCCACCTTCCCAGTGATCACCTCCATTACACCTTGCAATAGTGTACTCCAGTTACTTCCATACTTTTAGAGATTTGCTCTTTTAGCGTAAGTACTGCTGTTTCCTGATAGCAGAGAAAAGGACTTCTCACTTACTGAAGAAAAGAGTGATCCACCACCCAGCTGGGCTGTATGTACAAGAATGTGATGACATGGGACTCTACCATCACCAAGGGATGTGATGATGCAGAGATCAAGGGCCCAGGTTGGATGCAGACCCTACTCCACCAGCTGTGGGTACTTTGGCAAGTTCCCTGATCCCTCTGAGCTCAGTTTCTTCGTATGGAACGGGGGCAAAGACAGTCCTTACTGCATAGGGTTGGGACCAAGTGAGTCAGCACATTTATTGCTGCTAGAATGGGGCCTGGGCCAGAGTGAACACAAGCTAAACATTAGTGATGGCACTTGGTGTTGTTGTTGTCCACCAGATCCCCTGAACCAGGTCAGTGTACCCCCACCAGCTGCTATGGAGTATCTGAGCATAGTTGCTTCCACCTCTGCAGACTTGCCCTTGAATAGTAACTGCCGCACCTGAAAGGGTAGACCTCTGGCCCAGGGCATTCCACAGCAAATGACTGCCTGCCCATGTGCAAAAGAACAAAACAAATGAATAAAAATGACTTCTTGCCTCAAGAGGACCAACACCTCAGTGCAGCCTGTGCTCCAGTGCATTCTCCAACCCCTATCACGGCAAAGCTGACATTACCTGAGACCATTACTTTCCTGGGCGCTTCCGCAGCTGACCCTGGTTCCTACACTAACCCCTCACAATTCCTCCTGAAAAACTTCCCTCAACAAGTCACAGACCTCCACATCTTGGCCCAGGCTCTGCTTCTGGGGATCCTGACCTTCGAGAGCTGCATGACTCTCTTGTGGCTGCTGTAACAAATGACCCCAAACTTGGTGGCTTAAAGCAACCACATTTATTCTTACAGTTCTGGAGGCCAGGTGTCTGAAATCAGCTTCTCGGGGCTAAAAAGAAGGTGTCCGCAGGGCTGGTTCCTTCTGGAAGCTCTAGGAGAGGACCCACATCCTTTCCTTTTCCAGCTTCTAGTGGCCGACAGCCCTTCTTGGCTTATGACCCCTTCCTCTGTCTTCAAAGCACATCACCTCAACCCCTGCTTCGATCATCACATCTTCTTCTCTGACTCTGATGTTTCTGTCTTCCTCTAATAAAGACCCTTGTGATTATATCGTCCCCTCACCCCTGGATGATCCAGAATAATCTCCCCGTCTAAAGATTCTTACTTTATTCACATCTGCAAACTCCTTTTTGCCACATAAGGTCACACGTTCACAGGCTCCAGGGATTAGGACGTGGACATCATTAGGGGCTATTATGCAGCCTACCACAGTAGCTATTGTTGTAAAAAAATCTTCCTCCCCCAGGCCGAGATAGTTCAGACCTCCTCACAACCAGGTGGACTGGGGCACCGTGGGGAGCCAGGAAGGGTAGGAGCTGCAAGGCTTTGATGCAGGAGTCAAGGTGGGGGGACTAGGGTGCATCTCATCCTCTTCCTCCTCCACACCAACTCCCAAAGCAGATCCTGTCCCTCCTCTGCTCCCGCCTCCAGTGTCTCTGATCTCTCTCTGCTTAGAAGCCCAGAGGATCAGCCCATGCCTGTTTTGGCCTCAGGTCCTGCTCCAACCCCACCCCCCCCTCATGCTCTCTGCCCAGCCACATTGGACCCCTTGTAGTGCCCTGAGAATGCCAAGTGCATGCCTTCCCCCAGGCATCCACACCTCCTTCACGTGTCTGCTCAGGTTCTTGTGGTCAGATTGGCCGTCTGGCCAACCCTTCTTAAAAATCTCCCACCTGCTACTCTTTGACCCTTTACTCTACTTTATTTTTCTTCTTGACACTCAATGCAACAGACTTAAATTTATTTGGTTATTTATTTCTCTTCCCTCTCACCCTTGTGGAATATAAGTTGCTGAGGACAGGGACTTTGCATTCCCAGCCCCTAAAACAGGGCCATGCTCAGTGAATAGCTGATGAAGGGATGAATGAATGAATGTCACACACTTTGGGAAAAAGCTCCCAAAACATGACGTCCAAAAGCAGACTAGTTGCCAAAGAAAGTTCTGGATTGCAGCCCCTGCTTTAAATTTCTTCCTCCGTCAAGCTCACAGTTTACTGGGAAAGGTGCCAGATTCCTCCCACGGGGACTGACCGCAAAGTGCTTGGATGTAGGGAGCTATGGTGGCCTACAGAAAGGAAGGGAGGGAGAGCTCCTTCTTTTTCCTCTTCTTAGCTGGGCAGCATCAGCACCTCGACTGCATCCCTCAGGTGTTGTGAAAGCGTCTTAATGACATGGGGACCAGAAGGAAAAAAAAGATTGTAAATATGCTCCCTCAGACTTAAAATAAAATTCTACATTTTCCATTTGCCATTAGTCTGTAATTTGTTTCTTAAAATTCTTCTATTTTAAGAAATTAAGCAGGAGGAGAAAGGGTAGAAACACATGGAGGGAGGGTGGGCTGGGAGGAACTGAGGACACCCCAGAGGCAGACAGAGCTGGGGAGATGCAGGCAGAGAGGAGGGGAAGTGAGAGATGGCCTGAAGCTTTGTTTTCTTGTTCCTCCCTGTGGTTGTTGTGGACATTTCTCAGCTGAGAATATCCTTGCCTGCTGAGCTGTGTGGAGGCCCGATAAGGTGCAGGCACGCAGGGGGAACTTGGAAGAAGGACGTTTCTCAGCATGGCCGAAACATGGAGGCCAGCTCAGGCCTACTTGATCACACATGGGGCGCATCAGCCTGACCTTAACAAGTCTAGGAGCTTAGAATTGCGGCTTTTCCTACCCAGAGCTCCACTGAAACAAAACTGGAGGAATCTGGCTCTTGTGACTCCCCAGTGTGGGCACGCCCTGCTGGAGGGTGATCCTGGGCTCTGTATGAGCACACACCTCACAGCCCTCCAAAGGCGCCAGGGTGGTGGTCCCTCATGGTGATTGGGGCCTGGTTTTCCAGAGGGCTGGAAGCTGCTTATCCTTGACAGCTCATGTGTTTTGCACTGGAAACCTATCTACTAATTTCAATTAATCTTACATCATTTCCAATAAAAAGAATCATCAGGCCAGTTGTCACTGGGGCCTACTTAAGGGTTCATGACACATTCCTGGCTCCTGGAGGAGGCAGTGGAAGAGCCTTGAGTGGCATATTTGGGTTAAGTGTTATCTGGACAGAGGACAGCAGGTGCAAAGGCCCTGAGGCAGATAGATGCTCAGGCTTGTTGGAGGGGCAGTGAGAAAGCCCAAGTGGAGTGAAGTCAAGGGAGATAGTAGGGGAAGGGGTGAGGCCATGGCTGAGAGGGACAGATGGGGGAGGGGTATGTGGGTGACTGCAGAGACTTTGGCTCCCCTCTAAGCATGATAGCAGGAAATGAGGTAGATGGTGGGAGATGAGGGTGGGCTGGGACAGAGGTACAACAGAGAAGGAATTAGGTCTGGATGTATACTCTCTGAAGGACAGAGCTGTAAGGATTGGCTGATAGGGTGGATGCAGAGGGATCAAGGCTGACTCCAGGCAGCCTGTATGTGACTTTGTAGGAGATGGCCAGACTGGGGCTGTACCACCTCGCACCCCTACAGCAGTGAGCAAGAGCTCCCACACTCGACTTCCCCACCACTCTTTAATAAATGTCCCAATCACCCCAGGGTTCAGTTTGTTTCATATTTGGATCATCCCATTCCTCTAAAGTTCTTTCTTCTTGTAGCTTCTGGTTGCTTTTTTATTTTTATTGTTGTCATTGCTTAGCATTTCCTCTTCTGTATCTTTATTACATCCCTCAGAATTTCCCAGGATGTCTACAGGGATTTTTAAACCATTATGTGAAAGTCCCCTCATGTTCCCTGCAGCCTCCCTTCTAGCTCCCCCTCTCTTTGCACTTCTTCCTGGGTGGCCTGTCCCTAGTCTGCAGTGCAGCGGTCACCAGGGAGGACCTTTCACCCTTCTCATAGGGTGGAGTCATTGTTCTCTGACCTGTCTGCATTGTTTCTGGGTTTCACTTGCATGTGGCTGGGATCTATGACAATAACTTCCTAAGAAAGTGAGCTTAAGAGTTTAATGATTATTATCATTGCATTTCTGAAAGCACCTTTATTTTGTCTTTCCATTTTCAGATAGTTTGGCTGGGTAGAGAACTGTGTAGCTAAAGAATACACTGTCCTGCAGAGCCCTGGGGTATCCTCCATCACTTCTGGGAACGTGACATTACAGTGACACATGCATCTTTGTGGGCGATGTGTGTTTTTCCTTGAAAGAACCATATCTGTTGACTCCAGGAAATTTCCTTGTATGACTTTTTAGATGATTTTTCTGCCCTCCATTTGTGTGTTCTCTCAGTTGTCAGAGCTTCTATATTAACTCCGGTCTTAGTTATCTAGTGCTGCTATAACAGACATACCACAAGTGGGTTGCTTTAAAAACAAATATATTTTCTCACAGTTTACCAAACCAAAACCAAACCCATTGCCGTCTATTTGATTCCAACTCACTGAAACCCTATAGGACAGAGTAGAGCTGCCCCGTAGGGTTTCCAAGGAGCAGCTGGTGCATTTGAACTGCTGACCTTTTGTTAGCAGCCA
The DNA here is from genome assembly GCF_000243295.1 of Trichechus manatus latirostris. Classification (NCBI taxonomy): domain Eukaryota; kingdom Metazoa; phylum Chordata; class Mammalia; order Sirenia; family Trichechidae; genus Trichechus; species Trichechus manatus. The sequence goes on from NW_004444115.1 coordinate 2,638,008, forward strand.
AGTTCTTAACCACTGTGCCACTAGGACTCCTCTTACAGTTTAGGAGGCTAGAAATCTGAATTCAGGGCTCTGGCTCTAGGGGAAGGCTTTCTCTCTCTGTCAGTTCTGGGGGAATGTCCTTGTGTCTTTTTACCTTCTGTTCCTCCATTCCTTGGTGATCTTCATGTGGCATAGCATCTATCTTCCCCCATATCTGTTGGTTCTTTGTGCTTAATCTTCTTGTTTTATAGCTCAGAAGTGATTGGCTTAAAACACACCCTACATTGATATGGACTCATTAACATAACAAAGGAAGTCCTATTCTCACATGCAGTTACATCCACAAATATAAGGGTTAGGATTTACAACACATATTTTTAGGGGGGACACAATTCAATCCATAACAACTTCCTATGTGGGAGTTTTTTCCTTCTACAGTCTGGGAAATTTTCTTGTTTTTGTGTTCCCATTCTTTCATTAAATTGTATTTTGGCACTGCGTGTTTAGTTTTCAAGAATGTTTTCGTATTCTCTCTCTCTCTCTTTTTTTTTATAGAGGCCTGTTTTATGGATGCCTCATTTTCTTAGATCGCCTTAGAATACTAATCAGATGTTGTGCTCTCTCTTTAAAGTTATTTGTGGTGCTCTGGTTTCTAAAGCTATTTCTGTGGAGAGGACCCCTCCCTTCTATCTCAGCCTCTCTTCTAGTCTGTCTCCACATGTGCTGACCCTTGGGATGAGATGAGCACAGGGAAAGGGCCTAGAAGCTTGGGTAGGAGGAAGGGCTAGTCCATCAGCAGGGGTCCCCCTAGGGCAAAACTGGCCACTCTTCCGGGGCATGCCTGAACCCTGAGGCCCAGCCTGCCCCCTGGTTCTTACTGGTGTGTTAATCAATTCCTCAGGGAAAACCCCTCCTGGTTTGGCCTTGGGATCAGGGCCTGGCCCTGGGTTGTCTGTATGCCAGGGTGGGGCAGGAGTTCAGCTAAAGAGCATGACTTTTCTGGAGCACAAATCTGAGCTCTTGTCTATGATTTGAGCCTTCTAAAGGCCTCATCTTGATGGGGCTGAGCCAAATTTCCTCACCACGTGGAGTAAGGGATCTGGTCCTGCCTCCACCTGGCATCATCTTTGCCCAGCCTGTCCCTCACAGCCCAACAGGATTTTGCTCCAGCCACATTGAAAAGCTCAAATTCTCCATGCACAGGCAGTCATTTCCTCTATCTTTAAAACAAAAACAAACATACAAAAACCCCTTCTATAATCCTTCATTCCTCTGCAGGACTTTCCCCTTTGTCTGCTCCCATTATGGCAAAACTCTGCAAGTCATTGTTCACCTCTGACTCCACTTTCCCAGAGTCTGCTGCACTCTCCTCTTCCAGGCTCCTAGCCCACCTTGCCACTGAAACTCCTTTTGCCAGGTCTCCCATGACAGAGCCATGGCATGGCCTCCATGTGTGCTATGGTTACTCAGCCTCTTGGCTGCTTGTGACATAGGTGGCCCCTCCTGAGTCACTCTCTTCCCTTGGGGTCCAGAGAAGTACTCCCAGAGTTCTCAGCCCACCACCAAGGCCATATCCTTCACTGCCGCTGTCTTCTTCACTGGTTTCTCCTCATCTTCTTACCTATAAGCTCTGGAGGGCCCTGTCCTCTTCTCTGTCCACACTGGATGTCCAGTGGGTATCTCAGATCTCATCTACCTTCATTCAGTTCTGATCTGCTCAGGGAAAATCCTGGTAGCTGTTCTCACTCTCTCTTTCTCTTTTTTTCTCTCTCTATTTCTATCTCTGTATCTCTTGCTCTCTGTTTCTTTCTCTCTACCTCTCTCTACATGTTATGCATGTGAATGAGGGAGAGGGCACAGATGAGGGGGCCACACTGAGTGGAGGGAGTGGCTGGCTGAGCGTCCTCTTCTATCTTGAGACCCCTTGTTTTGTTCTGCTACTTTACAGGCTTTGGGAAGGGAGGTGAGATCATGTTCCTGTCCTCTTGGAGACCCCCAGAGCCTGCAGACACCCTAGCAGCCCTCCCAGATAGGGCAGGAATCCTCTCAATGGCAGAGAATATTTCTGAGTATCCATTGTGTGCTGGGGACCTCCCTTGTATGATTCCACTTGGTTCTTACAATGTCAGTTGAGATTTTTCTCATGGCTTACTCTGACATTCAGAGAAACTGAGGCCCAAAAAGGCCAGGTTTGCTCTACTATGAACAGCCGGGATTTGGACCCAGGATTCTCAAGCCTTCATTCACACTGGTAGGATTGAACCTGGGACAAGGATCTCTTTAGATGTCAATGGTACCAATGCTCAGAAAGGGCAGGGCCTTGGGGGTTGTCTTTGAGGACACTGTTGGCCCCCACCAGGCCCCGGGTATCAAGTCTTCACCAGGAAGTTTGGGGGAGTTCAATTGTTGGCTCCGTTACATGGAGCTGAGCTTGTCTCATGGTGTCCTACTGAGGGTCACTCCCTAACTCAGCAGCCCCTGACTCTCAGAATGTTCCAGGATCAGCCAGAAGGCAGCAGCTGTGTACTTCAGCCAGAAGGCAGCAGCTGTGTACTTCAGCCCTGACAGCTGGACCCCGTCCACTCCTTACCCGGCCTACTGCTTTCTGTGAGCCCACGGCCTGGCTTCTTATGGCTGCTCCCTGCTCATGCTGAGAAACTGCAGTTTCTTCTGGGCCCTGGGCCCAGCTCTGCTGCCATAGGACTCCTCACTCTCCCATGGCTTGGGCCTGGCTCTTGAGGATGGTAGAACCACCAGGTGTTTGGCAGGCTCCCATAAAGTATCCCTGTAGAACTTAACTTTGGTGGTAGAGCCACACGCCCCTGCCTTGCAGGTACATGCAGGTGCAAAAAACAGCCAACCCAGCCAACACACACACACACATATGTATGCCCACCTGTACACATGCACACGTGTATGTGTGCACACACAGCTCTTGCACACACATACACACATGCCATGCGCATGCACACACACGTACACACACATACTCATATGTACACATAAGTACACATGCTCACCCATGCATGCACACATGTACACACATGCACACTTGTGCACGCACACACACCCCATTCTCTTCCTCTTTCAGCCCTCCAAATAAGACTCAGTTCCACACACCCACCCGAACTCCAGCTGGCCAATACTGCCCTTAAAACAGGATACACCAAGATGAGCACTCTGCTGGACCACTGTCTTCATAACCATCCTTGCTAATCCTACCAAGAAAACAGGCGCCTTTTCAATGCTGGGGCCCAGGGGACATGTGAGGAGGGTGTGTAGGGGGTGTGAGTAAACCTCAATGGGCAGGAGATGCTACAGATTGAGAGTGGAAATGTGCTGTTAACCAGGAGCCCAGGCCCTGCCCTGACCACCCACACAGCTGCTGTCTGTAGAGGTGTTCTCAGTGGCCTTTCACTCTGCTGGAGCAGGCTCCTTCCCAACCAGGTGGCCTGCCCTGTGCAGGGGTAGAGGCCAGGCTGACCCCGAGGTCCAGGCAGATTCTCCCACCTGACTCAGGACCTTCTGGGCTGCTCTTTTCTCCTTTCAGATTTCTTCTGCTTCTCAGGCAGGAAGGGAGCAGGCATGACGCCTGAGGCTGGCCAGGTCCCATGTGGATGAAGTGACTTAAAACTTATCTTTAATATCATACAGCAGAGTAAGGTAGTTCATCCCCTTCCAGGCAAGTGGCTGAGGGTCAAAGAGGGCGATGCAACACAACCAGGATTTGGACTCGGGTTTGCCTGCCCCAAAGTGCTCTCCCTAATGTCCCTGTTGCCTGTTTAAGAGTCCCCTGCCACCCAACCTGGGTCCTGGGAGATGGGATACTGGCTACTGTGAAGGTGCTTCCTCAGAGGAGGAAGCTGGAGACACAGGACCCTCTGACCTCACCTGGTCTCCCATGGTGGCTTCTTTGGGATATAGGCTGCTCCGTCTTGCAGAGTAGGAGCTGTAGCACCATGTCCGCTGGACCTGCACTCAGAGCTACCCTTCTGCCCCTGGAGGGCAGAGAAGTGGACTACACAGGCTCTCACCTGGCTCAGACCCCTGGCCCTGATCTTGTCCTGGAGGGTGTAGGCAGGGCCTGGCCTGGCCTTATGCTGCCCTCCTGAACCCTGGCCCTCCCTCCCCCAGAACTGCCCCCCTATTCTACCTGGCTGGCCACCAGCTCTAGACAATAGGCCTTCTCTGGGCCCCTCTGGCCCTCTCCTGATCTCTCTCAGTAGAAATCCTTTGAAGCCTGGCCCTAACTGCTCTGACTTGAGAGGTGTCTCTCTCACCTCTGAAACTGTTGCTGTTATAAATGCTGCATAACAAGCCACCCCAAAACTTAGTGACATTTAATACACATTTTGTTATGTTCACAATTTGTGAGTTAGAAATTCAGACAGGGCACCGTTGGCAGGGTTTGTCTCTGCTCCATGATATCTGGGGTCTCACTGGGAAGACTCGAAGCTGGGGCTGAAATCGTCAAGGCTGATCACTCCCACATTGGGCCTGATAAAGGCTATAAGAGGGGACCTTAGCTGGGGCTGTGAGTCGTAAGACAGGTGGCCTCACCATGTGGCTAGTTGAGCTTCCTCACAGCATGGCAGCTGGGTTTCAAGAGAACCAGAAGGAAACAGTATTGCCTTTCATGACCTAGCTTTAGAAGTCACATAATGTCACTTCTCTCTAGCTACAGGCCTTCCCATGTTCAAGGAAAGGGAACAAAGACTCCACCTTCTTGATAGGAAGAGTGTCACGGTCACATTGCAAAAAGAGGATGTGGGATGGGAATATTGTGACCATTAAAAAATACAATCTACCACATTACTCATGATGAAATACATCCACTCAATCATGTTGCTTGAGCCCCTCGTGGACACCAGACCCACTACTAGCCACTGAGGACACAGCAGCAAACACAACAGATGAGAGCCTGGCAACCCTATGTGGACTATGTGGACAAACATCTTGCCCTCACAAGAAATTGTTAAAACTCCACCTATTCCAAAAAACTGTAGTTAGTATGGTTCACAGTCTGTGAAATATGAACCAACTAGGGATTTCAACTCTCTCTTTTTCTCTCTTGGCTGGGGCCAGGGCTTCTCCTTCTCCAGATTCCCTGGTGTCTCCTATTCTGGGTTTTCTAGAGGTGCAAAACCAGTGAAGTGTGTATATAAATATATATATAGAGAGATTTATTTCCAGGAAATGGTTCATGAAATTATGGAGGATAGCAAGACTCAAATCCATGGGTCAGGCATCAGGATGGAGGCTTCTCCTGACTCACTTGGTTGCAGTGGGTGACGAACCCAAAATCTGCAAGTCAGTCGGCAGGCTGAAATCTTCTCACGTCCAAAGAACCAGAGGTCAAAGGATGATGTGATGAATGCAGGATCAATAGAGAATGTACTTTGACAGAACATTTGTTTATATCATGAATGCAGGTCACACCCACAAGGAAACTCCTCTTCCAACTGATTGGCTGCTCATATCATATCACAAAATGGGAGGCAATACAGTGTCTGCCAAACCACTGAGAATTAATAGCTTAGCCAAGTTGACTTGTAACTAACCATCACATGTAGTGTCTCACACAGGGTAGGCTTGAAGAACCTTTGATGGTGGGTTTTTCACTCACTCACTCATTTATTCATCTATTCTTTTAGCAAATATCTTGTCTGTGCCAGACCAGTGCAGATTTGAGTTTCAGTGTTATATGTGTTTCTTCATTAGCACATTATATCACAAACTCTAGCAATAGATCTAACGACTACTATAATTTCAAAGTAGTGATTAAAGTAAGAAATGTTTCCAGACATCTGCGATGCTTGTAATGTGAGAGGAAAATACCTGTGATTTCGTCAGGTGGCAGTCACAGGTGCTGTTAATGCTACTATGGTTTGTTGCTCATATTCATCACCGAAGAAAACATTAAATTTCATTTAGAAGTTAATGAAAATAAAGAAGCCCCATTCAGAGTTCCCCTGAATTCTCTCCCCAGATGTGGCCCAGGTTAAGGGCCAGGGGGTGAGGCCCTATGATGGGGAGGGCTGGCCTGGCACTGGGGGAGGCTCAGGAAATGAGAACTTGCACTGTCACAGTGCAGCCCCCAGGGCCTTCCCTCAAGGGGGTCCCCATCCATGCACCCCTTAGTCAGTCTAAGCTGGGACAGGAAGAGCTGGGATGGCCCCAAGTGACCCCCCCTGGTGACTAATTTTCCTCCAGCTCCCAGCAGATGCTCCTCAGATTACACTGACATCTGAGCTTTGGGTTTCAGCCACATTTTCAAAATTTTCTCTTCATTTGCACAGAAACCAGAGACGCCTCTGTGGGTCTGATTGCATCATTAATCATCATTCACGCCTGTGCTTGCATGCCAAGCGGGAAATCTGTTCTTTGTTTCTTTTTTCTCTTTGGATCATCACTCTTTGCCCCTGAATGAGCATTGGACAAGCCTATGCTTCTGGGCACCACCCTCTCCCACCTGGTTCCCTGATTGGCCAGGCTCCTCTCAGGTCCTGTCTCCTTCTTCAGCCTTCCTGCCCCTCTCCCATGCTCCTTGGTAGAGCCTGGTGAGTTTGTCAATAACCACACACACACTCACACACACACTCTCACGCACACTTTCTTTGCTCCTTGCTAAGAACAAGTGGGCTTAAGGAGAAAGTGCTAATTAACAGGGCAAGATTCAGTCACTAGGGACAATTACACAATGGAGATAAATGGTTTTGTTTTCAAAAATGTCAGAAATGCACTGTCTGTCGTCTCCTTTCCTTTTCCACTGGAAATTTCAGTGACAAGGAATATGAGGCCCTGGATTTCAAAAGCTTTTATGGTTTGAAAGAGTTTGTTTCCCTTCTCTGCTTCCCAGGGCCTAAAGGAAAACTGGCAGACTGGACAAGTTTTATTCCATTATCTGTTTATTCATTAACAAATATTTACAGACTGGGATCCCATGGGTTTGTGTCTGGGTCTGATCCTTAGGGCCCTGGCCCCTGTTCTTCCTGCCTTTCCCTTCAGATGCCTACATTTGCTTTCTGCTCCTAAGGGGCTTTCTTCTTCTCAGTGTCCTGAGCTCCTCACCATGTGCTGGTGTGCAGGTTGTCCACTGCACAAGGGGGCCTCACCAAGGAGGGACGAGCAAGTATTGAATCCAGCCTCCTCCTTTTTCTTTGCTGAGGTTTGACCTCACCTTCTGAGGCCTGCCTCCTGCCTTCACTCCTCTGGAATCACTGCCCACTGGAATCCAGACCTAATGGACCCTTTTGAGAAGAGGAAGTTTTTCCCCTAAGTCCACTTTTCTAAATATTTACCTCTGCCCCAGGCTCAGCCCCTTCCTTGGCTGAGGAGGAGAGTCAGGGAGGCCCACCCCTGCCCATGGCCCCAGGGGAGCAAGCGTAACAGCCAAGTCCCTGCCCCTTCATCAGGATCTCTCCGTCTTAAATAGGAACACACATGGGTCCCGACAGCTGAGGCCAGATGGGGCTTCCAAAGCCTGGTTGGTGTGGAAAGCTGAGAGGCTCCCAGAATTACACACATAGACTCACACACACTTGCACTCACACACACACTCACAATATACTCAGACTTACAGACACACTCACATATACACCCTCTCTCACATACACACACACATACACTCACACACGTTCACATATTCACACAGTCACATATATACCCTCTCTCACACATCACACACTCAAACAGGCACTCACAATGCACTGACACAACTCACACTCTCACACATACACACTCACATACACATGCACAGTCATACATCCACAGGCTCGCGCTCACTCACACTCACATTCGCAGACTCCCACTCCCACACTCCCACACACAGGCCCACACACACACACAACCATACACACATACCCACTCACAACCACACACACTATAGTTCTCTCATTGTACACCCAGCTCACATTCCTGAGAGACATAGGTGTATTTAGAATGAATCTGTGCATTGAGTCTCCCCCAAGGGCAGCTGGTGGGAACTGGCTTCGTATTTGCATAACTGAGAGAGCCCACCCAGGGCTTTTGGGAACAAAGGAGCAGTTCCACCTCTGAGGTTAATCCCGTCTCCTCTCTAAATGTAGACTTTGCTGCTAACTCTACAATGGCAGCTTGTTCTTTGCTCCAAATACTCATTGGTTGCCTGTTACAGCACCTCATGATAAGTGATGCCCCTGGAGGAAGAGGTAGACTTCCCGGGACTGGAGGACAAGTGCAGGGGAAGAAATAATGCATTCCAACAAGGCCTGTTTGCTGGTCCCCCTGCCCTTTGGTGATGAGGAGGTGCAGCTCCAAGTGGCCTTAAGGCCCGTCCTCTGGTTCCTTTGTATAGGAAATCAAGAATGAGCCCAAGACTGTGCTCCTTTCTCTGGGTAGCTTGGTTCTGCTATTGGCAAAACAGCCCTGCCCTGGAATTGTCATTATTGGGCTTGGCCCCAAGGAACTGAATCCAGGTGCTGGCGCCCAGAACGGACATGGCCAGGTCATCAGGGAACCACTGTGCATACTCAGGTTTGAGGCTGTCCCATGGAGCATGTGGGACTGGGGAGTTCTTGGTCACTTGTGTAGAAGGAAGGAAGAGAGGGCAGCGGCTGGGGAAGGCCATGATATACTGCCTTGGCATGCCCTGCTGGGCTCTGGCTGGACTCAGAGCCTGTGCAGGCCACAATTGCAATGTGTCACTCGTTCATGACCTAGAGGTAGATCTGAAACCCACGCTCCTGTGAATGTGGAGACAGCCCCAGAGGGGCCCTCTCAAGACAACGGAAAAGTACTTCTCATGATCTCTTTCCTCCTGCTCCAGCTTTACTCTTCTCATGCAGGTGGGGGCCCAGCACCACACAGGAGAGTGCCATCTGTGCCCACTGCCTGTGGTGGGCCACCTTTGGAAATGGAATTCTACCCCACCCCTGTCCACACTATCCCCCAACCAAACCTCTCCCCACATACACACACAGAGTCATCAGTTCCTTTCTACTTGCTTGGAAAATCCACAGGCCTGATTAAACCTGGCCCCTCAACTACTCTGTGCCTCCACCCTGCAGCTAAAAGTGCTGGAGGAAAACCCACAAGCCCACAGTCGGCCCCTCTCCCTGAGTTGGTGGTCCCTGACTGCTGCTTGCAATCACGCAGCATTCCACTGTCCACTTCCAGAAGACTCTTGTCTGTTTCTCTCACCCCCTGGGAGGTAAGCAGAACTTTTCCAGACTAGTCTCCAGCCTGGCCTCCCTTGGAGGGAGGGCCTTCCTGGGAAGGAGGGCCCTGGGAAGGAGGGCCACTTGTGGTCCTCACCGAGGCCCCCTTCTGGCGGAAGGCAGAGGCGGTGGGTCAGGGCACATGTCTCCCTCTTGAACAGCTGAACCCACTGGGCTTGGCCTCCAGCCCCCAGCCATGCCGAGGAAGCGTTTGGGCCCCTTAACCATGGATGAGTTGGTGGGGAACACAACTCAGTCCAAGGTGACACCAAGTCAGTCTATTGTAACCACGTACCTTGGCAGCCCCTGATCTTGCCAGCCCACAGCTGAGTAACAGGCCCTCTTGGGAGTACAATTCCAGCTCTGTGAGATTGTTGCTTACTGCCCCAGTCTCCAAGGAGAGGAGGTGAGCAGACAGCTGCTGTTGCTTGAATCTTTGAGAGTGCCCTCTCATCCCTGTCCCAGAATGCCTGCCTGCCTGCTGCCTGGCCACTCACTGTCCTCTGACTGATGGACCCCCCCACCCCCTCCCTCACCCACTACACTGCCAAAGCTGCCATATCTTCTAGGTGCAAAGGTGTAGGAACCAGTGCTTTTTTTGCAGCCCATGCCATATCTTAAACTCTTGCATCTCACCAATAAAACCAATTTCTAATACCCAGTTTGTGAATTAAGTCCCGCTGTCATGCAGACTTAGCGAGTCTGAAAACCGCTGTGCCTGTTTCTGAAACTCAGACTTCTGATTAGAGTCCTCACATGCTAACTAAGCACCCAAGGGTGCAGATTAATGTCGGCTTCTGCACACGTGTACAGCACGCTCTCTTCTCACAAGTTTCAAAGTAAGTTACAGGCAATATGAGGTTACGTGGCTCCATTTTTATCTTCAGGTGCTGAGAGGTGCCCCCGGGAGAAATTCTGTGCTGTTATCTGTGTGCACGTGTTTAATTTTAGCTGTGCGTACCTGTTGCCGTTGAGTTGATTCCGACTTATAGCCACCCTATAGGACAAAGTAGAACTGCCCCATAGGGTTTCCAAAGAGCTGCTGGTGGATTTGAACTGCTGACCTTTTTGTAAGCAGTCGAGCTGTTAGCCACTGTGCTACCAGGTCTCAGCTATGCATTCAGTAAGTACCAAAAATGAGCCACCTAACTGGGAACCAGCAGCTCTAGCTCCCTGGGTAAGTTTTTCATAACCAGAAAAACCAAACCTTTTGCCATCAAGTCGATTCTGACTCATAGCAACCCTATAGGATAGAGTAGAACTGCCCCATAGAGTTTCCAAAGAGTGGCTGGTGGATTCCAACCACTGGCCTTTTAGTTAGCAGGACCTGGCCTTTGTGAACTACAGTCTTTGTGAGGTCTTTGTGGCTCCCAGGGACTGCAGGGTGGGTTGTCAGAGAGGCTACACAAAGGAGACAGGGAAGTGGAGGGCAGGAGAGGTGGTGGTTGTTCTGTGGCCCCTGTTAAAATAATTTCTTCTCCAAAGCCTCCCAGACCCTCTGGTCAGACTTAATTTTACAGGGAAAAGGGGGATGCTAGAGAGTCTGGTGCACAGAGTGACTTTTCCATATGAGGGAACGCCCCAGTTTATCCATCTGAAAAAGCAGGGGGCCAGGCTGCGATCCTCCCAGCTCTGACATTCTGAACAAGCTGTCTGCTGTGACTGCTGTGTGGGTGTTCGAAGGAAGCAAATGCAGCTCTGAGTGTGCCGTGCAAGGTGGGGAAAAGCCCCCTCTGCTCCTTGCCATCTGAGCCGGGAGGGTCTGCAGCATACACATGGGTGGCAGTTTCCCTTTTCTGTGGGAGCCTACTCACCTGCTGTTCTGGTGAATACATTTACAACTTTACTGCTGCACCCTGGGACTCGCCTGCTTCATTAAACAAAATGATTTACTGTGATGAGGCTTGTTTGAGGCTCGACTCCCCCCCGACAGATACCTGAAGACATGCCACCTACAGAGGCAACTGAGAAGGGCACGCTCATGCTGCAGCTCCACTGACTGAGACCCTTCTCCCTGACCCACATGACTACAACAGAAGCGCTGATGATGTAATCTCACCGACACATCCACCTTCCGAGCCTTGATGGAGTGATGCTTAAGAGGTGTGACAAATGCTGGTGTGTAATTTTGGCTAGCAGAATACAAGCCTCCAGAATCCAGTACATTATCTAATTTCATAGGTTTTCATGGAGGCCAGTGTGAATGTGCTTGAGGCCTAACACACTCAGGCCATGTTTTGTAGCTGAACTCTGGCAACAGGCTAATGTCAGGTTAAAGCCACAGATTTCCAAGTTTGAACAGCTAAATGTCAAATAGTCTGCTCTTCTGGGGCATGGGGGACTGAACTGAGCTGCATCAAACTTTGTTGGGTTCCACTGGTATGAAGCATGAAACACTGGAGGGGAGGGAAGGGCATCAGGCGTGTCCTTTCGCTGGTGTCTCTCAGACTCCTGGGTCGGTTGCTTGTAGATCAACCATAGACTCTCCCACATGCAGACAAGGCTGTGAGTTCTTTGAGGGATGGGTGGTCTGTGTCCATGTTTGTTTCCCCAAACCCTGCCCCTAACACAGGGCTTGGGGCATTGGAGGATGTCCTGCTGCTTGTAGGGAGTGGCCAGCTGCTGAGTTGAAGGGCTAGGCTGTGGGCTGCCTGATAACCAGACATAACACAGCTGCTCTGGTGCCTGTTGCCAGGTGGGGGCCCTGATGGAAGCTTTGGCCAGCACTGAGAAGGAAGCAGTCCACTGTGACCACAAAGCCCAAGTCCTCAGCCATCTCCTGACTCAGGTCTCAGACACCCTGGGAAGAAGAGAAGGGCTTTCTGGGAATGAGCGCTGGATCCTACCTAAACAGAGTCTTCTTCCACCACCTAAAATCCTCCCTTAGCACAGCTTTTTTCTCTCTTTTCATTCAGCCCTCTCAGAGAGCAAGACTTTTCTAGAAGCCTTTGCTCTAATTCCATGTTTTGGATTGTAGCAATAGCTAGTACATTGCTGGCACTTCCTAAATGTTTAATAAATAATAATAATTTTTCTAATGATAGGCCTTCTGCTTGCTGACAGTTTCTGCCCTCCTCCTTCCCACTCTCTGCCAGCTGCTTCTGAGGGTTCCTTCCATCCCCTTTGCCTTGTTCCTTCACAACTCAGTGGCCATGATCTGAAGTGGTTAAGGCCCTTCCCCACCTCAAAGTTGCATTCACCTCCCTGGGAGTGTCTTTACAACTGTCATGGATAGAGAAAACTCCCTTCCTGCTAAGATTCCTGCACTTTCTTTTGCAGCATTTGTGAGCAGCCACAGGAACGTTAGTGCCGCTGATGGAGTTGCCCAGAATAAAAGCTAAGATTTGTTTACCGTGAACCTGACTCAGGGAGTGTTTTCTAGTATGTTCATTGTGAGTGTCATTTCTGAGTACCACGCAGGCATGGCACATAGAGATGAGCAAGATCAACCTCCAAGGAGGTCACAGGCAGGATGAGCAAAGCCAAGACTCCATGGTTTTCAAGAAATACAATTTTGTTGCTAACTATTATCAATAGTCTGCTACTATGATTTGAACTCTGCACAGATAGTTTGTAATGAGCAAGTTCTGTGCTGATGCTGCTAAAATGCCTGGAAATCATGTCTCCTCATGAGCTGATTAAGTGGTCCTACCACATGTTACTTATACCACTTCTCTCCTGAGAAGAGCCTTTCTCCATGGATTGAACAATGGGAAGCGAGTGTCCAGGGTTTGTGGAACCATCATTTGATTTCTTAATGATTTCTAAACTTCACCTGAACAGTTGATGTTTTAAATGGAAGAAGGTGTATGATAAATCTACTCTAACATTCTAATCTCTCTAAGATTGGATACCTTCCTCTACAGTCCACTGAGGCAGTTCTAGCATTCCAACTTCATTTAGTGTAGGCTATCTTTTGGTTCAAGAGAAGCCTGTCTTGGAAAAAATACAGCCAGAATTCTCCTTGGAAGCAAGGATGATGAGACTTCATCTCATGTACTTTGGACATGTTATCAGAAGGGACCAGTCCCTGGAGAAGGACATCATGCTTGATAAAGTAGAGGGTCAGTGAAAAAGAGGAAGACCCTCTACCAGATAGATTGACACAGTGGCTGCAACAATGTGCTCAAACATAACAATGATTGTGAGAATGGCACAGGACCAGGTAGTGTTTCATTCTGTTGTACCTAGGGTTGTTGTGAGTCAAAACCAACTCAATGGCACCTAACAACAACAACATCTTTTGGTCCATGTCTCAGCTAACCTACCAAACTGTTAGAGCTCTTTCTAATCCTCAGTTAAAACATTAAATCAAGAATTTCTGTTTGGTATTGTTATTGAGCCAACTCTGAGTTGGCTCTGATTCATTGCAACATTATGTATAACAGAATGAAACATTGCCCTGTCCTGGGTCGTCTTTATGATTATTGATATATTTGAGCCCATTGTTGAGGCTATTGTGTCAATTCATTTCATTGCAAGTTTTCCTCATTTTCACTAGCCCTTTGCTTTACCAAGCATGATGTCCTTTTCTAACAATTGGTCTTTCCTGTGACATGTCCAAAGCAAGCGAGCTGACATCTTGCCATCATTGCTTCTAAGGAGCATTCTGCTCTTGTTTCTTCTAAGACTATTCTTTCTTCTGGCAGTCCACGATATATTTAATATTCTTCACCAACACCACAATTCAATGTATCAGTTCTTCTTCTGTCTTCTCTTTTCATTTCTAGCTTTCATATGCATATGAAGCAATTGAAGAGACCATGGCTTGGGTTGGCCCACCTTAGTCACCAAAGTGACATCTTTGCTTTTTAAAACTTTAAAGAGATCTTTTACAGCAGATTTGTCCAATGGAACACATTGTTTGATTTCTTGATGGCTGCTTCCATGGACATTGAATGCTGATCCAAGTAGAGTGAAATCATTGATAACTTCAGTTTCTTCTTCATTTATCATGGTGTTATTTATTGGTCCATTTGTGAGGATTTTTGTTTTCTTCGCTCTCAAGTGTAATCCATACTGAAGACTGTAATCTTTGAACTTCATCAATAAGAGCTTCAAGTCATCTTCATTTTCAGCAAGCAAGGTTGTGTCATCCGCATATCGCAGGTGTTAATGATCTTCCTCCAATCCTGATGCCATGTTCTTCTTCATATAGTCCAACTTCTTTGATTATTTATTCAGCATACAGAATGAATAAGAAGAAAGATACAACCCTGCCACACACCTTTTCCAATTTTAAACCACATGGTATGCCCCTGTTCTGTTCTTTCTGTTCTAACAACTGTCTCTTGATCCATGTACAGATTCCTCGTGAGCACAATTAAGTGTTTTGGAATTCTCATTCTTTGTAACGTTATCCATAATTTGCTGCTGTCTTCAACTCTTCTCCTCCCATTCATTCTTAAATCTGTTCCAATCAGGAATCTGTCTTCTCCACTCGACCAAACTCACTTCCATCAAGGCTCCCAATGTTCTCTGCGTTACTAAATCTGATCGCTTTTTCCCCAGTGTACTGTAGCAGATTCCATATATGTGCAGGTGGGTTTCTAGCTTTATTCCCCCTCCCCCTATTTGTTAATTTGTTTATCCCTGCACCCATACCAAAAAAAAAAAAAAACAAAACAAAACCAAAAACCAAAAAAAAAAAAAA
>NW_004444115.1:2652936-2665946 GCF_000243295.1 Trichechus manatus latirostris
AAAAAAAAAAAAAACCCACCGCTATAGAGTCAGTTCTGACTCAACTGCAACCCCATAAGTTTTCCAAAGCTGTAAATTTCTACTGAAGCAGACTGCCACATCTTTCTCCCACAGACCGGCTGGTGGTTTCAAACCACCAGCCTTTATGTTAGCAGTCAATCACTTTAACCACTGAACCACCAGGGCTCCTTACACCACCACCAGCCTATCTAAATTATTATAATTTGTATAACACATCTGTTCTCTGAAAGGTAAGTTCAGTTGATGTTATCTTCCTTTTTAAGGAGAATTTTGGCTATCTGTGGACTTTCCTTTTTCATTTCCATTTAAGAATAATCTTGTGAAGTTCCACAAACATTATCGTTGGAATTTGTATATTGAAATAATTTTGAATCCACATATCAGTTTGGTTAAAATTGGCAGTTTTATATTAGTGACTTTTTCTAATCAACTGGGTCTACTGTTTTTCTCTATGAAAATATTTTAAACAAATGGTTTCTTTTTTTTTTTTTTTAGTGATACAGGACTTTTTAGGCTTTCTGTTCTTTTTGAGTCTATTCAGTAAATTTTATTTTCTGGAAATTTGTAAATTGTTCATACACTTTACTGTTTTTAGATTTCTGCCATATCTATAGTTATGTCCCATTATCAACCCTGATATTGTTTAGTTCTCCTTTTCTCCATTCTTGGTTATGCTTGCCAGAAATTTGTCTATTTTATTAGCTTTTTCAGAGAAACAACTTTTGGCTTTTTTAATCCTGTTTTACATTTGTTTTCTATTTCATGAATTTCTGCAATTACTGCTCCTATTTCTTCCTTTTTGGGTTCATTTTGTTGTTGTTTTTCTAACCCCTTTGGTTGGACATTTGGCTCATTAAGTTTGTAGCTATTATTATTTATACAATTGGTAACATACCAAGTATATCCTACTTCAACTTGCTTATTTTTAAAAGCGAGATCCATTGATGTATAATTTATATGCAGTAAAATTCACCCCTTTAAAGTGCATAGTTCAATGAGTTTTTAGAAACATATACAGTCAAGTAATCACCACTACAAATAAGATATAGAATATTTCTATCACCCCGGAAATGCTTTCATGACTCTTTAGAGTCAATTCACTCTCCCTACCCCAAGGCCTGGCAACCATTGATTTCTTTCTATAGCCTTTTCTAAAATGTCATATAAATGGAAACTTATATTATTATGTGTTTGATTCCTTTCATTTACAATACCATTTGTGAGAGTCATCTATGTCACTTCATATAACAATAGTTCATCTCTTTAGATTGCTGAATAGTATTCCATTGTATGGATATACACAAATGTTTATCAATTAACCAGTTGATAGACATTTGTGTTGCCCCCAATTTTTCACTACTATGAATAAAGCTGCACAGGGCTTCATGTGCACATATGTTTTCTTTTGAGTAAATCCACAAAACTGGGATTTCTGTGTTGTTTGGTAGATGTATGTTTATAAGAAACTGACACACTTTTCCAAAATGGGTGCACATTTTGCATTCTCACCAGCAGTGTGTGACAGTTGCAGTGATTTCATATCCTTGCCAGCATTTGGTACGGTCATTCTTTATAATTTTAGTCATTCTAGTAGGTTATAGTGATATTTCATTGTGGTTTTGACTTGTTTTTCCAAATGACTTATGGTACTGTGCATTTTTTGTGTGCTTTTTTTTTGCCATCCATATATCTTTTTTGGTAAAATCTGTTCAAATCTTTTGCACATTTTTTTATTGTGTTGTTTGTCTTCTTATTATTGAGTTATAAGTGTTTGTCTTAGGCTGGATTCTGTAGAGAAGCAAAACCACTGAAGCATATACACCACTGAAACATGTTTATATATATATAATGTATAATGTGTATATATACATATATATATACACACACATACACACAGAGATACATGTATATCATGGATACATGTATATCAAGGAAACAGTTCACGTGGTTGTAGAGGCTGAAAAGTCCCAAGACAGTGGGTCAGGTGTCAGGCTGGAGGTTTCTCCTGACTCATGTAGCTGACAGGGCTGATGAACCCAAGATCAACAGGTCAGACAGCAGGCTGCTGGCCCAAGTCCCAAGAATTGAAGTTTAGATGATGATGAGCAAATGCACGCTACAGACCAGAGCGAAAGCCAGAAAGTTTTGCCAGAAAGTCCACGTATATTGGATGCTGGCCATACTCCCAAGGAAGCTCCCTTTCAACTGATTAGCTGCTCATAGCAGATCTCATCATGGAGTAGATTGCATCATACATTATATCATATCTTATCAAGGAAGTGATTACATCATTACATAAGTATCATAACTGACAAACCACTGAGAATCATGGGCCAGCCAAGTTGACACACAACCTTAATCATTACTGTCCACCCCTTGTCAACTTGGCACTTGTACACATCTCCTTAAACCATACATAATCTCTAAATAAAGACAATAATGAAGTCATACTTGTACCTAACATGATACAATTAATACATGTACAACTGAAAATGCACTAGCCCTCTTTACATCTTATATTTTAAAAGTGAAAAAAACAAAAATATCTGATGCACACATACAAGGAAGAAATACTCATAACAATTACAGTCCTCATTTCTGCAACCGGTCATGTGGTTGTAGTTGGTATTTCGAACTACCTTCTTCCACCACCCATTCCATATTCCCTTTACCCTCAGCAAGCACCTCACCTGGTTGTAGTTCTTTGCTGGTGGAGTGACCCAAATCTTCATTCCTGAAGGGTCTGGGCCATTAGTAGTCATGTTGGAGTTGGCTTGCTATAGTTTTCCGTTGACATTAATCACAGTGCATGGTAGTACTAAGAGGCGTTCTAAGGAATCTTTTGTATTCCAGACATACTCTTCTTTACTTCCAATATGTAATATCAATCCAATTTCCTCTTGTTAATCAGAATGAATCACACCAGCCAATATGGTAACTTCCTTCTTTGTTGATCAAGAGGCATAAGAAGCTCAAAGTAGCTGGGTGGCATTGTTATTGTCTAGTTCAATGAATCAGTGATGTGTCTCCAGGTGGGAGAATTCCTCCCTTTGTAACTAAAACCTCTAGACCCTCAGAGCATAGGGTCGTGGGGACAGAGAGAAAAAATTTTACAACGACCACTAGGGGTAATAGTGCCATTCCCATTTCCACCCCTTGATTCCTGGACCCATGAATCTTGGCTGTGGGAGAAAGAGCACCGTATATTGGACGCTGGTTTAGAGCATATACAGCTTCCTGGAGAACATTGCCCCAACCCTGCAAGTTATTGCCACCTAGCTGGCACTGTAATTGTGCCTTTACAAGGCCATTCCATTGTTCTATAAATCCAACTGCTTCAGGATGATGGGGAGCATGGTAAGACCAGTGAATTCCATGAGCACTGGCCCATTGCTACACTTCATTTGCTGTGAAGTGGGTTCCTTGATCTGAGGCAATGCTGTGTAAGATACCATGACTTACATTCTCTAAGTCTATGGATAGTAGTTTTGGCAGAAGAATTGCGTGCAGGGAAGGCACATCCATATCCAGAGTAAGTGGCTATTCCAGTAAGAACAAATGCCGTCCTTTCCATGACGGAAGCAGTCCAATGTAATCAACCTGCCACCAGGTTGCTGGCTGATCACCTAGAGAAATGGTGCCTTATTGGGGACTCAGTGTTGGTCTCTGCTGCTGGCAGATTGGGCACTCAGCAGTGGCTGTAGCCACATTGGCGTTGGTGAGTGGAAGTCCATGTTGCTGAGCCCATGCATAATCTCCATCCCTGCCACCATGGGCACTTTGTTCATGAGCCCATTGGGCAATGACAGGAGTGGCTGGGAAAAGGATGACTGGTTTCCACAGAATGTGTCATCCTATCCACTTGATTCTTAAAATCCTCTGCGGAGGTCACCCTTTTGTGAGCATTCACATGAGACACAAATATCTTCACTTCTTTGGCCCTTTCAGGGAGGTTTACCCATATACCTCTTCTCCATACCGCCTTGTCTCCAATTTTCCAGTCATGTTCCTTCCAAGTCCCTGACTGTCCAGCCAAACCATTGGCTACAGCCCATGTATCAGTATACAATCATACATCTGGCTATTTCTCCTTCAAAGCAAAGTGAACAACCAGGTGCATTGTTCGAAGTTCTGCCTATTGGGAAAATTTCCCTTCACCACTGTCCTTCAGGGAGGTCCCAGAAAAGGCTGTAGTGCCATGGCTGTCCACTTTCTAGTGGTGCCAGCATATCGCACAGAACCATGTGTAAACCAGACAAGAATTTTCTCTCTCTCAGTCAACTGATTATAAGGAACTCCCCATGAGGTCACAGGTACAGTCTGGGAGAGGGAAGGTAATGTGACAGGAATGGAGACCATGGGCATTTGGGTCACTTCCTCATGCAACTTCCTTATGCCTTCAGGTCTTGCTCAGGTTGATCTCATATATACCACTTCCATTTAATGATGGAGTGCTGTTATGCACATCTGACTTTAGGGCTCTGTGGGTCAGAAAATACTCAGTTCATGATAGGCAGCTCAGGTAGCATGGTGACTTCATGGCCCATGGTTAAACGTTTAGTCTCTACTAAGACCCAGCAACGAACCAAAAGCTGTTTATCCAAAGGGCGTGTCGTTATCTGCAGAGGATGGCAGGTCTTTGCTTCAAAATCCTAAGGATCTGTGCTGTGATTCACCAATAAGGGTCTGCCAAAGACTCCATATAGCATCTCTATCTGCCACTGACACTTCAAGCACCATTGGATTGGCTGGATCATGTGGCCCAAGTGGCAAAACAACTTGCATGGTAGCTTGAACTTGTGGTAGAGCCTGCTCTTGTTCTAGACCCCATTCAAAACTAGCAGCTTTGTGAGTCACTTGATAAACAGGCTGGAGTAGCACACCCAGATGAAAGATATCCAAAGAGGCCCATGAGGCATTGTGCCTCCTTTTTAGCTGTCAGAGGGGACAGATGCAATAATTTATCTTTCACTTTAGAACTATCTTGATGAGACCCACACCACTGAACCAGGAAATTTCACTGAGGCAGAAGGCGTCTGAATTTTTGTCAGAGTAATTTCCCACCCCCTAGCATGCAAATGTTTCACTGATAAGTCAAGAGTCATTGACTTCCTTACTAGGTCCAATCAGCATAATGTCATCAGTGTAATGGACTAGTGTGACATCTTGTGGAAGGAAAAGGTGATCAAGTTCCCTGCAAACTAAGTTATGACATAGGGCTGGAGACTTGATATACCCCTGAGATAGGCCAGTGAACATGTATTGCGGGCCTTGCCAGCTGATGGCATACTGCTTCTGCTGGTCCTTAAAAACATATATGGAAAAAAAGGCATTAGCCAGATCAACAGCTGCATACCAGATACCAGGAGATATATTAATTTTCTCAAACAATGAAACCACATCTGGAATAGCAGCTGCAACTGGAGTTAAGTTTTCGATAATCCACTGTCATTCTCCAAGATCCATCTTTTTTTTGCACAGGCTAAATAGGCGAATTGAATGGGAATGTGGTAGGAATCACCACCCCTGCATCCTTGAAGTCCTTGATGGTGGCAGTAATCTCTGCAATCCCTCCATTAATGTAGTATTGCTTTTTGTTTACTATTTTCTTAAGCAGGGGAAGTTCTAGTGGATTCTACTAGGCATTTCCTTCCTTAATAGCCCTTACTTCACATGTTGGTGATCCAATCTGGGGGTTCTGCCAGTTGCTGAGTATGTCTATTCCAAGTATGCATTCTGGAACTGGGGAAAATACTACAGGATGGGTTCAGGGGCCTACTCTGAGATGGACATAAGCTAAGACTTTATTAATTACCTGACCTCCATATGCCCCACTGTGATTGGTGGGTCACAGTGATGTTTCGGGTTTCCTGAAATTAGTGTCAATTCAGAACCAGTATCCAGTAATCCCTAAAAAAATTTGATTATTTCCGTTTCCCCAATGAACAGACACTCTTGTAAAAGGCTGTAGGTCCTTTCTGGGAATGTTGGGAGATACATTAACAGTATACATTTTTGACAGTGTAGTGGTGTCATTCCTCAAGGGGACCCGGCCTCCCTTTCATTAAGAGGTTGCGGGTCTGTAAACTGGCTCAAGTCTGGGAATTGATTGAGAGGTAGTGACTCTATTCTGATGATTTGAGTTAGACTGTTGTTTGCTTGAACTATTAATTCTTCTGCTTGCACAGATCAAGTAAGTATTCAGTATATTTCCTATCTATTTCACTCTTAGGGACACCATGACTAAGTAGCAAACACCATTTAAGTCCATACGAGTCAGACTATTCTGATTATTGCTTTGACTCCTCTGTCCATTACGGTAACCATGCTCACCTTGTCTTTGTTGGTTGAGTGCCACCACTTGGCCCCTACCACCACGGGGTCCAATAAACCCCATTGTAGTTAGGTGTCTTAATTCAGTTGGGGCAGTGTGGCAGTGCCCACTGTCAAATATGTAAAATAACAATCACAGCAGTCTTCAAGGATGCTGGGGCTCCCTTCACAAATTTATTCCTCACCGTTGTGCTAAAAGGTGTGTCCTCTAAGCAGTCCATCTGTGGGTCTGTGGTTCTAACGTGATTTTATACTCTAACATGCCAATTTCCCTAAGCC
This sequence comes from Trichechus manatus latirostris, assembly GCF_000243295.1. NCBI lineage: Eukaryota > Metazoa > Chordata > Mammalia > Sirenia > Trichechidae > Trichechus > Trichechus manatus. Next base: position 2,659,570 of record NW_004444115.1, read on the forward strand.
TTTAGATACCTTCTTCTACAGTATACCAAGGCGGGTCTGGTACTTCAACTTGATTTAGTGTGGGCCACCATGTAATCCATGCTTCAGTGACTCAACTAAATAAACTATTAATTAGATCCTTTCCTAATCTCTCAAGCTGAAACCTTAAATGAAGAATTTGTGCTTAGTGGGCCTGTATTAACAAACGCAGACTGATTCAACTTTATGTTTCTTGCATCATTGTCACACACCATTAACAGCTATTCCCACACATATTTACCAGGTTTCTGCTTGTACATATTAGAAAAGTCAAGCAGTTCTTTTGAAGTGTAGCATACCTCCTCCTGGGTCACACTTTGTACTTCATTTTTTGGGGCTCAATGGGACTTAAGTCTAGTTAGAGGTCTAGAAGCCAAAATGGGTGATGGGGATATGTTTGGAGAATATTTAGTAATGTTTTGTAAGATGTCTGCCTCAAGCAATGCCCCAGGCGATGACTCAGATGACGCCCCAGGCGATATCTCAGACAAAGTCTCTTCAGAGACAGCAGGGTTAGTCTCATCAGATGGGGGTGGAAGGGCTAATGGTTTTGTTGGTAGGAGCAATTCAATGGAATTTAGGGGCTCAGTGTCACCAGCTTCCTGATTATCTGTCCATACGTCCCCATCCCAAGTTTCAGGATCCCATTTTTTCCCAATCAATGCCCCCACTTTAACTTCAGACACCACTCAAGTTTGGGAATTCAATTGGCTTGTAATTCAGCCTCTCTTATGATAAGACTCTGGGTTTGGTTTTCGGCAATATCAGCTCTATTACTGGAATAAATAAGACTTTCTTTCAGGGCACAAGTGGCGACTTTGAGGTTGTTTATGTGGCACTTGAGCTTTGACTCTGAAGCCCTGAGCTCATCTCTTTCTTTCACACTTTGTCTAGCAAAAGTGGGACCAACCAACCAGCTTCCTAATACTTCTCATTTTAACAAAATTGTAGAAAAGTATCAAACGTGCAATCACCCAGAGTCTTGCCTCTCACCAATACTTGATCTATTGGTGGTGATATTTTCGTATTTCTATTGCAACCTCACGCCATGAATTAGCAGTGCCATCTTCACTACTGGAAGCAGAGTCATCAACATCTTTAAGACTAATCAGACTTGAGAGCTAATTTAGAAAACTCATCCTAACAATTTTGTTTGCGTAGAACCACTCTCAGTACCAAATGTTTTAAGCTTGGTTTTCTAGAGAAGTAAAACCAGTGAAGTGTACATATGTGTGTGTGTATACACACACACACACACACACACACACACACGCACATACAGAGAGAGAGAGAGAGATTTATATCAAGGAAATGTCTCGCAATATTGTAGAGGCTGGAAAGTCCCAAGTCCTCGTGTCAGGCATCAGGCTGGAGGCATCCGCTGCCTCACTTGGGCTGATGAACCCAAGAGCAGCAAATCAGATGGCAGACTGCTGGCTGAAGTCCCAAGAACTTGAGTTCAGATGATGCTGAGCCAAATTCAGGATCCAGAGCAGAGAAAAAGCCACCCAGCTTTGCCAGAAATTCCATATATATATGTATATATTGGATGAAGGCCATACCCCCGAGGAAACTCGCTTACAGCTGATTGACAGATCTCATCATGGAGGTGATCACAGCATTACATAATGGCAAAACTGCGTCATAACTGCCAAACCACCAAGATTCATGGCCCAGACAAGTTGACATACAACCTTAATCATCACAGTATTCTTCATTTATACTGAAAAGATTCTTTATCAGGTATATACTTTGCAAATGTGTTCTCCCAGTCTGTGGCTTGAGTTTTCTTCTTTTTTTAAATGTGTATTTCAAAAAACTGAAGCTTTTAATTTTGAGGAAGCTGAATTTATCTTTTTTTTTCTTTTGTGGTTTATGCATTTTTTATCCCATTTAAGATATTCTTGCCTACTCTAAGTGCATGGAGATTTTTCTCCTATGTTTTCTTTTATGGATTTTAGAGTTAGATTTATATTTGATTTAGGCTTATGATCTATTTTATTTAATTTTTTTGGTATATGGTACAAGATAAGGGTTGTGGTGCATTTTTCTTTTTCATAAGGTTGTCCAATTATTCCAGCATCGTTTGTTGAAGACTATACTTTATCCCACTGAATTGCTTGGCATGGTGATTAAAAATCAATTGGTCATACATGTATGGGTCTATTTCCGAACTCTAAGTTATATTCTATTGATCTCTTTCTCCTTAAGCCAATACCAAACTTTCTGGATTACTTTAGCTTTATAGTAATATTAAGGTTAGATGTGAGATTCCTCCAACTTTATTCTTTTTCTTCAAAATTCGTTTGGTTATTCTAAGATCTTTTGCTTTTTTATATAAATATTAGAATCCATTTGTTAATCTCTACACAAATGTCTATAAAGATTCTTATTTAGTTCACATTAAATCTATAGATTAATGTGGAATGAAATGTACAAAGTTGAGTCTTCTAATCCATGAGCATGTTACATTTATCCATATATTTATGTCTTCTTTAACTTCTTTTGTCTATGTTTGGGAACTTTCATCATATATTTTGCACATATTTTGTTAGATCTATACCTAAGTACTGTATTTTTATGAAAATAATACATGCCTTCTACGTTTGTGTGCCAACCACATCTTCCTCTCATGAGGTATTTTCATAATTACCACTATGCCAATTTTGTTTTACATGTTACTTTAAAATATTAACACAGCATGCTTATGAAAATACCTCAAAGGGAGATGGCACAATTGGAAAACAAATGTAGAAGGCGTGCGTTAATTGTGTAAAAATATGGTACTTAAGGGCAGTCTACTACCGTAAAGAATACAGCATTGGAAACCCTGTGGGGCAGTTCTACTCTGTCCTGTGGGGTCGCTATGAGTTGGAATTGACTAGATGACGATTTTTTTCAGTAGTTTTTTTTTTTTTTAAAAACAAAGTTCAATTTCCAACTGTTTGTTGCTAGTTTTTGGAAATGCAGTTAAGATGTCCCTCAATTCCAGCTGTCTTCCCCTCTTCTCGTTCACTGAAGGCAGCTTCTTCCTGGTTCTTTACAATGGTGAGTAGGACACTCAATTCTTGTTCCTTGGGGGAGTGATTAGAAAATTTATCTGGTATCAGTGTGTGTGTCAAAAAGAGAAGTTGATAGCAGATATCATGCTTTGATTTGGGAGTTTTCTTGCTCTTGAAACCAAATATTCACTTTAAAGAAAACTCTGATCAAAATCACTCCACCAGCCACTTTTCTTTTATGCAAAGTTGCAAATTCTTCTTTCCTGTTTGAAGCCAGGCTTACTAGATTTGAACCTCAAAGGATGTGGCTAGGTGGAAGGGCAGAGACTATCTTGTGAACTGATACCCACTGATCTCAGTAAAAGAGGGAAGAAGGCAGGGTTCAATCAGTCATGTATAGATTAGCCAGTGGTTGATCTGTTGTATTCAGTGAGTTTTGATTATTTTTAAGAGTTTGGTGTCAGAAGTGGGATCCAGAGAGACCATTCAGTCTGCGGTGTTTTTTGCTGTTTGCACTATCATGAGATCACTCTAAGCCTTAGCTCCAAGAAAAACTGCTTCTTGTGTTTGTCTTATGATTTGGGCTTTCAGTAGCTACTCTGAGAAACTTAGATACAAACTGGTTCATTTGAAAAATGCACTGAAAAAAAGGATGGATCATTTATTTTGACTGGTATAACAAGGCTTCAAAAGATAAAAATTATTCTAAATTTACTTGTCTAAAAGATTCCTTAAAATGTGCAGAAGATAAGGTCATGAAAATGAAATATTTTCCTGCTTCTAGATGGTATTATCAAATTAGATTAGAATATTCTTTCATAGAGCTTTATTCTGATTGGTTTAATGAGAAATAAGTTCTTATATAAATTTAGCAGTCCTAATATTCCCAGGAATTAATAAAAGTGCATTTGTTATGACAAAAGTTTTTATGTTTTGTTCTATGTCAATCTTAAAAGCAGTTTCTTAAAAAGCAAAATCTTTCTAGGTAACTTAGGCTATATGAAATGTGTTTTATTTAGAAAAAATAGCAATTTTGTCACAAAATGAAATAAAGAAAAGAGTTTTTTTTTTTTTAAACACCTGAACAATTTAAGTGTCTTTTGTCTCCAAAATACCTAGGCCAACCTAAACATATGTAAATGAACTGAGATTGCACAAATTCTTCTTGACTATGAGGCAGAAAGGGACAGTAGCAGAGTCTGACCTCCATGGCCCCACCCTCAGGATTGCAACTTTGTAGCCCCAGGAGAGTTTTTGAAGAAAGGACCCCTCTCAACCAGGTCCAGATGTTAAAAAAATTAAAATCACAGTAAAAAAATCCATCACCTCCATCAGTTTTCTCTGTAATAGAACTAAATTATGTTTCTTAAAAGTTATGATATTAGATCAAATGAAGAGATAAAAAACTCAACCAAGCACCAAATGGAGTGAGAAAACTGACAGAGAACGGAGAGCGAGGTCCCCTACCATGCAGAGGTCCCCTATCAGCTAACGCAGTGTGGATCCACCATCTTGGACTCCTATTAGAGACCAGCAAATAGGGGGTATGAGAAAGCAGCTTCACAGAGCAGCTTCCAGCAGGAGACAAGAACAACTGGTAATTGGCGATACACACTTTCCCATCCCCCACCCTGCTTCACCCCCACTCAGCCTCTTCTGGTTCCTGCAGCCACAGTTTCTTGGCCGGGAAGCACCAGCTGCTTGGATTCCACCCACCTGCACGGGCTGACTCCCTGAGTGCCATTTGTTGGCTGCTGGTGTTGCTTTTTTTTGCTTCTTTTGATTTCTTCCTTACCTCTCACCACCTCCCACTCCTTTCACTCAAATACCTGGCTCCGTGCATCATCTTTGCTTCTTCCTAAGGGGCTGTGGAGCTCCGTTCAAGTGTGGAACTGCTTCCCAGTCTGGGCTGCCAGGCCGGTGGGATCCTGGGGCTTTTGTCTGTTTGTTCGTTTGTTTTGAATTGTTTGTTTGTTTTCTTTTCCTTTTCTCGAGTTGGGAGCCCTTTCTGGCCAGGCAGTGCTACATGGCTTGGGACCTACTCCCTCATCTGGCACAGACACGCAGAGGGATCCCTGAGGGCTTTTCTTTTTTCATGTTTTCTTTTTTTCTGTTTTTTGGGGGTCTTTTCTTGTTCTTTTTTTTTTTTGAATTTGTTTCTTTTTCTTTTCCCTCTTTTTCCTTTTTTGTCTTTCTTCATTACTCAGTTTCTCGTCTCTCTGTACCTTCCTTCTCTTCCTGTCCCCTGAATACCTGGCACTGAATGCCTCTATGCTTTCTAGCCAGGCTGTACTGCAACACCTGGGAACAACTTCCCCAGACCTCATAGTCACACTGGTGGGATCCCTGGGAGCTTTGTTATTTTTTCTTTCTAACTCTTATTTATTCATTCTTTTCTTTTTTTCTTCTTCTTCCTCTTTTTGTTTTTCTGCATTTGATAGTCTCTTATTTCTCCACTCCAATTGCAAGCTCCCCTAGCACTCCTTTTTGTTTGTTTGTATGGTTTTGGCCCCTGTTGCTCTCTCCTCTATCCCAAATCCATCTTAGCTCCACACATCACAGTCTCACTCCTTCATCCTGCCTACCTGCACCTTGTGATTAACATCACACCACCAAGCAGCACAGGCGCGGCCTGCCGGAAACTGCCCTGCACTGATTACTGACCTGCCGTGGTGGCTGTAGTAAGTGTCACAAACAACCCATCCCAGCAACTCTTTTTCAGCTAGACCAGCCCTGCTGTACCATAGCTGTGTGACTGACCCTGCTGATTGGAGAAGGAGGCAAAGAGTAGTGTGCCCACAGATGAGCCAACAACAAAGAACACACAGCCCACAAGCTCAGACATAGACAAATTTAAAAAAAAGGCTGAAACAAACAAATCTATGATCAATCAATGAGAAAAATACTGAATACTTCGAAGACAGCAGACAATATCAAAACATTTACCAAAACAGGACAGGATTGTTCCAGTAGGTGTCCAAAATAAAACATTAGATGAACTTTCCAGTAGAAGAAAAGGCACTAGAACTACCTGATAGGGAATTCAAATCTTTAACACTCAGAATTATCAAGAGTTGAAGCAGAAAGCAGACAAAAAATGAGGAAAAAATAGACAAATTCATGGAAAAGGCAGACAAATTCATAGAATATACAGACAAAAAAATGGGAGAATTCAGGAAAATAATGCAGGAACAAAATGCCAAAATAAATTCACAACTAGAAATTATACAAAAACAACAGTTAGAAATCCAAAAGATAAACAACAAGATTTCAGAAACGGAGAGTGTCATAGAAGGGCTGAGGAGCAGATTTGAAACGGTGGAAGACAGGATCAGTGGAATGAAGACAAACACTTGG
>NW_004444115.1:2671607-2693681 GCF_000243295.1 Trichechus manatus latirostris
CACAATTGGAAGAGCGTAGTCAATGTCACTGAACTGTGCATGTAGAAATTTTTGAAATGGTGTATCTTTGGCTATGTGTATTTTCACGAAAAAAAAAAGCTTGAGAAGTTAGAGGGTTGACATGTTGTGGGGTTGTTAACCAATGTCATAAAACAATATGTGTATTACTGTTTCATGAGAAACTATTTGTTCGGTAAGCCTTCACCTGATGTACAATAAAAAAAAAAAGAAATAATACCGAAGATCTGTAGTGCTGAGGGATAATAAACACAAAAGATATTCAGGAAAAAAAAAAAAGAATCTGTCTCCCTTGTTAACAGGGCATAATTGGAAATCTAGGTTATACAACCAAGCTTTGACTGGAACATCATATTTGAGAATGACTCTCAGAGAATCAGGTTTGACTAGAACTTCCATCAAGGCAGTTTATATGATAAATTACCATTTTTGCTGCATGTATACATATAATACATAGCCAATTTATGCTTTCTTTGTGATTTGATAGTAGTTTAGTCAATTGTTTGATGACCTTTAGTCTTAATCTCTCTCATATTTCCGAATTTTCTTTGTTGTGTAATTGATTATGTATAGATAAGGTGGTAAGGTGGAGGGTCAGCAAAAAAAAAGAAGACCCTCAAGGAGATGGATTGACACAGTGACTGCAATAATAAGCTCAAGCATAACAATGATCGTGAGGATGGCGCAGGACTGGGTAGTGTTTCCTTCTGTTGTACATAGTATAGCTATGAGTTGGAACTGACTTGACGGCACCTAACAACGTATAAGTAATAAACAAAAAATTTGCTGTGAGATTGTCTTTTGATTGAGAAAGTGTGACCATAGAGAGAAATTTGTTTCAATAGGAAATTTTTGCAAGCTCTCGTGGGTTATCAAATTCTGTTTTATGTCATTGCCTTTGAGAAATCATAGACAACTAATGAGTATGTTTTCTACTTGTAGGTGAGAGTAGTTCTTGTTACATAGTTTATGTTGTTCTTTATGTATCTATACATAATCAATTACCCAAAGAGAAAATTTGGAAATATAGAGAGATTAAGATTGAAGACCATCAAACAATTGACTAAACCACTATCAAATCAAAAAGAAAGCATAAACTGGCTGTTCTATAACAGCCATAATACCTTTAGTTACTGAAATTAGTTTAAACTATGTAAAAAATTATATATATATGTATATATTTAAGGTTACAAATGGTATTAGACAAAGTGGCTCTGTTAATAATGTAGACCATGTTATACATCCTCTCTCTGAAATAGTACAGATAAAGGTAATTACAGTGTACAATAGATCAGCCCTTAATTATTTACCTGCTTCCTGAGGAGGAGTTGGTACTTTGGTAAAAACAAGTCATTGTAGACATATTAATGAAACCTAAATGGAAGTATGGAAACCCTGGTGGTGTAGTGGTTAAGAGCTATGTCTGGTAACCAAAAGGTTGGCTGTTCAAATCTACCAGGAGCTCCTTGGAAACTCTATGGGGCAGTTCTACCCTGTCCTATAGGGTCACTATGAGTCGAAATCAACTCCATGGCAATGGGTTTGGTTTTTTGGTAAGTGGAAGTATATTGAGACACAGTTTTAACAGAAGTTCATGTTAGATACAATGCATGCTGCAGATGCTCCTCTTGCATCTTCTTGTGATTTGTCGTCATAGTTAAGAAATTTGGCATCATCGTCGAGACAAGCATTTCAGACCATTGGCTTATATATTCTCCTCATTCTGATCTTTTATATTATTATCTAGTTACTAAGCTGCTTGGCATCTGATGTCTAAAAAGCTTGTGAGTAGCCATCTAAGGTACAGCAAATGGTCTGATTCAGACTAGAGGAACAATAAAGAGAAGAAGCTAAAAAAACAACAAGAATAACATATGTTTCACAAAAAGTTACCCTACAAAGCAGTACCTATGAAATCAGAAGAACCTAGATTGGTGCCTGGCCAATGCTTAGTGATCAAAGAGTCTAAGCAAATCACGATCAGGAGTCGGGGAGATGTCAAAGAGAGAATCTGGTAGCAGATACCTTGCTTTGATTTTGGGGTTTTCTTACCCATGAAACCAAATATTGCACTTTAAAGAAAACCCTGACCAAAATCACTCCACCAGAGCTTTTCTTTTACCCAAAGTTGCAAATCCTTTCTTTCCTGTTGGAAGCCAGGCTTACTAAATTTGTATCTCAAGGTATGGCTTGATAAAGGGGCAGAGACTATCTTGTGAAATGGTATTTGTTGATCTCAGGAAAAGGGGGTGGGCAGGGTTCAATTAGTCATGTTAAGATTAGCCAATGATTGATCTGTATTTCTCGCTCCTCTTTTTTTTTATTTTTATAAGCCTCATTGTGCCTAGCTTCTTTGAGCCATTTGCTTTTTCTGGGATCAAAATATTCTTCCTGTATGCATGTAGAATAACTGCTCAGACTATACCTTATGTTAAAATTTTGGTGAGTTTTGATTATTTTTGATATGTGTTAGCTTTTTTTTTTTCTTTCAAGATTCTCATTTGAAAGGCTTTCAGGAGGCCCTGCTTGCAAAGGTTAGATGAGAAGGAAGTGCAGAGCCCTTTTCTAGCTCTGGCCTAGCCTAGAATGAGCTGCAGCATCGCCTCTCAGACTCAGTCTTAATGATGCAAAGTGTTAGAGGGAAGTCAAAACAGCAGCAATGGTAGATAACATCAGCAGTCACTGGGCTCAGGCCTACCCCTGGAGAGCTTTCTAAAGATTCTGTGGAGAAAGAGTACTTTAGATTATTGAGTAGGATCTAGATTGATTTCTTTTATTTGGTTTGGGACAAGAGAAAATTACATTATGAGACTGATTTTAAGCGGGTTTGTTATGAAGACAAAAGTTTTGTCGTGTTCAGTATTTTTTGAGATTTGCAGTAAAACCCAGCAACTGCAGGAATAAGTAACAGCCAGACAAACCACATGTATAAGTGGTGATCACATGTGACCCTGAGCAGGAGGCTTCTCAGTGAAGGAGCCTCCTTATGAAGGGCATGGCCTCTTTCTCGAGCTCCTATTACAGCCCTTCCTTTGCACTGTTCTCTCCTGTAATTTCAAAGCTCTGGGTCTCAGACAAGTGCTACACTCATCTCTGTACTTTTGCTCAGGATCTTTCCCCTGTCTTGCATGACCACCTGCTGTCATCTTCCTGGTGAGGCTGACTCCTTCTGACCCTCAAGTTTCTGCTCAAACATACCCCTTGGATAGCCTTGCTGGGGCCCCTGCAGAGCAAGGTGTCCCTCATCTGTAATCCCAGATTCCCCTGTGGCCAGCATTCTGATAAAACAGGCTGCTGACACCTCTATACTCCTTGGAGGAGGGATTGGCTCCATCATCTCTGAATTCTTGGTGCTTCCACAGTCCTGGGTACAAGGCAGCTATTCAGTCAAGTTTGCTAGATGGAAATAGGCCATTCAAGGGCTCAAAATGTCAGACACTTGGCTGGCTGGGTTTCCCAGACTCTGAACACCTCTCTGGGGGCAATCTGGTGTTCTTCTGGACCTCCCAAGTGCTGGGCATATAAGCACTGGTTTGAAGGCCATGAGGAAAGTGCTTGGGCATGTTCAGGAACAGCTAGCTCCATAGAGGCCAGAAGCAAGATGGGGCTGGCAGAGAACTTGTGTAGATGGAGCACAGGATGTGAGTATAATCATAACCAAAGGAGGACTCAGCATTTTCCCAAGGCACTTTACAGTTTTCTAAGCTCTCTCCCTGCTGATATGTCTGATATTCCCAACAGCCCTGTAGCCCCATTCAGAAGTAAAAGAACTTGGAGTTTATGTGAGCTACCGAAGTCACACAGCTGCAAATTAGTTTACTGGGAATAAAACCTGGTCCCCAGCCTCCTACTTTAGTGCTTTTTCTACCGCCAAACACCAAACATGGGGCTACAAGGTAGGGGGAACATGGTAAAGTGGACAGAGCACTGACTTTGTGGTCAGAGCAAATATAGAGGCAACTTTCAGCTCCTAAGTGAACTTGGGTGAGCGGCTTAACTTCTCTGCCTTAGTTTCCGTGTCTGTAAAATGGGGTGATAAAGTCAACCTCATAGACTCAGATGAATATTACTTGAAATTTTCTGGCTCAGTGTACACAAACAGGAGAAGCTCAATGACATCTGTAATATTTTGTTTCATCTGGCTGTCACACTTAGGGACATTGGGGAGCTGTGCTACAGAGGGATGCCTGTATTGGTTAAAGTTGGGGGAGCCATGGTCTGCTGTGTGCAGCTGCAGAGAGGAGTAGAGAGTGACAACACAGCTCCATTCAAACATGAGAAGTGCTGACACTTGATTGGGTGACCATACTTGCTTTGTGTACTTTCAAATTGCAGAGTTTGATCTGGTTATAGGAAGCAGACTTGAGTTTAGGTGCTCCTAGCGAGCTGTAGAATTGACCTCTGGTAGCTGCATACTGTCCCTGCATGTGATCAAACACAGGTTTCATGAAAACCCACCAGAGATACTGGGAAGGGAGTGTTGGGGTTCACAGGATGGTTAAACCAAGTAACCCCTAAAAGCATTCCCAGATCAAGCATTCTTATTAATTTCTGTGGCAGGCAGAATAATGGTCGCCAAAGATATCCATGTCCTAATCCTTGGAACCTGTGAATATGTTAGGTTACATGGCAAGGGGGAATTAAAGTTGCAAATGGAATTGAGTTTGCTAATCCACTGACGTTACAGTAGGGAGATTATCCTTGATGATCCAGGTGGGTACAGTGTAATCACGAACATCCTTTAAGTATGGAAGAGTATGGCAGATGTTCAGAGTCAGAGAGGAGGTGGTTTCTAGAAGCTGAAAAAGGTAAAAAAAGATTACCCCTTAGAACTTCCAGAAGGGACCAGCCCTGCCAATACCTTGATTATAGCCCAGTGAGACCCATTTTGGACTTCTGACCTCCAGAGCTGTAAAATGATACATTTGTGTTGTTTTAAGCCACTAATAATGAAGTAAAGAAATGATGAAGTGAAACTGAACAGAAGATTTCAAAGGGCAGCTCAAGAAGACAAAGTAAAGTATTATAATGAAATGTGCGAAGACCTAGAGTTAGAAAACAAAAAAGGAAGAACACGTTTGGCATTTCTCAAGTTGGAAGAACTGAAGAGAAACTTCAAGCCTTGAGTTGCAATACTGAAGGATTCTACAGGAAAAATATTAAATGACACAAGAAGCATCAAAAGAAGATGGAAGAACTACACAGAGTCATTATACCAAAAAGAATTGGTTGATGTTCAACCATTTCAGAGGTAGCATATGATCAAGAACCGATAGTACTGAAGGAAGAAGTCCAAGCTGCACTGAAGGCATTGGTGAAAAACAAGCCTCCAGGAATTGATGGAATACCCACTGAGATGTTTCAACAGACAGATGCACCACTGGAAGCACTTACTTGTCTATGCCAAGAAATTTGGAAAACAGCTACCTGACCAGCTGGCTGGAAGAGATCCATATTTGTGCACATTCCAAAGAAAGGTGATCCAACAGAATGCAAAAATTATCGAACAATATCATTAATGTCACACACAAGTAAAATTTTGCTGAAGGTCATTCGAAAGCTGTTGTGGCAGTACATCGACAGGGAACTGCCAGAAATTCAGGCTGGATTCAGAAGAGGACATGGAAAAAGAGATATCATTGCTGATGTCTGATGGATTTTGGCTGAAAGCAGAGAATACCTGAAAGATGTTTACCTGTGTTTTATTGACTAGGCAAAGGCATTCGACTGTGTGGATCACAACAAATTATGGATAACATTGCAAAGAATGGGAATTTCAGAACAATCGTGCTCATGAGGAACCTGTACATAGACCAAGAGGCAGTCGTTCGAACAGAACAAGGGGATACTGCGTAGTTTAAAATCAGGAAAGGTGTGCATCAGGGTTGTATTCTTTCACCATAATTGGTCTATCTGCTGAACAAATAATCCAACAAACTGGACTATACAAAGAAGAATGGAGCATCAAGATTGGAGGAAGACTCATTAACAACCTGTGATATGCCGATGACACAACATTGCTTGTTGAAAGTGAAGAGTACCTGAAGCACTTATTGATGAAGATCAAAGACTACAGCCATCAGTATGGATTACACCTTAATTAACATAAAAAAACCCCAAAATTCTCACAACTGGATCAATAAGCAACATCATGATAAATGGAGAAAAAACTGAAATTAACAAGGATTTCATTTTACTTGGATCCACAATCAATGCACATGGAAGCAGCAGTCAGGAATTCAAATGGTATTGGGCATTGGACATTGGGCAAATCTGTTGCAAAAGATCTTTTTAAAAGTGTTAAAAAATAGTCACTTTAAGGACTAAGGCGGGCCTGACCCAAGCCATGGTGTTTTCAGTCTCCTCAATCCATGTGAAAGCTGGACAATGAATAAAGAAGATGGTAGAAGAATTGATGCTTTTGAATTACGGTGTTGGTGAAGAGTATTGAGTATACCATGGGCCACCAGAAGAACTAGCATATCCATCTTGGAAGAAGTACAGCCAGAATGCTCACTAAAAGCAAGGATGGCAAGACTTCATCTCACATACTTTGGACAAGTTCTCAGGAGGGACCAGTCCCTGGAGAAAGACATCATACTTGGTAAAGTAGAGGGTCATCGAAAAGAAGGAAGACCCTCAAAGAGATGGACTGACCCAGTGGCTGCAACAATGGGCTGAAGCATAGCAATGGTTGTGAGGGTGGCACAGGACTGGGCAGTGTTTTGTTCTGTTGTACATAGGGTCACTGTGAGTCGGAACCTAATCACGACACCTAACGACAATAACAAAGCCACTAAATTTATGGTAATTTGTTGCAGCAGCCGTAAGAAACAATTTCACTTTCCCTTTAGTTAGACTTTTGGTTTTAGAGGGAAAGCCCACAGCTTCAAAGCCCACATTTCCAGATGTTTGGGTAAGTGCAAATCAATTACGGTAATTTGACAAGTAAGTAGGACCAAGGCCCAGACTGGGGAAATTGAGGAAGGCTTCGGGCCAAGTCAAAGCAGCCTGTTGCTAAGCTCTACCAGTGATTTATTAAACAATAAAACAAAAATCCACATACTGGTTCTTGAGTATAGGATGATGAATAATTCACTAGCCAGGACTGGCAGTCCATAATAGGGCCAGGAATGAGACACTACGATTTAGAATGAGGGCTATAGCATCTCAGAGCAGGATAGTCCCTCTGTCCTTTTGTCAGACATCTCAGCTCCTGTGGGACACTCAGGGCATCTCCTTGAATATCAGCTCTGCCATGCCCTGGCGGAGCCTCATGTTTCTCCTGCGTAGAAGGAGGACAACAAAGGCATCTTCCACTATGATGGTGCAGGTACCCACCTGGTGTAATGCCTGAAAAATGCTGTGCTCAGCACCTGGATCATCAAGTAAGTGCTCTTGAAGATCTTGTGGAGTGATATCATGACCATGGATTAGTGAATTCAGGCCTGAGAGCTTGGAAGTAGCAGTGTTGCATTTTGTCAATGGTTCACCCTTGGAAGGACAAGCCCTTGGCCATCGCTCCAGTCCAAGGTGGGTGCCTTTTGGAGCCTACCTCTTGTACAAATCTCCTTGCACATCCGTGATTGGATCTAAGGCAGCTGTTGAAGAGTTGGGGGTTGGAGTTTGTCATTTTCATTGTGACCCAGAGGTACTAATGTAGGGATGCTGATACTGCAGCCATGTTCTCCCCTTGCCCTATGCAGGCCAAGCTGTTCCCCATGCCCAGCTTGTGGGCAGGTCACTCACATAACTGCCCAGAGATAGGCAGATTCCTTCTGCAGTCCAGAAAACTGCATGGAGGAGAGCTTCCCTGAGACCACACGGCTACTCCACATTGCGGCCAGCACCGGGACTGGACCCTGGCCCCCGACCAGAGCTCTTTTTCTCCCCTCTCTACTGAATGATTGGATGGCTGATCCTTGGCCTCTGACTACTGGCTGAGCTCCAGTGCCCTTGAACAGACTCAGTTGTCTGGGTCCTGGGAGGGGGTCCCAGCTGTGCCAAGGATGTTTCTTTTACTTTCCAAGTGGATAAATGCAACATGCAACAGTGTCATCCACGAAAACCTGACTGCTCTTCAGTCTCCAAATACCCAGCATTGGATAAACTCGGGACTGGTCTTAAGATGACTTGTCTACATCTTGCCATCTACCCAGCTACTGGAGCCCTGGTGGGTCAGTGGTTAAAAGCTCTGCTGCTAACCAAAAGGTCAACAGTTCGAATCCACCAGCTGCTCCTTGGAAACCTTATAGGGCAGTTCTTCTCTGTCCTGTAGGGTTGCTATGAGTCGGAATTGACTCATCAGCAACCAGTTTGATTTGGTTTTGGTTACCCAGCTACTGGGAAAGCTCTAATGGGTGTGTGAAATGGAGACTTTTCAAACCAACACTTGGCTGTTCCAGACAGTCTGGTTAGAGAGAAAGTCTCTCTATTTTGTGGGATTATCGATGGGACCTTATATTTGTAAAGGTACAAGGAGCGCAGAGTCAGGAGAAATGGGGTCCCCTGTTTACGCTGTCACATCAAGGGGTGACCCTGGGCTAGGCCATTCACCTTTCTGTACCTCTTCTCCTCCTACCCTCATGTGAGGCCAGTAGTGCCCACCCTACCTCACTCAGAGGACCATAGCAGGTTATGCATCACTTTGGGAAAATGCCAAGTGGTGGACAAAGATGGAATCAGAAAGCAGAAGGGGAAAGAGATTGCGAATGAAATTAGGGGACTTTAAGGGGCTGAGTCACAGCTAATAAAAACCTTAGAGTTCTACACAGGCAGCCACTTTTTATTCTCATCACTTTCCAATGAGCTGGAACACGCTATCCTCATTTCCTAGGTGCAGCTCAGAGAGGTGCAGTGATTCACACAAGGACACACAACAAGTGAATGGCAGAGTTGGGAATTTAAGCCCAGGTTTATCTTGCTGGAGGGCAGGATTGCGGCTCGGAGGCACATAATCGGTACACTGCTGCAAGAAGGGACAGCAGAGCTCTGAGAGCCCAAGCAGGGCCCTTAACCCAGCAAGAGCCCAGAGGGTTGAGGGTGAGCCCAGTCTGGCAGGACAAAGAGGAGGAGGAGGAAGCCATGGGAAGGAATGTGGTAAGGAAGGAGAGAACCAATTACAGGCATGGGAGACAGAAGCATCTGCCCTGAGAGGGGAGCACAGGTTGCAAAGGGCTATCTGGGCCCAGAATCCTGGTCTGGGATGGTTGAACGATCAAGCCACAGGGTGGGTAGTGGCTGGGTCAGAGATCAGGGTAGGCAGAGAGTCTGAATGGCCTAGGGACTTTGCAAATGACAAAGGTCTACGTTCCCCCAAGCCCTGCTGAACCAGAATCTCTGGAGCACGCCAGGAAGAACTTCGGGATGGTTAAGTGGGGGAATGGCATAGTGAAATTTGGGTGCAGAAGGATCCTTCTAGAAAAGTGTGGGCTTGACCTAGAAAGTAATATGGTGAGAGGCAGGAGAGTCATTAGGAGCCAGGCCTGAATGGGGGAGGCTGCAGTGGGAGTTGACAAGAGAAGGATGTTCCAAGGCAAAGTCAAGAAGCTTTGAGACAAATTTGGGTTAAAATTTCACCTCTGCTGCTTATTAATTCTTAAGTGAATTTATGTAAATTGACTTTCCATGTCCTCAATTGTTAAGTGGGGATAAAAATATCTCTTTCATGGGACTGTAATGAGGATCAACCAAGGAAAGCGTATATAAAGGGGGCAGAGTGGTGTCTGACTCTCAGTAGCTGCTTAGTAGATGGAGGCTTATCTTACAATATTGATTTAAACCCTTTTATTTTGTACCATGGAAGTCTTATCAGATTATTTTACCTTCAAGGAGTGGAGCCATGCATTCAAAGCTTTCCATAGTGGAATGGAGATGACGTGCACTGCCAGTCTCACTTCCCAGACATTGTCAATCACTGAGTGCCCCTTTCCTACTGAGCCAAGGCCTGGGCAGAAGCCTTCTTTCTCATCGCAGCACCCTAGAAAACCACTGAGATTTGGAACCTGGGACGTTTGCCAGCTGTCACACTCCACTGGACCAGTGGCAGGAGCGACTCACAGGCACACAGGTCAGATTCTGAAAAAAGAGGTGGTAGAAGCCAAGTTGATCACACAAGGCTTTGTTATGGAACTTACATACAGCTGTCGACACTGAGATTCTAGCAATGGACAGCGAACTGTCAAACATCATCAGGTTAGAGGCCTGCACAAGGCACTGTGGGGTGGGGGTTATATACTTAGTGCTTGCATATGAGGATACATGCAAGGGACCCAGGAAAAAACATGTCAAATCTGTGATGGATCAGGTTGTTTTTGTGCTAGTTAATGGGTTGCAATTAACATTACCATGAAGTCAGGTGTTCGGTGTGTTTTTTCCTGGCCCAGGTCACTGGTCACTGGTCTCTCCTAGAGTCCTTTGCTGGCAGGACCACTCTCGTATGAGGGCCCTCTCATCAGCTGAGCACTAGAACTTTTACTAGACCAATGTGCTGGTTATATGTCTCTTGGCTTCTAGATCCATCCCTAGCCTTTCCTGTTCTTCTCTGTGTCATGGGGGCTAGAAATCTACAAACTACATATTTTAGGCTGACTTTGCAGCAGGCTTCCAGTTCAGTCCATCAATGGGAGGCCCTGGCAAGAGACTGGAAGGCAAAGGAAGAGAGAGCCGTTTTTTTCTCCCTATTTCTGCTGCTGCCTCCTGTGGCTGTACCAGGCTCCTGAGCTCCTCCCCAGGCCAACTAATTCCAGCAGCAGCAGGAGCCACAACAGAATCAGCAAGTGCTCCAGTACATCACTTGTGGGCTCTGGCGCATGCGTTGTTAGTGGGAGTGAGTGTGCCTTATTGATTGCTAAGTGGTGGTGACAGTGACTTCAACAGTAGCAGCAGAAGCAGCGGGTGCTCAGAGCCCCAGCAGCACAGTGATTTTTGTGCTCCGGGCACCATGTTCACTTTTGCTTCTCCAGCTCTAGGGGCTTTAGCAACTTCCTATGGTCAATAGTCTCTGGGTAACCTCAGCTTCTCCTTTCTAATTATCCTGCCTCCCAACTCTTTTGTAACTGATTCTTCACATTAAATTCCTACTGTTTGAAATATCTAGTTTCTGTTCGTCTGGCTGGACATTGAGTGACATAACCAGTATAAACCATGGGCTTCTGCTGCCATAACAACTAGACCCCAGAATGCAAAGGCTCAAATAAAATAGAGCTCATTTGTCTCTCACATAACAGCCCGAGTTCCAGCCTAGAAGATGGTTCGACTCTATATGTTTATTCAGGGGTCCAGGTTTCTTCCATTTTGCTTCTTCCCCATCTCCTTAAGCACTGCCTTCGTCTGCATGATAAAGGCTGGATCCTTCCATGCTCAGGCTTATAGAATGAAGGGTGTGTTCCCGTTGGCCTTGCCTGACTGTAGGGGAGGCTGAGGTATGTCGCGTAGCTCCAGTCATGTGCCAGGCTAGAGTTCTGTTATTAAAGAGGAAGGGAAGACGGGATCTGGAGACCCATTAGCTTTGTGAATGTAGATGAGTCCCTTATGGTACCTTCCTTGTACAGTTGTGGAAATGAGTCAGTAAGAATAAGGTTCTGAGCACAGTGCCTGGTACATGAGGAAGCTCCACCACGGTCACGTGCCCCATGTGTCCAGCGGACCTGGCCCCAGTAGGCCCCCAGCGACTGTCCGGTGAATGTGACTGCATCTGCTGCCTTCATCTGACAGCCACAAGAAGCAAAGAGGGGCTAGCTCTGTTGAATAATTATGCATAGGCCTTTGTGAGTGGCTCTTTGGGTTGTAGTTACAGGCAGCTTTCAAATCAATATTCAGGATGGGGAAATAGCATTCCTGTTACGAAGCAGATCGAGGGAGGATGGAGGCTTCCCCATCTATCACTATGTATGGACCAGATCATAAAAGGTGTAATTTGTCATTTGCTTTAAAGGGCCCCTACCCCCCTGTGGCCTGGAAATGGGGAGCTCTGGCCTCTGGAGTAGCTATAGCCCCAGGATGACTGAGGAACGGTTGTCATGGCAGTAGATTCGTGCACCCTTCTTGCTTTCAAAGAAAACTGGGGCTGCTGAGGAGAAAAAAGAAGGGACCCCTTCCTGGAAGATGGAGGTCTTTGTCCCTGCTTCCTGCTCAGAAGAATGCACAGGACCTCATTAGGCTGCTGCTGTCTTTCACTTTATAGTTTGGATAACAACAGGGAGGCACAAGATGGATGGGGCCAGTCCATAACTCGGCGTCGTGGCCGGAGAGTGAACTTGCTTCTCAGGCTGTGATTCATTTGCTGGACTGTAAGCTCACAAAGCCAGGCTTGAGTCTACTCCTGCAGGCCAAATGGCTCTCCTTGATTGGTCTCATTTTGGCAACTGACTGACTAACTAAAACTTTCTCCCTTCCTTCCCTGATTAATTCCTCTTTCCCTTCTTCTGCTTTCATTTGTTTTCTTTCCTTCCTTCCTCCCTCCCTTCCTTCTTTCCTTCCTTCATCAAATATCCACTGGGCACCTCTGTGCTAAGCCCTGCTCTGACTGAGGTTATGGAGATAATTAAATAAGATATCAGCCTTGATTTCAATCTGCTCATAACCTGGAGGGAGGTATAGATATGACAAAGATACACTTGTAATAAGAAACTACATTGCTATGATGAAGGTGGATATTTGCCTAGCTGCTGTGGGACCCAGAGTGGGAAGGGCCCATGAGTTGAGCTTGGGGTGTGAGTGACTCTTCACCAGGTAGACTAGAAGAGAGCTTCTTCTGAGGAGAGAACAGAGTGCCCACAGTATGGGGTATAGGGTCTGGGAGGGGGCTCAGATGAAGGAGGATATAGGATGAGACTGGATAGTTTGGCAGGGTCCAGGGCCTTATAGTTCAGTATAAGGCACCTGGACCTTGCCTTAATGATACCAGGAAGCCTCTGAAGGTTTTGAACCAAGGAGAGCTGTGGTTAGATTTGGTGGTCATGTGGAAGAAGGACTTGAAGGGGACCAGACTGGGAGCCAGAGGGGCCAGCTATGAGGGGCAGGTTCAGGGAAGAGACAGCAAAGAGGTCAGAGGTAGTTGAGGCAGTTGGGTGCCAGGAGGGATGGAAGTGTATTTTCTGAGCTTCTGTTCTGTGCCAGTCCCAGCATCGGTCCCCATTACTTAGAACACCAGAGAGGGGGAAGGTTATTATTATCCTCATTTTAAAGATGAAGAAAGTGAGGCTTGCAGATATTGAAGAAAAAAGTGCACAAGATAACACAGGTAGTGAGTGGCAGAAAACAATGAAATCCACATAGGTCTTTTTTTTTTTTCCTTCCAAAGGCCATGGACTAAATGGAAAATTGAATCTTCCATTGTACTACATTCCATTCTTAGTAAATGTTTGCTGGAGAAGTGGATGAATGAATGCATGCATCCTCCCCACTGAAGGCAAAATCACCAAATCCCATGGTTCTCTGGCTCCTCAGTCCCCACCCAGATTTTCCCTGGACGGTGCCCACATGGAGAGGTGCCGGCCATTGGGACCATTCTGACTTGTCTTAGTTTTCATTGAAGCCAGACATCTTCATTCTGGGAGCCTTTGATTTTGGCAGTGCCTATGAGGAGTTGTGAGCTAACTCATAAAATGTAGAAGTGATTAGCTTATTTATTTCCCTTCCCAAAGGTCACCAGTCTTGGGAATTAAAATGCCTGTGGCTCTAGAAGACCCTTAAGAAGTGAGGTTCATAGGAATTCCAGGCCTTGTGAAAAGGCTGAGAGTGGGCAGAATCGGGCAGGTGGGTCTTCTGCTTTCTATTCATTTCTGTCCTGCTTTCTGTTCGTTATATGGTGCTGACATGATTGTTGCTAATCTTTCCACAAGCAGAAAGGCAAGTATGATAATTCCTGTTTTACAGATGGAGAAACTGAAGCAAAGAGACTTACAGCCCATCATCCCCCAGCTAGTATATGATGGTGCTGGAATTGAGCAGGTCTGACTGTCAAGTGTGTGACATCATACCACATGGCAGTGCCTGGGCTGAATTTGACCCTCCCACACTTGGGGTCGGTGCTCATCCCACCTGTCCTTCCAGCCATCAAGGTGGGCTTTGGCTAGGTTGGCTTCCCGGAGCTCCTGCCCTCTGGAGTCACTTCTAGCACCTGGACCTACATGAAAATTTTTCTCTGTTACAGTTGGAGATCCTCTCCCATTTCAGAGGCCAGCTCTGTGAGAGCAGGTCCAGGCTTGCTTCCTCTTCACTATCTCCTACAAGGCTTAGCAGAGTACAAACCCTACAGTGGAGGTGATAAGGGTACCATCACTTAGAGCTGTCCAGCATGACACCCAGAGAGGAGAAAGTGGGAGAGCACAAGTTTAGGAAGAGATTCACAGATGCATTTTTTGGATGAGTGACATGGGCCAAGAAACGCAGCCTCTCTGGGCTACAATTCCCTGTCAATCAGCCGAAGGAGTCAGTATTGATTCTGAGGTCCCTGCAGCTACCTTAACCTATGGTTCTCGGGCTCTATGGACTAAGTGGCCATCCAAGGGTGAACTCATGCACCCCTCCCTCCAGGTACGACTATGCGCATTCTCCTATAAAGGGTAGGATTTACTCCCTTTGATTTTCAGAGCAGCTAGACAGAGTGGAAAGATAATTCTAGAATTTAAGCTGAGAACTGCATTTCACAGAATTGAAGCATGTTTCTTTCCTATTCCAAATGTCCTTTTGAAAAATGGTTCTGGCATGATTGGGACTGGTATTCCTGTCAACAAAGACTTTGGAGCCCTAGTGGCACAGTGGTTAAGAGCTTGGCTGCTAATCAAAATGTCAGCAGTTCAAATCCACCAGCAGCTCTTTGGAAACACTATGGCCAGTTCTGCTCTGTTCTATAGTGTATCTATGAGTTGGAATCAACTTGACAGCAACGGGTTTTTGTTTTGTTTTGTTTTAGAGATGGCCGGAGGAGCCCTGGTTGCTCAGTGGTTAGACTCTCAGCTGTTAACTGAAAGGTTGGCAGTTGTAACCCACCAGCCGTTCTGCAGGAGAAAGCTGTGGCAGTATGCTTCTGTAAAGATTACAGCCTTGAAAATCTTATGGGACAGTTCTACTCTGTTCTATAGGGCTGCAATTGGTGTCAAGTTTGAGAACTCTTAGATTTCGAAGATTTTCTCATATTTTCTTTAAAGTTCTATTGTTTTATGTTTTGCATGCAAAAGTCTCTGTTCCAATTTGAGTTAAGTTTTGTATAAGATGTCATACTTCATACAAATTGGTTTAGATCAAGATTCATATTTTTGCTGATATTTTTTGAAAAGGTCCCTTGACTGAATTGCTTTTTGCACCTTTGTCAAAAATCATTTGAACGTATTTGTGTGGGTCTATTTCTGAGTTCTATATTTTGCTTTGTTGTTATGTGTCCATCCTTTCATCAATACCACAGTCTTGATTACTGGGACTATTAATGTCTTGAAATCAGGTACACTGATTCCTCCCACTTTATTCTTCTTTTAAAAAACTTTTTAGCTACTTTTGTTCTTTTTCATTTTCATATTAATTTGTCTCTGTGTGAAAAAAATCTTGCTAGGATTTTGATAGGAATTGCACTAAGACTGTATATCAAACTGGGGAGACTTGGCATATTTACTATGGTGAGAATTCCAGTCTATGAACATAGTGTGTCTATTTATTTAAATCTTTGATTCTTCCATCAGTATTTTGTAGTTTTTAAATCACCTGTACATGTTCTGTTAGATTTATAAATAAGTACTTCAACTTTTGGGTGATTATAAATATTATTTTTTTTAAATTTTGTTGTCCAAGTGTTCATTGCTAGGATAGAGAAATATAAGTGATTTTTGTATGTTGAGCTTTTATCCTGTAATCTTGCTGAACTCAGGAGATTTTTTTTTCTTTATATATTCATTGAGATTTACTGTATAAATCATGTCATCTCTTTATAGTGACAGTTTTAATTTTTTTTTTTTTTAATCTGTATGTCTTTTATTTCTTTTTCTTTACTTTATTGTAGCAGATAGAACTTCCAGTACTTTGCTATTCAACAAAGTTTGGTGAGAGTGCCCACATTTGTTCTGAATCTTAGGAGGAAAACGGTCTCTCACCATTAAGTATAATAGTAGTTGTAAGTTTTTTGTAGATACTCTTTGTGAAGCTGAGGAAGCTCTTCTTTATTCTTAATCGAGAGTTTCGTCATGAATTGTTGTTGAATCTTGTTAAATGCCTCTGTGTAGCAATTGATACGCTCATGTGATTTTTCTTCCTTAGCCTGTTAATACTGATTACTGATGAGTCTTGCATCTCTGGAATACATCTTACTTGTGTTATGGTATACCATTCTTTTTATATATTACTGAATTTTCTTTGCTAATATATTGTTAAATTTTTTCTGTCTATGTTCATGAGGTCTATTGCTGTCTTGTGTGTGTGTGTGTGTGTGTACTATCATTGTCTGATATTACTTTGATACAAAAACCAGATGAAATGTTTCCTCCTATTCTATTTTCTAGATAATATTGTGTAGAATTGATGTTAACTCTTTTTTAAATATTTCATAGACTTCTCCAGCAAAACCATCTGAACCTAAAGATTTTTGTGAGATAATTTTTAACTGTGAATTCAATTTCCTTAATAGTTATATTGTTGTTGTGTGCTGTTGAGTTGATTCCAACTCATATCGACCCTATAGGACAGAGTAGAACTGCCCCATAGGGTTTCCTAGGCTGTAATCTTTATGGGAGCAGATTGTCAGGTCTTTTCTCGTATGGAGCAGTTGGTAGGTTCTAACTGGTGACCTTTTGGTTAGCAGCTGAGTACTTTAACCATTGTGCCACAGGGTTCTTCTTAACAGGTACACCAAAAACCAAACAAACCCTTTGCCATTGAGTTGATTCTGACTCATAGTGACCTTGTAGGACAGAGTAGAACTGCCCCATAGGGTTTCCAAGGAGTGGCTGGTGGATTCAAACTGCCAACCTTCTGGTTAGCAGCTATGGCTCTTAACCACTGTGCCGCCAGGACTCCTATAGGATTACTCAAATGATTCATTTCATGTGGGATGAGTTGTAGTAGTTCGTACTTTTTGAGAAATTGGTCAGTTTCATCCAAGTTGTAAAATTTATGTGTATAGAGTTGTTTGTAGTATTCTCTTATTATCTTTTGATGCTTGCCAACTCTTTAGTGATATTTTCTGTTTCATTTATGATATGGATAATTTGTGTCTTCTCTCCTTTTTCTTCATCAGTTTTGATAGAAGTTTGTCAATTTTATTGGTCTTTTTATTGAATGAACTTTTTGTTAATCTGTTGATTTTCTGATTTCAATTTCATTGATTTCTTCTCTTTATTATTTACTTCCTTCTGATTATTTTAGGTTTATTTTGCTCTTTTTTTTTCCTGTGTTCTTGAGCTGAGAAATTAATTGATTTGTGACAGCTCTTCTTTTTAATGTAAGCATTTAGTACTAGAAATTTCCCTATAACCACTGCTTTAGCTTTGTCCCCAAAATTTTGAAAATTTTTATTTTTATTCAGTTCAATGTATGCTTTTTATTTCCTTGAGACTTTCTTTTAGACCCATGAATTATTTAGAGGGGTGTTGCTTAGTTTCCAAGCATTTGGAAATTTTCCTGTTATCTTTCTGTTATTGATATCTATTTTGATTCCTTTGTAGATATAGAACATACTTTGTAGGATTTCAGTCTTTGAAATCTGTTTGAAGTTTGTTTTATGGCCCACAATATAATCTGTCTTGGTATATTTTTCACAGATGCTTGAAAAGAATGTGTAATTCTACTGCTTTTAGGTGTTTTCCATAAATTTTGATTGCATCCTTTTAGTTGGTGAGTTTCTTCTTCTTCTTTTATTTTGGTTATTGTTGTTGTT
This sequence comes from Trichechus manatus latirostris, assembly GCF_000243295.1. Taxonomy (NCBI): domain Eukaryota; kingdom Metazoa; phylum Chordata; class Mammalia; order Sirenia; family Trichechidae; genus Trichechus; species Trichechus manatus. The sequence goes on from NW_004444115.1 coordinate 2,689,489, forward strand.
GTTTTTTTAAGTTTTTTTTATCTCTGCTGGTTTTATGTCCAGTTATTCTATTAATTGTTTAGAGGGGGCTGTTGTTCAATTCTCCCACTATAATTAAGAATTGTCTATTTCTCCTTTTAGTTTTAGAAATTTTTCTTCACTTATTTTGCAGTTCTGTTGTTTAACGAAGGTACATTTAGGATTACTATGCTTTCTTGGTGGATTTACTGTTTTATCATTATATAATAGCAGAAAGATGTTTATCTGTGTTTTATTGACTATGTAAAGGCATTCGAATACGTGGATCAGAACAAATTATGAATAACATTACGAAGAATAGGAATTCCAGAACACTTAATTGTGCTTATGCGAAATCTGTACATAGGCCAAGAGGCAGTCGTCTGAACAGAACAAAGGGATACTGCGTGGTTTAAAATCAGTAAAGATGTGCCTCTGGGTTGTATCCTTTCACTATACTTATTCAATTTCTATGCTGAGCAAATAATCCGAGAAGCTGGCCTATATGAAGAAGAGAAGAGCATCAGGATTTGAGAAAGACTCATTAACCATCTGTGATGCGCAAATAATGCAACCTTCCTTGCTGAAATCAAAGAGGACTTGAAGCACTTACTGATGAAGACCAAAGACTACAGCCTTCGGTATGAACTATACCTCAACATAAAGAAAACATAAAATCTTCACAACTGAATCAATATGCAATATTATGGTAAACAGAGAAAATATTGAAGGTGTCAAGGATTTCATCTTTATCAACACCCATGGAAGCAGCAGTCAAGAAATCAAATGAAGTGTTGCATTGGGAAAATCTGCTTCAAAGGACCTCTTTAAAGTGTTAAAAAGCAAAGACGTCCTTTTGAGGACTAAGGTTTTCAATTGCCTCATATATATGTGAAAGCTGGACAATGAATAAGGAAGACAGAAGAAGAATCGATGCCTTTGAATTATGGCGTTGATGAAGAATATTGAATATACCGTGGACTGCCGGAAGAACGAACAAGTTTATCTTGGAAGAAGTACAGGCAGAGTGCGCCTTAGAAGCGAGGATGGCGAGTCTTTATCTCACATAATTTGGACACGTTGTTAGGAGGGGCCAGTCCCTGGAGAAAGACATCATGCTTGGTATGATACAGGGTCATCAAAAAAGAGGAAGACCTTGGACGAGATGGATTGACACAGTGGCTGCAACGATGGGCTCAAGCATAAAAATGATTGTGAGGATGGTGCAGGACTGGACAATGTTTTGTTCTGTTGTAGGGTTGCTATGAGTTGAAACCGACTTGATAGCACCTAACAACAGAGTCTCTTGTGGCTCTGGAAAATTTCCTTGCTCTAAAGTTTACTTTATCTGATTAATATAGCCGCTCTAGCTTTCTTTTGATTAATGTTTACATGATACACTTTTCCCATCCTTTTAATTTCAACCTCCCTATAACATTGTATTTGAAGTGAATTACTTATAGATAGCATATAGTTAGATTATTTTCAATTGAAACCTGGAAATTTTTGGCACTATTTTAAGATTCTTCATCTTATTTAAACATTTTGTTTGTTGGCTTCTGTTATGGGTTGAATTGTTTTTCAATTATGTTATGTTGAAGTCTTAGCCTCTGTACCTATAAATATGAACCTGTTTGGAAATAAGGGTTTTCTTTTGTTATGTTAATAAGGTCATTCCAGGGTAGACTGGGTCCTAAACCTATTCCCTTCTGAGTGGCATCTAATTAAAAGAGCAGAATAGACACAGACACAAACAGGCATAGAATACCATGTGAAGATGGAGGCAGATGAATCTACAAACCTTAAAATACCAAGGATTGCTAGCAGCTACTGGAAGTTGTAAAAGACAAAGAAGGACCTTTCCCTAGAAATGGTGCTCTGAATTTGGACTTATAGCCTCCATAACTGCAAGGAAATAAGTCTCTATTCTCCAAATTCACCCATTTGTGGTATTTTTTGTTATGGTAGTACTAGGTAACTAAGGCAGCTTCTTATAACACTACTCTAGCAGGGAGAGGAGGAGCAGTGCAGTTTCCTTATTAACGAGTAAGGGTAGAAGTCTAGTTCACCACTGCCCTCATTTGACACCTGTGGATGGGAAGGGGCCCTTTAATTCTCATGTGGAGTGGTAGCTCTGTGTCTCACAAGGCCTTCCCTGGTACCACTCTGACTGGGAGGGGTGGGAGTGTCTTATTACTGCTCCTCACATGGTGTTTGCTAAAACCTCAAGGATTAGCCTTGTTATCACTAGGCTGTGGAGAAAGTCCTAACTCAGCACTAGGCCTTCTCAGGTACCACCCTTGGAAAAAGGGCACCTAATTACTGTCAACTGGAGGTTGAAGTGTAGGCCTTCCACGTAGTCTCCACTGACACTGCAGCAGGGAGTGGTGATGAAAGTCCCGGCTTCAGACTCTGCTGATTCAGCCCTTTAAATATGTCTGCCTTCTCTGACACCATTGCAACAGGGGGTTGGAGCACCTTGTTACAGCCTGGTGAAGGTACAAATCCAGTCACCACCTTGGACTTTGCTGGCATCATTGTGGGTGGGACCATAGATTTTTCCGTGGTGTTTGACTGGAGCTGAGTCAATTTTGTCTAAAAGTTGTCTGCCTTGCTGGTAGCCCCTTTCAGGGTCCTTTGACTAGAGAGAGTAGGCTTCTTTGTATTTCTGGTTGTCAGCTTTTTCTGTTACAAGTGTAGGACATATGAGGCAAAAAGTAAACTCAAAAACTCACTACAGTGTCTTTCCTTGGGTCCTGAGTTTCTCAGACAGTCTGAGACCTTTCAAAGTATTCTAATGTTTGTTTTATTTGTATTTTAGATGAGGTATAAGGAAGGGTTTGTCTACTCCGTCTTCCCACAAGTGGAAGCCCCTGAAGCCTGTTGTTGTAAGGTTCATGATCTAAAAATGGGTTTTGCATTTTTAAAAGTTTCTAAAAAACACAAAACAAAACAAAGAACATGTGACAGAGACCAAATGTGGCTCATAAAGGTTAAAATATTTACTATTTGGGCCTTCACAGAAAAAATATTGCTGACCTATGGTTTAAGCATCAGTTATCTTTTAGAGCAATTACAGATAAGAAAAAAAAAATTATGACATTTAATTAATGAAACTTTTTTTTTTTGCGTAAATCCAGTTTTATTTCTGGTATTCTACCTGAAGAACTTACTTTTACATCTCTTTTAAGGTAGGTATGCTGGAAATAAATTTTCTTTGATTTCTTTGACTAAAACATTTTTATTTCTCCTTTACTTTTGAAAAATATTTTATTGAATATAGAATTCTGAGTTGAGATTTTTTCTTTCAATCTTTTAAATATGTCACTGTATTGTCTTCTGACTTGTATAGTTTCTGATAAGAAGCCTTCTAGAATTCTTGTATTTGTTCCTCTGTATGTAGTGTGTCTTTTTTTCTGTAGCTGCCTTCAAGATTTTCTCTTTATCTTTGGTTTTCAGATGTTTGAATATGACAGATCTAGATTTTTCAGGGGGGTAAGTGAGTGGGTGTATTTATCCTGTTTGATGTTCTCTGAGATTTTGGATCTGTACTTTAGTGTTTGTCATTAATTTTGAAAAATTCTTGGCCATTATCTCTTCAAATATTTTTTCTGTCCTGTTTTCTCTCTCTTCTTCTGGGCTTCCAATTACGTGTATGTTAGACTGTTTGATATTATTCTACAACTTATCGATATTCTCCTATTTTTTTCTCTTTGTGTTTTATTTTGGGTAATTTGTATAGACTTATCTTTAAGTTCATTGATTCTTTCCTCAGCTGTGTCAATCCTATTGTTGAAACCACTGAAGGCATTTTTCAACTCTCTTATCATATTTATCATTTCTAGCGTTTCCATAGATTTTTTCTCTAATTTTCATATCTTTGTTCCTCATCTGATCATACAGTTTACCTTTTCCACTAGATTCTTTAACATACTAATCATAGTTACTTTATTTGTTTATTTATTTTTTCCCATACAAAAATTTATACATACATTGTTATGTGACTCTAATTGCTCTCCCTCTACTGTGACAGCACACTCCTCCTTTCCACCTCTGATTCCGCGTGTCCATTCAATCAGCTTCTAACCCTATCTGCCTTCCCATCTCACCTCCAGACAGAAGCTGCCCATTTAGTCTCTTGTATCTACTTGAGCTAAGGGGCACACTCCTCATGAGTATCACTTTATGTCCCACAG
>NW_004444115.1:2693794-2786095 GCF_000243295.1 Trichechus manatus latirostris
TTTATGTGGCCCTTTCTGTCTCTTGGGCTAATACTTTCCTTGTGTCTTTAGTGTTCTTCATTCTCCTTTACTCCAGGTGGTTGGGATCAATTGATGCATCTTAGATGGCTGCTTGCAAGCTTTTAAGACCTCAGATGCCACTCAACAAAGTAGGATGCAGAACATTTACTTAATAAGTTTGTTATGCCAATCGACTTAGATGTCCCCTGAAAGCATGGTCCCCACACCCCTACCCCTGCTACTCTGTTTCCCAAAGTGTTTGATTGTATTCAGGAAACTTCTTAGCTTTGGTTTAGTCCAGTTGTGCTGACTTCCCCTGTAGTGTGTGCTGTTCTTCTCTTCACCTAAGGTAATTCTTATCTACTATCTAGTTAGTAAATAACCCTCACCTTCCCTCCCCACCCTTATAACCATCAAAGAATGTTTTCTTCTGTGTAATCATAGTTATTATAAATTCTCTGTTTGGTAGTTTCGACATCTGTGTCATATCTAAATCTGATCTTCTTAACAATGTTTTGGTTTTTTTTTCCCTCCTTTTTTGTGTGTCTTGTATTTTTTGTTTGAAAGCTTAACGTCTTCTATAGGACAGTGTAGACTTGTATATTTCTTTTATAGTGGGATTCTCACATTAAAGCACATTCATCTTTAGCAATTCATTACAAATTTAAGATGAATTCTTATTTTGTATGGTTCCATTGTCTGCTGAAAGTAAGCAAGGGCTTGAGTCCCATCTCTCCTTGGAGGAACCTGTTTTTTCTTACATTTTGGGTTAGTCGTTTGACTTGAAACCTTAGCTCTCTGAGTCAAGACAAGTTGTGATTTTGCAAATTATTCAGATTTTTAAAAATTTGGTTGTAAGATGAGAGCACCGCTCTTTCCAGTTTTCTATATCCTAATCAGAAGCTTGACATCCCATAAAGCTTGTTTTGAGTCATTAATCTCTCACTTATAGTTTGTTTTATCTTATGCAAATTATGTAATCTCTCTAAGCCACAGTTTTCTGATCTACTAAATTCAAACAGAAGCACTTAGCTCATAGAATTGTTGTTTAGGATTAAATTAAAGACTAAAAAATATGTATAGCACAGCATCTACCATGAAACAGAACATTTTAACGCTCTTCTGCTCTCTGACACCTAGTGGAGTGAATTAAGGCTGTTTTACAAATGGAAATTCTTTTAAATAGCACTTGTGTTAACCCATCAGTGCAAACAACGTGACCTCATTTGTCTGTCATCACCAGGGAATGAACATCATCCCCATATATTTGGAGAAAATTTTCCAGAAAACTGGAATGTGCCCTTGGAGTTGGAAAGGAATTGATTGCTCTTCTGGCCCAGTCCCCATCTGAGTTCCTTTGTAGCATCATTTGAAATGATACTGCATAATGCCAGAGAACACTTTATCTACCCTTTCCCCTTCAAACAGCTCTGAGGGCTTCTAGGGAAGTCTTTCTATGAGCTGAAGGCTGTCTCCCTATGGCTCCCACTCCTTGGTACTGATGCTAGTTATTGGGATAGGACTTGCTTGTCTGAATCCTTACTGCCACGGAGCCCTTCACTCATGTGATGATAGCTCCTACATCTCTTCTGAGTCTCATTTCTCAGGTGAAACCTCCCCAGTTTTTCTTTTTTATTATTACTTTTCTTTATGTAACAGGATGTTCAGGACTACCAAGACCATCACTGTCTTGTGCCAGATGCTAACCTTCCAGAATGCTGCCCAAGTTTGTGTTAACCTTGCAGGAGTCAACATTTCTGCTGACTTTTTGAACCCACTGTCATTAAAACTCCTAAGTATCAAACATACTGTTGCTAAACTATCTTCCCAATCTTTTATTCATGCAGTTGGATTTTAGCCCCAAGGACAGCCATAATATTTATCTTTATTGACTGCTATCTTAACTGGATTTAGCCTATCTCTCTAGCACATCTCAGTCATTCTGGGTCTAAATTCTGTTCTCCATCACATATTTTACTCCCTATAGCTTCAGTACCTCTATGGATGAGATGAGCTTGGCTGAACCTTCCATCCTCTAGCAAAGATCATAGTGAGAGGGACGTGGAGAGAAGCAGCTTAGAGTTCCCTCAGTCACCTACTTTACTGCCCATCTTGAGACTTCAGTGTTAGAGGAAGCTTGTTTCTGCCCCAGCTCTTTGCTGGCATGCCAGGTGTACTTCTAGTTTTACACCCCTAGCATTTCACCAGTCTTGTGAGTGCTTCCCAGGGTTTTCCTTTTGATATCATCTTCTCCTTAGCAACACTTAGCATATTATCTCTTGGTGTTCTTTTTGGATCGCCACCACCACAGTGGTGGAGGGGCTTTTTCAAAGGGGACCCGCCACCGAGAATTTCCCTGAGTTGTCTTCTTGATGGCTCCCTGATCCCATCTGGCTGACTTTTAGTCATTTCAGTTTATTAGTCCTCTAGAAGTCTAAATTCTAGTCTTATAACTCCTCTTTTTTCTATATACAGCTGCCATTCTCTCCCCTTAGTCCTTACTGCAAACTTCAACCTCAGCTCATGTCCCACTGCACCCCTTACATTTTTCTCCACAGCAGGTTCTGTAGGACTTCATACAAGTCATCAGTGTCTCAGTGGTTAAGAGGACAGAAGGAAGGATGGAGCATGGCAGAACTCCCTCCAGGTTGATTTATGAGTGATTCCTTTAAGCCAGGAGTCATAGAGCAGCTCAGAGATGTACCTGACTCTCCTGACTCGTTTTAGGCTTTCTTTCCTTCCTTTTACTCTTGAAGGTCATTTTCCTTGGATGACAAGACAAAAATAAAATAAAATTGGGGAATTCTGCTTTCTTTATTCATCAGTGTTATGTCATCAGCCTCACATTTTCTTTTTGGCTTTCTTGAACATTTGCTGAAAATCTGACTCCCTCAATACCTATACTTGTGATTTAGACAGTTGAACTTGTTTAATGCAGTCAAGTTGACTTGTCTGCTAGGCTTAGAATTCTATTTTTTTCCCTTTTCTGGTCTGAGGAGCATTGTTTGTATCTGAGTGGACTAGAACAAAATTGGGAATAGTAGAAATTAATGTAAGAATTTTCTAGAGAGGAGACAAGAACTGAGAGAAAGAGAAAGAAATAGGGTTCTGAAGTAGCTGGGAGCCAGCCAGTCATTCAGTGCTGCTCTGCTGGGGTCACTTCTGCCAGAATCCCACTTGATTTCTTCCCCTTAAATTGTGCATGTCTGAAACAAGAGCACTTTTTCTTTCTTTCCGTTCCTTCCTTCTTACCTTCTTTCCTTTCTTCCTCTCTCTCTCTTTCTTTTCCAGCTGATTTAAGAGATATGTGTAGAAGAGAGCTATACTCATGTACTTCAAAGCAACTCAGTGGTTATTTATTGAGCTCCAACTATGTGTCAGGCCCTTGCAAGGTTCTGGAGGTTGACGAGATGAGTAAGACATAGCCCCTACTTCAAGAAGTTCAGAGTCCTGTGGGGAAAACAGCCAGTAACCACCCAGAAGTTATGCATTGTGGTCAGTGCTCTGACAGGGGTGTGGACCCCGTACACTGGGAGCAGGGATGAAGATGGCCTGGGGTGCAGAGAGAGTCTCCCAGTGAGGAGGTCAGGGAGACTGGAGTGTACACTCAACAAATCCAAGATAAGGTTACAGTGTCAGGTAGAAATAGAAACACTCTAGCTGAATCTTTTCATTGATGTTATTCTCATATTCCAACATACAGTTCTCTCTCCTTTATATTTAATCTCTCTCTCAACAAGTCTTTCACTTGGTAATTCAGTAATCTCACATTTTACAATACCAGAGACTGAAGGGGATGGGGACAGAGGATTTTTCTACACTGCTGGGGGCTGTAAAATGGCATGATATTCAGAGCATGCTCATGGCCCAACAACCCCATTGGCAAGTCTCCACCCTGGAGAAATTCCAGTGCATGCATTGTGTGACAGGCACAGCAATGTTCACTGCAACATTATTGTACAAGCAAAACCCCTTAAACGAGCAATAAAATGGGTAATTAGACGGGGGAATGTACATACAGTAGAATGCTATATCACTGTTAAAACAGATTTACATTTATAAACACTGATAAATCATATAATCATAATGTTGAGAAAAGAAGCAAATTCCAGAAAGATGTGGACAGTATGATATCATTTACATAAAATCAAAAACCAATAACGTGATACTTTAAAATGTTTCTGGATAAATAAATATACAGTTAAAAATATAAAAACATGCATGACAATGACAGACAGTAAGCTCATGATAGTGATTATCTTTGGGAAGGGAAGAAGGGGAATGGAACTGAAAACAGGTATACAGTAGACTTCAATTATATCTGTAATGACTAATTTTTTAAATTAAAAGAAAATCTTGCTCTTTTAGTCTTCCTATATATAACCCCAGCTACTGCCTTTCTTTCTTCTTCCCTCTATAGTCAAGTTTTTCTGAAGAATTGTCTAGACTTTCTGTCTCCATGTTTTAAATCTTGCACACCTGCTCTCATCTGATGTCTCGTGTCTGACCCATCAAGACTTGGACACAGCTGTCACCAAGACCCCTGATGACCTCCAGGTCACTAAGTCCAACAGACAGCAAAAATGTGGGGCATGTGTGTGCACGTGTGTGTGTGTGTGTGTGTAGGCATACACAGACATATATACACATAACTATATATATACGTATATACATATATAATGTTTTAAACATAGAAAACATACATGAACGTTATCACCTAGTTTTAGCAAATATTAACTTTATTTGCTTCAGATTTTCTTTTAAAATTCTTAATCTGCCCTTCCCTCAGCCCATGTCTAATCATTTCCCTCCACAGCCTCCTGCAGAGGCCCTTCCCCTCCCTCCCCTTCTCCCACCAGCCCTGATTTTGGAGTCCCCTTTGAAGAGCGATCATGAGCCATTTGACCCAGGCCTACTTCTCACCAGTCCTGTGCCTTGGACAGGCTCGTTTAGGGATTTAAATGGCCGCATACCAAGCAGTACGGGCCCCCAAAGCCTGTGTGGGTGGGCCTCTGCTCAACTCTACCAAACACCCTCTTCTCATGTGCTACTTTTCGGCAGAACTGCCCTTTGCATGGGGCCTTCGGACATGCTGTTATGCTTTCTTGGCCAGGAACTCTTTCTCCCTACCCCAGCCCCACTGGTCTTGTTGCCACCCAGCTTTCCTTCAGGCCTGAACCCTTCTGGACCAGGCAGGTCAGGTAAGTCTGAGCTTGGGCTCTCATAAAATGGGGTGTCTTCTCTCCTTCATAGCATTTTTCACAGTGGGTAAGTATACATCTGACGGTTTGTTAAATAATGACTCGTTGAGCCCTTACTGTGTGCTGGGAAGTGTACTCAATGCTGGGGATGTAGCAGGAGATACAAAGATCTAGTCCTTATGTCCAGGGGACTTCCAGTCCTTAGGGTCACAGTCGTGATGGACTACAGAGGACAGATGCACGTGGGTATGTGATGGGAGTCTCATCTAATCTGGAGGGCCATGAAGGAGTCTCTGAAAGTCTGAAGATGAGTCATAGCTAGCTAAAAAAATAAGGGAGAGGGGAGTCCAAGCAGAGGGAATAACACATTCAAAGGGTCTGAGCAGGAAAGAACATGACACTTTTGAAGAATTAAACTTTCCAAATGCAAACCAGGGAAAGGAGAGGTAGGAGGAGAGTGAAGAGCAGTCAGGGTGTGAGAAGGCAGTGGGAGCATCACGGAAGAAAGGGTGCTCAAGGCACTGCAAAGAAGCCAGCACTCATGAGACACCTGCTTGTGAGAGATGCCTTAGATGCCAAATGTCAGGGAACCAATGAGAGTGGCTGAACCAAAAAGGGTTTACTGGTCTCAGGTAACAGGATAACTGAGAGCAGGCAATCCTTGACAAGTCTGAGAGCTCAGCAGTGTCATTGGAGAGGCAGGCTCTTCCCTTCCTTTTGATTTTTTGTCCTTTGATCTCATGTATGTTGTCTTAGAATTACAAGATGGCCACATTCCTCCAGGCCTCATATGTGAGTTGCAGGAAGGAAAAGAGGGGAGTAGAGGGGCAAACCACTTTCTCCTAGGGAGGCTTTGTCTTTGTTGCTGTTGTTATTTAACTGAGGAAAGCAGCCAGCCCCTGGAAATTCTGCCTCCACCTTACTGGTTCACTGATACCATACCATGTCTACCAGCTATAACAATGAGCATTTTAGCTAATGAACATGTTATAGTCACTCTGGAAAAGTTTGCAGTTTCTTTAAAAAAAAAACAAAAACAAACAAACAAAAAAGCTAAACATATGCTTACTCAGCAATCACGTTTATGGACACTTATCCCAGATAAGTGAACATTTTTGTCCACACCAAAATCTAAACACAGTAGCTTTATTTGTAATAGCCAAACCTGGAAACAACCAAAATGTTTCTCAGTAGGTGAAAGGTGAAACAAACTATGGTACATCCTTACCATAAAATACTATTCAGCAATACCAAGGAACAAAATATTGACTGCACTTGATAAGTTGGATGGATCTTAAGGACGTTAGGCTGAGTGAAGAAAGTAAACTCACAAGGTTACATGCTGTATGATTCTATGTATAAAACATTCTTGAAATGATAAAGTTATAGAGATGGAGAACAGATTAGTTGTTGCTAGACTAAGGATGATGGGGTGGTGTCATGGATTCAATTGTGTCCACAAAAAATATGTATATCAGTTTGGCTAGGCCATGATTCCCAGTATTATGTGATTGTCCATCATTTTGTCATCTGATGTAATTTTCCTGTATGTTGTAAATTCTATCTCTATGACATTGATGAAATGGAATTAGTGGCAGTTATGTTAATGAGGCAGGACTCAATCTACAAGACTGGATTGTGTCTTGAGCCAATCTCTTTTGAGATATAAAAGAGAGAAGCAAGCAGAGAGAAATGGGGATCTCATACCACCACGAAAGCAACACTGGGAGCAGAGTCCTTCCTTTGGACCCAGGGTCCCTGCACTGAGAAGCTCCTAGACCAGGGGAAGATTGATGATAAGGACCTTCACCCAGAGTTGACAGAGAGAGAAAGCCTTCCCCCGGAGCTGGTGTCCTGAATTCAGACTTCTAGCCTCCTAGACTGTGAGAGAATAAATTTCCCTTTCTTAAAGCCATCCGCTTGTAGTGTTTCTGTTATAGCAGCTCTGGATAACTAAGACAGGTAGAGAGGGTGGTGGGTGTGACTATAAAAGGGTAGCACATAGGATATTTTTGGGGTGATGAGATAGCTCTGTATTTTGACTATGGTGGTGGTTACCTGAACCTACACATGTGATAAAAGGGCATAGAACTATACTAACACATTGCACCAATGTTCAGTTCCTGGTTTGATATTGTAATGTGCATATTGTTGCTGTTAGGCCCCGTTGAGTCAGTTGCAACTTATAGCGACCCTATAGCACAGAGTAGAACTGCACCATAGGGTTTTCAAGGAGCAGCTGGTGAATTTGAACTGCTGACATTTTGGTTAGCAGCTGAGCTCTTAACCACTATGACACCAGGGCTCCTACTGTGTGTATAGGATATGTATATAACTTGTAAGAAACTGGGCAAAAAGTACAGGGAAGTTTGCTACTATTTTTGAAACTTTCTGTAAATCTGTAATGTCTTTAAATATAAAAACTATAAAACAAAACTAAACAAAGGCTTTGAGTATAAAAACTGGGATTTCTCCTCAATATGTTGCTAGTTGATACTGGATAAAGTGTTCCCAAAATTGGGAAAGGATAATGTAAGCATAATAATGAGGAAGTCCAATTAAAATGGGAAAAGGTGTGAGGGCATTGACATGAGTCAAGAAAACAATCAAGAAGAAAACGGAAAGAGTGAGATTAAAAGAAGGCCACATCAAAACCCAAACCTGTTGCTGTCAAATTACTTCTGACTTGTAGCGAACCTGTAGGACAGAGTAGAACTGCCCCATAGGTTTCCAAAGAGGGACTGGTGGATTCGAACTGCTGACGTTTTGGTTAACAGACAAGCTCTTAATCACTGCACTGCCAAGCTTCTAAAGATAAATTTAATGAAAGGTAAAAAACCACAGGGAAAGGGAGAAGCAGAGAGCAGAGGAGCCGCAGGAAGAATTTGAGCCTCAGGAGTGGAGGCTTCCGGGAACTGCTGGCCAAGGCTCGGCCCATCCTGTGACCCACAAAAGCACCGCCAATTCCCATGCCGTTGCTTTTGTGGTGGTGTGAAATGAAAGTTCAAGACAACAAACTATGTTTATAACAATGCGACTTGTCCTTTGGAGAACAAAAGTTACATACAAAATCCCCAATAAAGGGAGACGGTAATGGATGTGCAAGTAGATTTAATTTAATAAAAAGATTAAATGACTTATAAGATATCCATCTATCACAATATTTCTACAGTTCTTTAAAAGAGTTACAGTCACAAACAGGTTATACACTCCCATATCGACCCTGTTTATATTCTTAATATGCTTATTACAAATTTAAAGTGTTGGAGAGAAGGAGGTTAGAGTTAAAGCACACCGACAGGAGGTTGATGAGAGTGCACCAGGTGTTTAAGGAGAGTCGCAAACCAAATGCTGCAAAACTTCACAAGACCTCACTTTACATACACTGACCTCCAGGAAAACCCAATTTGTTGAGTGTTTAAAGTACACGTACCATTTATCCACATCTGTTATCGGTGGCACAAACCGTTAACCACATAACTACTAGCTGAAAAGTAGGTGGTTCAAACCCACCCAGAGGCTCCTTGGAAGACACACCTGGCAATTTGCTTCTGAAAGATCACAGCTTCCAAAACCCTACTGAATAGTTCTACTCTGCATACATGGGGTAGCTATGAGTTGGAATCTACTGGAAGGCCAACTAACAGCAACATTGTATCATCACTCGAGGTAGGGTGGGGCCCCTGCCTCAGAGTGAGGGGTCTCACTGAGACCCTGCGGTGGCAGCCTCTGACCTGGCCTCCTCTGGTCCTTGTGTAATCTCCTCTCCTGAGTGTGGGCTTGGCCTGGACACTCACTTCCAATGAATAGAAAACAGCAAAGATGATCATCTGTCGTGTCTGAGATTGGGTTACGAATGACTGTGACTCCATCTTGCTGGTGTTCTCTCTCCATTGCTTTCTGGGCTTTTGCACTTTGAGAAAGCAAGCTGCTGTTCTGGAGTGGCCCTCAGAGCAAGGAGCTGAAACCTCTGGCCAAGAGCCAGCAAGGAACCAAGGCCCTCAGCCCACAGCCTGAGAAGGCCTGAGACCTGCCAGCAGCCATATGGGTGAGCTCGGAAGCAGACTCTCCTCCAGTCTAGGCTGAAGATATCCACAGCCCCAAGGGACGGGTACCTTGATTACAGACCCCTGAGCCAAAGGACCCAATTAAGCTGTGCCCAGATTTCTGACCCACAGAAACTACAAGGTAATATATGTTTTCTGTTTTAACTTGCTAAGTTTTGGTGTGGTTTGTTATGTAGCAATAGATAACTAATACATATCTTAAGACTTTTATATGATGCAACTAGAAAATTACACATATGATCAAATGACCAAATGCAAACTATATGACAAGAAGCATGTCTGTTGAGCCCCACTAGGGCACCCAAGACTGTTTCACAGCCTTGTTCTTGCTGTTTCCACCTAAGGGTGATATTTGTGGACAGATGGGATTTCCCAAAGATGGCTGCCTCGATACATACCACTCACTTGCTCTTCTTACAATATGACGCTGATGTTCCTCCACTGAGAGGATGCTCTGTTTCCTTGAATCTGGATAGACCTGTGAGTCCAGCAGAAGTGATGCTATTTGACTTTGAAGCTTGGTCATAAAAGGCAGCATAACTCTGGCCTCATCCTGTTGGGGTGCTTATCCTTGGAACACAGACGTCATGCAGGGAGAAAGCCAAGCTTCCACATGGAGTGGCCGCATGTGGGCATTCCAGCCTAATCCCTGCGGAGATCCTGTCTGACAGCCAACACTGACCACCACACATGGGATGGAGCAGGAATGCAGGTGATTCCAGCCCCAGCCTTTGAGCCACCCCAGATCTACTTCCTTAGTGGTGTAGAGATGATTGTCCCTGTGAACAAGAGATATCATTTTTTTAATTTACTAAATTTTAGGGCAGCGTGTTACTCAGCAATAGCTTATCTGAATAGCCTATGTGTCTGTGCGTCTACATGCATGCTGTGTGCATGTTGAGGGAATGACTAGAACATTCCTGAGGTTTCTACAAAGCCAAGACCTAAGGAGGTGTTTTTAGCCCTGGGCAGCAGCTGTGCTAGATCAGTGTGATCCATCATGTGACTCCCACTCCACAGAGGCTGCCCACACCTCTGAGGCAGGGTCTTTGAGCTCTCCTCAGCAGTCCTGGGTGAGTTCACTCTGACCCCATTATGCAAATGCTGCTCCAAAAAACAGAAGCCAGAGGTGGTCTACAGCTGATGCTGCCCTGCTGGCAGGTCACTGGGAGCCATTCCTTGTTTCTGCATGCCCTTTGGCCTCACCCCTCCAACCCCCCACCATGGAGCTAATCAATGTATTCTTGCCAGACTCAATTTAGAGGGGTCTCAGAAGAGTTAGTCTCTGTGTGTCATATTTCCAGGGACATTGTGCCTTGTGTACATGGGTGCCTGTAACAACCTGTTTCTCATTCTGGCTCTAGGTTAGTCTTCTAAAGAGAATAGTCCCCAAGACTCTACTCCAATAGTCACCTTGAACTCTACTCCACTTTCAGTTCTTTGACTTCAAATACATTGTAGCTTACCTCTCAACGCCAGGGCATCGCACTGAGAGTGGAGAAGTAAGAGGAGAATGCTATACTTATTTTAATAAAAAGTCAGAGGAATTATCTGCATTTAAAGATGATAATTAAAGGGAGTGAGAAGATGGGGGAAGTAGATTACACTCAGAGAAAGGAGACTTTATATAAATAAACTCAAGATAATACATCTTGGGGGAAAATAAGGTAGTCTGCCTGTCAGGTAAAAATTCATGGGTGGTGACAGGGGACCCAAAACCCAAATAAAGACCTGGACATGCAAGTAGGGCAGTCACTACACACTGATCGATACAAAATAGCAAAGTCTCCTCAATGGAAGAGATCTGAGCATAATATTATTATTTATTCATTTGTTCACACATGTCCTAGTGAAACACTAGACTGACCCTCCACTAGAAATTATAACTAAGAATTTTATTGAAAGAAAAAGACAAGATTATTTCATGGAGAATCATAGGGCTCTCAAATAACAGGCAATGTGTGTTCTGCCTTGTAGGGAGAGCAGTGAGGTATTTATCAGGCAGATCAAACGAAGACAAATGGTCTTACATCTAAGGGGTTGCAGGGGAAGGAAGGAAAAATTTAAAAGGGGTTGTCAAACTACAAACTTTCCTAACATCAATTTCTAGCCTAACACCAGTCTCTTATTTCCCGATACAAATTGACTAAAGCAATACTTCTAAAGCAAGCTGTGTAAACATTCCTGATGTGGGGTTTAGTGATTGACTGTAGGCCAGACCATTCAACCCTAGCTGGAGTCCTTGCAATGTAAAAATAAACAATTTGGTTAGGAAGGAGATTAAATCAGCTCCTACTTGAAGCCTTTTGAAATGTAAACATTGCCTATCTGGCTAGGAGGGAGTGAGTTAAGGCCTAGGAATTCACTGGATAAATTGCTGGAGCAGTTAAGATAGCAAGATTATTTACATAAGCTAAAGCCCAGATCTCTGCATTCTTTATGTCATAAGCAATTAAAACTTTCACAGGAAGCCGACTTATCTTTCGTAGAAGGCAGAGGGAGGCTTCAAACCATTTGCAGCTTAATTTACAATAGAATTTCAATTTAGATCTGGGATTAACTGTTTCAATCATGCCAAGCAGCCCAAGTTTTAAGGTTTGCTTTTTCACTCCACAGATCGAGACTGAGTGCCTCTCTGTGCCAAACACCACACTAGTTGCTGGGAGAGGACTGTGAACAAATGCAACATGGTTCCCGCCTTCAGGGACATGATACTCTACTGCAGAAGGTAGGCAGAAACAAAGATATTCACAAGTAAATAGTTTAAATTTTTTTAAATTGTTATGAGGGGAAAACCTAGGGGTGTGACTGCACTGGGGCTAGGGAGGCTTCCATGAGGAGGAGGCACCAATGCTGACACTGGAGGGAAGGGCTGTCACTACCTCTCAGCCCTGCCTCCCACACCAGAGGGCTTGTCAGTCTGGGACTTTCCCTTTGTCTGCCCTCTCAAACAATCTTGGTGACCCCACATCCAGATGCAGAAACTGACACTCAAGAGAGGTCATGCAACCATATCAGTCAGGGGTCTTGATCGTAGGCAACAGAAATAGGCTGCCTCATTCAAGTAGGAAGGAATTTATTTCACAGACATGAGGGTTTCCCAAAACCACTAGGAGTGTGGATGGAGGGCCAGGTTTTGAGATGGGCTAGGACGAGGAAGGCTCGGCGCACAGGACTACAGCCAGGACCAGGTCACAGAACCAACCTGGAAGAGATCCTTCCCCCTACCCCTCAACTTCCATGCTACTGTGCTGTTACCGGGTGGAAATCCCAGGTTCTTGCTCGGCATGACTTGTGTTGGCCAATGAACGAGAGACCAGGGGGAGAACAGGAAAGGCACCTTTAATTCATTGTACAAGGAAAGGAGTCAGTCAGAGCTGCTGCTGCCAAGTTACTTTTGCCTTGTGGACAGGCAAGTTACTTTTAAAGGAGTTTACAAATAAGGAGTTCATATAAATTATATCAGCAACATTCTTAATCATACTATGCAGGTGCAATGGGGTTTACATATAACCTCCTAGCAAAAGCAGGATTCAGATGCAAAGCTGGGAAGGAAGAGGAAGACCAGCAAAGGAAACAGAGTTTTTAATACAACACTGTGGGGGCTTTGTCTTACTGTTGAGCCCTGGGGCTAATAGCGGGCGTGGCGCCATGCTGGCCCTGGCCCCGTATCACCACCTTGCTCCTTGAGAATGACTTCTTTCTGGCACTGGCTCCTGGTGCAGAGTCAGGGCTGGGTTTCTGACAGACCACTGCTGGCAGTGTTGCCTGAGAGCAGGGCCAGTGACTACCTGGGTCTAGAATTGCGCAGCAGAAGGCAAGAACTCTGCCTCTCAGCCAATCTCAAAGGTGGGGATTCCCCCAATTCAAGCTCCAATTCAAGAAGGGTTTAGATGCTGCTGGGCAGCCCCCATCCCAGACAACAAGTGTCCAATTGCATTAAGTGACAGCTAAGTGATGCAGCGCCAGGTACACAGCTCAAGGCTCTTTCTTGGCCCCACAGAGTGCATTTGAGGGAACAGTTCAGCTGGCAGCTTAACAACGCTCCACACCTGATTTTACATTGTTAAGTATACACGTTGTGTGTATTTAATGCAGAATTAGTTTACCTATCAAATTAAAAAAATCTTTCAAAACATCACAGTTAAGCTATTGTTTGTGTGGTGAGAAAAGCTCCCTCATGGTGTGAGGAGAATGCATTGATCCAACATTTCTGGAGGGCGATTTTCCATATATATAAAAAAGCCTTGAAAATAAAGCCATAGACTTAGTCTTTCAATGTCTGGGAATATGGCATAAGGAAATAATTAGGGGTGTGAACATAGATTTACTTTAGCAATGTAGGACCCAACACCCTGAGTATTGACAAAATTGACTCAGAATTCATGCACATGGTTAGAAAATCCTCTCAAAATGAGCTCTGGAGAAAAGACTCAGGTCCCTGGGCCTTCCAGGGTGGGTTGGACTTCAGAAAAGGATGAATATAGGCTCTGGCAAAGGCATCCGAATCTGTTCCTATGTGTGCACCTCTTGACTTGGATTCAAAGCAGGGCTTCTTCTCATGGTTAAGAGCAGTTCCTGGGTCCCACAGAACAGAGTTGAGTTAGGATCTTTGTCCCAGTTGTGTAAGGAAGAGCCTCCCTCCAGTTGGACTACCCCAGACTGAGCACTGTAGCCAGGAGGGCGCTGTCTGCACCCTGGCCCTGGTCTGTGATGAGGGCTTCTCCTCCAAGACTGGGTGAAGCTCCATTCACATGTGGACCAGGAGTAGGGCAGGGCGGTCTCTTAATAAAATATGGGCTGTTATTGGAAAACAGGAGGAAGAATTCTGGAGATCAAATTAAAATGTAAAAAGAAAGAAAGGAAATACACGTATGTATTTATGTAGTAACCTCTTGATGTGGGATTAATTGCTTTTTATTTTCTGCTTTGCATTTTTCAGTATAATCAGAAAAATTAATAGAGCTTCTTATAAACATGGAAAACAAGTGAGAGCAGTGGTGGGGTGGATATGGGGGCTGTCTTCATGACCCCACCCCCACACAGACTGTGGCAGCCAGAGTTTACCAGTGTCCCTCTCTTCCAGGGCTGAGCTAGGACACACACAGTGTTTCTTTGTCCCCAGGGTGACCAACCAGGTAGAGATCAGGACTTGGGCTTGGTGGCTGAGGGTGGTGTCATTCTGCGGCAGTCCAAGAGACGACGAGTCTTTCCTTGTTTGAATTGCACTTTTTGTTAACTGAAATAGATGCAAATCATCACTTATTTGGGTGCCACAACTACCTCTGACATATCTGAGTACAGGATTGGCCTGAGATTTAAATAGAGAAAGGAGACTCTTCTGCTGGTTGGATGAATTTACTGAGAATGGAAAGAAGGGGAGGACTGCTTCCTCCACGAAGAACTTTGGACCTCTGTAAATGGGCACTTTGGGAAGAGACAGCTCACCGGGACAGGAAGGAACCCTGGACTAGGGCCAGAAAACATGAGTCCAGGGTTTCACACTAATCAGTTCTGGGACCTTAGGTAAGGACTTCCCTCTCTCTTTGACTCAGTTTCCTCACTTCTAAAATGAAGAGTTTGGAAAAAGAACATAAGCTGAATACAATATTAAAGACAGTTCTTTTGGTGAAAACCAAACCAAATCAACCCAGCAGGGCTTGGAAACCAAAGCTCTAAGAAGCTGCTCTGTGCAGCAAATGGGCTTGTTGTTGTTAGCTGCTGTTGAGTCATCTCTGACTCATGGAAACCCCATGTGTGCGGAGTAGAACTGCTCCATAGGGTTTTCAAGGCTGTGACCTTTTGGAAGCAGACGCGTCTTCTGAGGTGCCTCTGAGTGGGCTCGAACAGCCAACATTTTGGCTAGTAGTTGAGCACTCAACAATTTGTGCCACCCAGGGAGCCACCTGCTGTGGGAGGGGGCATCATTTTTTGTTTTGCAAAACTATTAAGAAGATTAGTTAAAGGCCTATCTAGCAAAGAAGAGAGAGGCAATGGAAGAAGCAGCATCTACTGACAAGAGTGAGTTGTCATTGCTGGGGCAGTGCTGTGGGGGTTTCCAGGAGCTGCCAGGGAAGGGGAGGATCCCTGGTCTCTCAGGGTTCAGATGGAGCTCCCACCTGCACACAGCCCTGTGACATGCTTTTATGCTTATTTGCTCACTTGTCTCTCTGCTTGATCAGACTCTGACCCCGTTGAGGACAGACTTACTGCTGCCATCCCAGCAGTGCATAGTGCCTGGGACAGAAAAGGTCTGTTTGAGTGATGGGGTAGAACTGAGGATTCCAGACCCCTGCTCAGTTCTCCTGCCCCCACCCTTGCGGCCGGTCAGGCAGTGTGGGCCAGGTCAGGCATGAGATCTCTTGCTGCAGGCTTGGATGCTGCTCTGTGGCTATTGCATTGACAGGCTCACTGTAAGCAATATCTTCTCTGAACTCACAGAGACTCTGTTGGGTGGGGTGGGTTGATATTTCAATCTGACCATAAAATCACACGTTAAGAAAGGTATTTAATCAATTAGTTCTAATTAATTATAAACAAAAATGTCTCCAGATGTGGCATGTGGTTTGTTTTTCTGTGTGCTATAATTAGAAAAGTTTAGTGACTGGATACAAAGAAAATTCATCCTTGTTCGGGATGAAAATACCATGAAAGGGAGGGAAAAAAAAAGAAAGGACGTGGTTAGAATTGTATTAAATGGCAAATAGAATGTTGTAGCCACTTCCTGTAGATGTCCACAGACGGCCCACCCCACTGCATCATTAATATCAGGCCAAACCTGCCACATGGCTTTCTCTTGGCCAGTTCGACCTCCAAGGCAAAGCTAGCAGGTGACAGTCCTCCCCTCTGAGGGCACTGGGGGACATAACAAGACCTTGTGTCCCAGATAGTTCCAGGCACAGAGCTTCTCCCACTGCCAAGGGAATGAGAGAGCTCAGATGCTGGGTGAGAGCCTGCCCAGGACAGAGAGGTTATTCCAAGCCCCAAGGGAGGGTCTGGGGACTCGCTGGGGATGTCAGGTATCCACTGAATTTTTTGCCTCTCTGTGGACCCCACTTCTTTGTATTGTAGAAAAGTAATAGCCTGTCTTCACTGGTTGGCTCTTGAGTGGATGACTGGACAAATTAAACTCAGCTCACCACTGCCTGTCTAGTGGCTGACATGTTTAGGACCCTGTGCTTGGATGAGCTCCCAGTGTGGGGCAACAGAGCAGTTGAGGAGAATGATGGAGGAGGTTTAGTGGGTGTGGTGTGGAGTGGTGTAAATTGGGTTTGGGCCATGAATAACTAAAGCAATTCTGAAGAAGAGCAAAGTAGGGGACTCACACTTCCTGATTTCAAAACATACTGTACAGATACAGTAATTAAAACAGCCTGGCACTGGTATAATAATAGGCACATAGACTAATGGAATAGAATTGAGAGTCCAGAAATAAACCCATGTAGCTATGGTCACCTGATTTTTGACAAGGGTGCTAAGACCATTCAATGGCAAAGGAAAAGTTTCTTCAATATGGTGCTGGGAAAATTGGATTTCCACATGCAGAAAAATGAAGCAGGATTCATACCTTACACCATACAAAAAAACCAATTAAAAATGGTTCAAGGACCCAAATATGAAAACAAAAACCATAAAGTTCTAATATAGGGGAATGGGTGTCAGGCCTAGCTTTTAACAATGGATTATCTGATATAATAACAAAAGCACGAATAGTAGAAGACAAAATAGATGAACAGAACCTCATGAAAATTAAATACTTCTGTTCATCAAAAGGATTTATCAAAAAATGAAAAGGCAATCTACAGATTAGGAGAACATTTTTGGGAACTATATATCAAATAAAAGTCTAATATCCAAAATACATACATAAAACTTTTACAACTTAACAACAAAAAGACAAATAGTACAATCAAGAAATAGGCAAAGGACTTGGGTAGACATTTCACCAAGGAGGATATCCAAATGGCCAACAAACACATGAAAAGATGCTCAATGTCTTTAGCCATTAGAGAGATACAAAACCACAATGTAATACCACCTCTTTCCCACTAGGGTGGCTAATGTTACCCAAATAGGGACCGTATCCTGGAGCAGTCGAGCCAATGAAATGTACTCCAAGTCAGAAACAGTGATAAAGTTTTACTTAGGAGGTGTCCACCACTGGGGATCCGACAGCAACACAGGCTGTCTCTATGGAATCCCAAAAGGCATTTTTATATTAGAGCCCGTATATGATTTTTACAATGGTTAGAAGTGCCGTTATTCATTATAAGGTAATTACAAGAGACTCTTTATCATACTAAAGAGATACATGCCGGGACATTTCTTTATCAGGCTAAAGAAATACATATCTGACATCTGGGCTCTAATCTTCCTGTGGAGGGGGACGTAAGCCACAGGTGGCCAGACAGAGCAAAATAAAGTCATTAACAAAGGTATGCGAAACAGAGAAGTCAAAGAAAAAACAAAAAAAAAAGTATAGGTTCATAATGGTGTTAGTTACGTCAAGCTCCCAGTCACCCATTTTGAAAAGGAGAAAATATGCTGGAAAGTATTAGGGCCACACTAAGATAAAAAAACATAAAAATAAACAAACATAAAATGGAAAATAACAAATGTTGGTGAGGATGTAGGGAAATTGGAACCTTTATCTATTGCTAGTGGGAATATAAAATGGTATAGCCATTGTGGAAAACATTGTGTCAGTTCCTCAAAAAATTAAAAATAGAATATGACCCCTCAATTCCACTTGTAAGTATAGACCCAAACTATTTGAACCTTGAAGACTTTATGTTGAGTGAAATAAGTCAATCACAGAATACCGTATGATCTCACCTATAGGAAATACATGAATAGGCAAATGTATTGAGACCAAGGTCTATTGGTGGTTACCAGGGATTAGAGGGACAGGGAAAAGAGGAGCCATTATTTGAGAGGTAGTAAATTTCTGTTTATCGTGAAGGGAAATCTGGCGTTGATTGTGGGTGATGATTGCACAATGTAACTAATGTAATTGATATCACTAAGCTATACCCAGGAGCCCTGGTGGTGCAGTAGTTAAGAGCTATGGCTACTAACCAAAAGATCGTCAGTTTGAATTCACCAGCCACTCCTTGGAAACTCTATGGGGCAGTCATACTTTGTCCTAAAGTGTCCCTATAGGTCTGAATTGGCTTGACGGCAATGGATTTTGGGTTTAAGCTATACACGAACAAATCCGTCTTGGAAGAAGTACAGCCAAAATGCTCCTTAGAAGGGAAGATAGGGAGGCTTTGTTTTATGTACTTTGGACATGCTATCAGGAGGGACCAGTCCCTGGAGTAGGACATCAAGCTTGGTAAAGTAGAGGGTCAGTAAAAAAGAGAAAGACCCTTAATGAGATGGATTGACACAGTGGCTGCAACAAAGGACTCAAGCATAGCAATGATTGTGAGGATGATGCAGAACTGGACAGTGTTTCATTCTGTTGTACATAGGGTTGGTATGAGTTGTAACTGAACCGAATGAACAACAGGCTCTACACCTGAAAAAGTTTGAACTGGCAAAAGGTGCAATATATATATATTTCTGCAAAAAAAGCAGCTCCTGATACTGCCTATGTACAACCATGCACCTCATGATATTTGTTTTCCCAGTTCAGAGGCTTAGGGTCATGATTTCATGGGACATTTCAGTCAATTGGCCTAATATTGATTTTGGTGCTTCTGTTGTATCTCCTAGTTCATTGTGTAGTGCCTGGGGTCTTAACAGCTTGTGAGCAGTCATCCAAGGTACATCAGCTGGTCTGTATTCACTGGGAGCACCAGAGAAAGGAGGGTCAGGGAATGGTGGAGAAAATGGAATATGTGTCCAATTGCTTCCAAGAACAACTGCCTCCTTTGCCATGAGACTAGAAGAACTGAATGGTACCTGGCTACGAATACTAAACATTTAAATCAAGTATTCTATAGAGGAATCCAGATAGAAAGAAGGAAAATGCAGAACAGAATTTCAAATTCTCATGTACTTGAGTTTCTGGAGCCACTTAGGCTGAATGGTCCCCCAAAACTATTATCCTGAGGAAAACTTCAATCTTTAAACCAAAACGATCTCCTGAAGTCATACTTGAAACAAATAATAGTTTAGCCTATTTAGAGAAGAATGTCTGCATTGAGCATAATATCCTTTTAAAGAATTATCTATCTGTGATCAAAATGAAAACAGCAACTCAAAAGGATAGATGAGAAGCTTAGAGGGGCAGTGAGTTTGTATTAATGATGGTGAAATAGTTTGGAAAATGTTGCTGAGAAAGGTGGCATAACTTGAAGAATGTAACCATTGTCATTGAATTGTACATGTAGACACTGTTGAAGTGGTATATGTTTCATTGTGTCTATTTTCACCAAATAAATTTTAAGAAATTAAAAAAATACATAAAGTGGGCTAGGGACAGAGAGAAATGAGTTCTCCACTATTTACTAGCAGACTTGACCTTGAACAAATCACTCAACCTCTCTGAATCTCATTCTGCCCATCTGTGAAGTGAAGATTTGAGTTCCCCCTCACAGAGTTACTATGAGGACTAATTGGGGTAATGAGTGGGTGTGGAGTGCATGGTGGGGGCACCTGACAGTAACAGAGGCTCAACATAAGTGAGCTGTTATCATGATTAGGATTGTATATAAGTGTCAAGGAATCTCTATTTCTACCCTTTGCAGACAATTGGTTTTGGCCCAGAAAGTTTCTTGATATTTCTTTTTAGCAAAAAAAAAAAAAAAAAAAAATGATGATGAGCCCACCTCCCTTGACTGCTGCATTGGTGTATGCAACGAGAAGCTGACAGGTTCCAGAGGTACAGAAGGGTGCAGCTCTTTCAGCAGGAGAACTGATGAAACTCAGTGTGTAAAGGGAACCTTGAGCAAGTGCATAAGCAGAGAGGAGCGTTACTGCAGAAGGAGCTAAGGGCAGGGCATGCCCAGAGGCAGCCTAGCCCTAGCAGGAACAAGTGGTACACACAGGAATTGTACCACACAAGTAGCAAATTCTGTCTGTCACAGAACAGAGAAAGGCCTTAGTCCCACCTGGCTAAAATGAGGGCAATTATACTTGCTCATAAATTGGTTACAGGACCCATTCCAGAGTTGCTCTCAATTCATTCTTCATTGTTTTCGAAGAAAGCCTCCAGGTGTTGCTACTTCCCAAACTGTGTTCTTGGGGGTCTTCATTAATAAGTGGTGCTAATAATGATGAACAAAGTGTTCTCTGATCACATAAGTCTGGAAGGATCTAACAAACCATGATATGTTAAAGCCTCTGACAGATCCTCCCAAATCCATGCTGGGCCCCTCTGGGGGCCAAGGCAATGGCTTCCTGCTTGGGCAAGGGTCTGGATAGTCAGATTTCTGCAGTTCTAACTGTCTGTGATTCTTGAACAGAGCTGACCTGACTGCAGATTTCTTCCACCTGCTGGATCCCAAATCTGTGGCAGAGGGGTTTGTTGCTCATTCACATCTGATTGCTTTTATTTGTCTAAGAAAGTCTTTCTTTCTTCACTTTTGAAGAATAATTTCACTGGATATAGAATTCTAGATTGGTGGGGTTTTTCCCCCGCCTTTCGACATTTATTTCACTTCACTCTCTTTTTGCTTGAATGTTTTCTCTCAAGAAGTACCCTGTCATTCTTATACTGTTCTTATCTAAGTATGGTGTTTTTTTTTTTTTTTTTTGACTGCCATCAAGATATCCTTTTTGTCTTTGGTTTTCTGTAGTTTGAATATGGTCTGCCTAGATGTGGTTTATTTGGTATTTACCCCGCTTGGTGTTTTTGGAGCTTCCTGGATCTGTTGGTTGGGTCTCTGTCATTAATTTTGGAATGTTCTCAGTCATTGGTACTTCAGATATTTCTCCTGCTCTGCTATTTCTTCTTCTCCTTTCTAATATTTAAATTACACACATGTTATACCTTATGATATTGTCCTACAGCTGCTGGATGATTTGCTCTGCTTTTTCGTTATTTTTCCTCTTTGCCTTTCTGTTTGGGAAGGTTTTACTGGCATACCTTCAAGTTCCCTGATTCTTTTATTGGCGATGTTGAGTCTACTAAAGAGCCCTGGAGGCATTCTTTATTTCTGTTACAGTGTTTTTTAATTCTATCATTTCTTTTTGATTCTTTATTAAATTTTTTATCTCTATAATTTCATTACTCATCTGTTTTTACTTGTGGTCTACCTGTTCCATTAGAATCCTTAATATATTAATCATGTTGTTAGGTGCGGTTGAGGCAATTCCGACTCACAGCAACCCTGTGTATTAATTACATTACATTACATTATATTGATCATTGTTGTTGTTAGGTGCTGTCAAATCTGTTCCGACTCATAGCAACCCTATTGTACGACAGAACGAAACACTGCCTGGTCCTGTACCACCCTCACAATCGTTGTTATGCCTGAGCCCATTGTTGCAGCCATTGTGTCAGTCCATCTCTTTGAGGGTCTTCCTCTTTTTCACTGATACTCTACTTTACCAAGAATGATGTCCTTCTCCAGAAACTGACCTTTCCTGATAACATGTACAAAGTACGCAAGGTGAAGTCTTGCCATCCTCTCTCCCAGGGAGCATTCTGGCTGTATTTCTTCCAAGACAGACTTGTTCATTCCTATGAATCCTGCATATGCCTGAAGAAGTCTGGACCCCTTAGTTCTCAAAAGTAATCTAAAAATCAGCTCAGAAATTACAGAAGAGGCCAATTCAGCAAAAACCTCCACCTTTATACTTCTGTCTTGAGGTCCAGGCCCCCTCAGCAGCCCCCTTACTGCTCCTCATCTTGGCCCAGGGCATCCCCCGAACATACCTATATTTACCACTATGGCCCTGCTCTGGGCCTCTACAAAGACGGGTGGGGACTGACATTCCCCCTCCGTATCATGCTGAGACAGAGCTCAAGGACTACTCTGAGGGTAGAGTGCCATTGGCAGTGTAGGTATCCTGGCCACCATTTACTGTGCAAACCACAAAGAGAGGGAGACTTCTTGCCTCCCAGGTAAATATTCACTTTTTCTAGGACTCTTTCCTCAGCCCATGGATCTCACTTGGCCTTCACCTTGGCAAATTTCTCTCTGCTGATAGTCTAAATCCATCTATTTATTCAATCATTCATGCATCAACTATTCATTGAGTGTCTGCTATGAGCTAGCCACTAGAGACTGAGTAAGGGACCAGAAAGACACTGTCCCTAGCTTAATGGAACTAATGATGCAGAGGACTAGACACAGAACTACAACAAAGAATGACAAACTTTTGCTAGAGGAAGCTCATGGTGCCATAGGAACCAGTCACCTTTTCCAGTGACCCAGAAAGACTTCCCTAATGTATTGATTTTTCCAAGTAATTTTGAAGGACGAGAAACAGTTGGCTATGTGAAGAAGCTGGAAAGAATGTGCTGTGCATAGAAGCATGTGCGAAGGTATGAAGATAAGAGAGATCTGGGCTCTTCCAAGAAATGGAAAGGTATTTAGCCAGACTATGCACAGAGTGAAGGTGAGAGAAATAAGGAGGAAGTCAGAGGGGTCAGTTAAGGTCAGACCATTCAGGACCCAACAAACCTCACCAAGGTCTTGGAGATTTTATTCTAAGGTTGAAAGGAAGCTTTGGAGGACTTTAAGTAGAGGAATGACGCGCAGATTTGTGTTTCTGAAGGTCACATCTGTGTAGGAAATGGAGTGCAAGGTGGGAGCCAGGGAGGCCGCTTAGGAGGTCCTGGCAGTGATCCAGGCAATGATGAAGATGGCTTACAGGAGACTGATGCTGAGGGCATGGAGAGGGTGTGGATTCAGGAGATATTCATTATGTAGAACTCTTCCCACATCTCCCTGATAGTTCACTCCCTCATTCAAGTCTGCAGAGAGACTTTGTCTGGCCGTTCTATCCACCGCCTTCCTTTGGTCATGCTCCACTCCTCCTTAACCTGCTTTCATTTGTTTTGTAGCCCTAAGCACTACCTGATATATGTCATGTTAATGTTATCATATCACATTGCATCATGTTTTCTGTGAAACTGGTTTATTCAGTGGAGTGCCTTAGCTAGGGTACAACCCGGAAAGCTTTATTCTTTCTCACTGCTGCCCTCTAACACATCACATCTTCCGTCCTCACCTTTCACCAGCATCTAAGTCACATTCCACAACCTTCTGTTCATTTTCAGGAAGTAATATATGTGGTTCAGTTTAAATAGAAATGTTGATCACACAGTAAATTTAAGCCCTCTCTCCCTGCCCCCAGGCTGACCTGGGGTCATGTCCAGCAGTGAGGAGTGGATGTACCATCTGTCTACTTTTCTTGCTCCACCTCTTAATTACCCCTGCTCCCTTCTAATTTCTTTAGCGTTGGGGGTAGAAGAAGAGGAAGAAGAGGGAAAGAGACAAAGGGCTTTTTTACTTGGCTAGTTCTCTGAGAAGTTCTCTCTTGTGGTCCAATCCCTTGGTCATAGGAAGGATCCTTGTTCCTTTGCAGGGGCTCATAAATGGATTCTTTGCTTGGGAGGGCCCTGGCTCAGTCATGGTTCTCTAGAGAAACAGAGCCAGTAAGATATATATCTATATATATGTATATATATATAGGCAT
Source organism: Trichechus manatus latirostris (assembly GCF_000243295.1). Classification (NCBI taxonomy): domain Eukaryota; kingdom Metazoa; phylum Chordata; class Mammalia; order Sirenia; family Trichechidae; genus Trichechus; species Trichechus manatus. The sequence continues at coordinate 2,717,664 of NW_004444115.1, forward strand.
AGATATAGAAAGGAGCCCTAATGGTGCAAATAATCATGTGCTTGGCTGCTAATCAAAAGGTTGGTGTTTTGAACCCACCCAATGGCTCTGAGGGAGAAGGACCTGGTAATCTGGTTCCACAAAGATCAAAGCCAAGAAAATCCTACGGGGCCAGTTCTACTCTGTCATATGGGGTCACTGTGAGTCAAAATTGACTCAATGACATCCAACAACAACAACATAGCTATAGATTTATTTTGACGTATTGGATCATACAATTGTGGGGACAGGGAAACCCAAAATCTACAGGTTGGGCAAGAGGCTAGAAATTCCAGCAGTCTTGTGTCCCCAGATTCATAGCTCGGGTGGTGGGGGAGAGAAGGGATCTAGCAGAATATCTGTTTATAGTCTGGAGGCAGAATCCTCCCATGGGAAACCTCCAATTTTTCTCTTAAGGCCTTCCACTGATTGAATGAAGCAAGGCCTACCCATACTTTGGAGGGTAATTAGCTTTAACTAGAGGCCAACTCATTTGAATCACCTGTAACTATTCCATAACAGCAACTAGACTAGTGTGACCAAACAACTGGGCATGATGGCTCAGCAAAGTGGACACATAAATTAATCATCACAGGCCCTCTGCACTTCCCAATGTCCCAAAGCAGGTTGGCTTCTCATGAAACCTAGCCCAGGGCCTCTTCACTTTATAAGCTGGAATCGACTCGACAGCAAAGGATTTGGTTTTTCTTTCCCCCCCTCGGGGCTAGGGACTTTTCACATGATTGAAGCCCAGACCGTTCAGGGCGTCAAAAACTTCACTAAGGAACTACCTGTCAGGAAATTCCTACATTCTTGCTTCACCAGACTCCAGAATGATAGCCATCCCCAAACCCCTCCTGCCTTCTAGTAGTTCCAGGTGAAAAACAGTACACTAATAAAGAAGGGGCACAGTGGACAAATCCCACCTTTATTGCTAACTGCATGGTAACGATCAGCATGAATTCAATTCAGTTCACACCTGGAAATGGATCCAGTCCTCACTTTCCCATTTCTGTTTCCTTATCACTAGCACTGTCTCCTGTTGACCCTAACCAACCAGAAAGGACGCGGTTTTGCAGATTGACTGCCTGAGCAGCCCTTCTCTGAATTAACCACCCTGAGCTAAGTCAGAGCACACAAGTTAGTAGGACTCAGTTCTTTTGATTGCCAGATAGGCAGATGCCAGCCCCTGCTGGCTCTCATTGTCCCCCATCAGTTTGTTAATTCTCTAGAAGAGCTCACAGAATTCACAGAGACTGGGCCCTGATGGCACAGTGGTTAAGAACTCAGCTGCTAACCAAAAGGTCGGCAGTTTGAATCTACCAGCTGCTCCTTGGAAATCCCGTGGTGCAATTCTACTCTGTCCTGTAGGGTCGCTATGAGTCAGAAACTACTCAGCAATGAGTTTGGTGGTTTTTTTTTTTTTTTGTTATCTATACTTACAGTTACCCATTTATTATAACCAGAAAGGATACAAACAGAGATGCATGGGTCTAGATCCGGGAGGGGTCCTGGAAAGAGCTTTCCATTGTCACCAGGGACATGTCAGCCTCCCTGAAGTAAAATGCTGGAAGCCCCCAAACTTCCAAGTTCAAAGCCTTTTATTGGCTTCATTGCTTAGTTAAGATAGGTTGAATCATTGAATATGCATGATTGAAACCATGCCCCCTCCCTTCCTGAGGTTGGTTGCTAGGTGTGGTCTTTGTGGCCCCTCCCCCCTCATTTGCACACGTTCTAGATGCTGTCCCAAGGTTTTACATCGTAAAGACACCTCCATTGCTGGGGAATTCCAAGGGCTATCTTTCAGGGAGGAGCCTCATTAGCACAATGGTTAAGCACTTGACTGCTAACTGAAGGTTGGAATCCAGTGACTTTGCAGGAGAAAGACCCAGTGATCTGCTCCCATAAAGATTACAGCCTAGAAAACCCTATGGGGCAGTTTTACTCTGTCACATGGGGTCACTATGAGTCGAAATCAACTCAGGGCACCTAACAATGACAATCTTTCAGGAACCAAAAACAAAGTCCATATTGAGTTCTTCGTATCACAAGCAGGCATCAGTCTGGGGGACACTTGTCAGACTCTTCCAAGAATTGTTGGCGACTCTTTCTCTATGACAGTATGAGGCCTACATACTTGAAATGCAGCCATTTTCTACCCACAGGTGCAGTTTCCCTAATACCAGACAATCCCATACTCTGAAAATGATTTTCTAGGGACCCTCTCTCTCATTTGGTCTGGCTTGATGTGGGGAGAAAGCCACAGAATTCTCTATTTCTATAATCTTCAAAGAAATCTTTGCCTACATGGACTCTCCAGGCTTCTCCCACATAGGTTAGCTGTGGGGATGGGTCGAGAGTAGAAGGACCAGGTCTGTGTTATGCTTATCTGTGAAATACTGGGATACTCACCACTCACTGATCTCAACCTGAAGGTTTTGTCAATGTTCTGAAATACCAGGATGAGGCTTGTTGCAAATAATGCTACATTTTAATTTCCCTCTAGAATTATGAATTCACTAAGGACAGGGGTTTGCATTGTTCTCCTCCATATTTCTAGTAAGCAAAACAATGGCTTGCATAAACATGAATTTTTGAATGAATGAATGCATATCTACCAGCTTGGTAACTCTGTAAGGAGAAATAATAGAAGAGATTGGCATAAAGTATATACTGACCTCTGACTGACTTCTGGTGATTGCCACATTGTTTTATAAATGTCCATTTAGAAAAGAATTATAGGATGTGAGCGAGCCACAGACTGAGGTCTGAGATGTGCATGTGGAGTGGACTTAGGCCTGGGATGGGGGAGCAGTAGGCTTGAGTGTGGAATGTGGGGGAGCTTTAGACTAGGGTCTGGAATGCGGGAGCAGTAAACTGGGTCTGGGATGGGAGAGTGTTACCAAACGCAATGGGTTTGCCACTTTTACTCTTATTAAGAATAACTAAGAGTCAAGAAGATTTTAAAGCAAGGCACAGTTTATTATTCGCGACGAGTAAGGAGATGAGGGGAGATCCTTCCCAAAGCACTTTCTCCCTGAACCAAGGGCTGGAAGCAGTTTTGTAGACGTGGGAAAGGGGAAGTCATACATATTCATTAATTTCATACATATTCAAAAAGGGGTCGGGCTAGGATTTGGCACGGAAATGGCTGACGGACTTCTCGCTTCTGAAATGGGCTCAGTCACCACTCGATGACATATGTCTGGTGATTTTGGTTCCTTGGCATGGGTCTTTTGGTTCCTAGGCAATACTTATTACGGGTTGAGGCCATCTGGCAGTCAACCTGGTCTCTTAACGCATGTGCCCAGGATTATAATTCTAATTGGCTGATCTGAAAGACAGCTACAAGTGTACAGATTAGGAGGAAGCAAACAACATTTGCACCATTCTTCTTCTATAAAAATTTTTTAACCGACATAACTTGTTGTTTAAGTCCTTTTTTGTCCCTAGCTGGTCTCAGAAGCAGTAGACTTGGGTCTGGGATGGGGGAGCAGTGGACTGGGATCTGAGATGTGAGGGAGTAGTAGACTCGTGTCTGGGATACGGGGGAGTAATAGACTAAGGTCTGGGATGGGGGAGCAGTGGAGTAGGGTCTGGGAGGTGGGGGAGGAGTAGACTCGAGTCTAGGACGACGGTGAACAGTGGAATTGGGTCTGGGATGTGGGAGAGCAGTGGACTCGGGTCTGGAATAGGGCAGCAAGAGACAGGTTGGGATGAGGAGCAGTAGACTCAGGTCTCGGATGTGGGAGAGCAGTGGACTTGGGTCTGGGATCAGGGAGCAGTAGATGGGTCTGGGATGTGAGGAAGGAGTAGATAAAGGTCTGGGAAGTGGGTGAGTAGCACTCTCCAACTTGAGGCTCCTTTAAACCAGACCTGGATGGTGTTTTTATTTGTTATTTTTTGTTTGTTTTATACAGGTAAAACCTTATCAGGCTAACCCACCTATTTCAGTCCTTGCATCCTTGTGATTAACAAGCCAGCAATTTCCGAGTCAGACCTTTCTGATGTCCACAAAGAATACTTATTCTGTTCCTGATACTTATTATGTCCTCATGCCTGCCTTGCCCACGACAGATCAGTGCCTGACCTGGCTTTGCCACGCCTGCATCTTGGCATCTCTGTTTAAACAGGGACCTCATCGCCCCTGCAGATCTTCCCTCCTGCATACTGCCGAGAACAGCCAGGATATGCTTCTCAGAGATTCACACTTTCCTCTCCAATTTGCCGAGGTGATTGGAGTGTCTTCTAGTGTCTTCCAAAAGATGTAGGTCAGTGTAATTGAGTCACTGTCAAGAAGTGGGAAGGTCTGAGAGCTTACCCTATTTGCAGGCTAACAAGCTAGTGTCATGGATGCTGACAGAAAAAAACCAGACTCCTGGGTCAGAGATGAACGATTTTATTACTCACAGTAAGCAGTACCAGAATGCTAGAATATCTTTTTCTGTTCCCTTGCTCTCAAGCCCCACAGAAGTGACACAATGACCCAGATATGTGCTATACAGGCAGTGGCTCTGTGTTGCAGCTAAGGAACCCAGGGCCAAGGGTCCATTGCTTTCGAGCAAGTAGCAAACAGTGCAGCAAGTAGCAGGTAAGCGGCCCCTTTCCTGGAGAGCTGTGGTGCACGGTAGTCAGAGTCATGCTGCAGTCACCTGGTCACCTGACTCCTTAGGATCGGAGATTGGCCTGCTCTGCAGTTTGGGATCCTCAGCAGGATTGTGCAGGGCTGCTCAAGCCACACGGACAGTCTTACCCGATAGTCACACAGGATCAGTCCACTTCAACAATTCTCTCTCCTAAAGTCTCCTACAGACATTTCTGGCTTCTCCACCTCACTTTGCTTCAGGGTTCACTGGGCCAATGTTATAGCTGACCATCTGAGCTAATAGAGCTGCTCGCAGCCCTGGTGTCAGCATGCAGACCCAGGATGCTGGGCCACTGGCCCAAAGGAGTTAAACTCAACAGACCTAACATTACACAATTCCCTCTTTGATCCATTCCCATCCACATTTACCAGATTTCTACTGACATCAGTGAGCATTTGCAATCCTTTTGGTGTGCTGGCTTCCCCTAGTCTGCTTTTGAACTGAACCTTGGACATTCTGGATTCTTCCAGACAGAGACCATGGGAGTAGCTGGGTTGGGCATAAGGAGAATTGTCTTTTCTATGAGAGTACAAGGTCTCCAACAAGACTGTTAAAGAACAATCAAGCAAGGCAGGAGGAGACTGGGAAAGGGGGAGGGGGATCACCTTTGTCTTCTGAAAACTGGAGATGCTCATCTTCTCGAAATATCTTTCAGGAGAACACTAAATAGAAAATAAAAAATGTGGTTATGAAATCACTGTATCAAGATGACAAATGCTTTGGCTTGCCCATCTTGCCTTATACTGCAGTGCGGTTGGGCATTAGTGAACTCCAGGATGGGACCCTGGTTTGTCCACAGGGTGAGCGTCTTAATCTCCCCAAGCCTTTGTTTTCTCATTTGTGGAACAAGAATGACAATGCTAGCAGCAGGGATTCCTATGAAGATGTAGAATAACAAAGCTCCCAGCACTGTCCGTGGCACATAGAATAGTCTGGATAAAAGTTATCTCTGCATATGCAAAGGACTCTTCCTTTATTTCAATCTTTTAGCAATTTATTAACAATTCCACGTCTTCTTCTCCAGACCTTTGCTAAAGAAACATCATCTCTGTTTTCACCTTCAGGCAGCCACAAGAGCAGTGGGGTGGGGGCAGGAGTGGGGGACCAGAGCACAGGACACAGAGGACAGGCTGTCTCGGATTCCTGGAGCTGTAGAGCACCCACTCCTTTCCCTACATGACCCCAATCCAGGGAATCATTCTGCACAACGGGTAAGTGGTGATGTGGAATGATGAAAAATGTTTCCAGCAAAGCATTCTGAATAAAGTATTTATGGAGTCAAGTTGTTACAGGATATTTATAGGTTGGATGCAAATGTAAAACATACTGTGCACTCTTCCAGAAATACTCTTTCAATTAAGCTGTGCACACAGCTCAGCCAGGCTGCTCTGTCATCTGCAGAGGCTCTCCAGCACTTGAGGAGGGAGCGCCAACCCACCTTGCATAAAATGGGGTACACAAGTATCATCAGGGTGAAAGGTGCTTTCTCTTTGATTGAGACTGCCCTGACCCAGGCTCAGGGCCCATCCAGGGTGCCCTGCCATGAGTGAGCTCCCTGCGGGGGATGGGGCATGAACCTCCAAGAACAGATTGAAGCATAGCGCATAAGAAGGATACTGTGTCTCTAACATTCAGTTTGTATGTGTAGGTCTTGGAGCTGCCAAAACCAGGATGTGCCCTGTGCCCAGCCTCAGCCACCAAGGCACTGGGAGAAAGTGTTTCTTGTTTAGACTATTCCCCGTGGGAACAAGTGTCCAGCGGCAGCTCCCGCAGAAGGTTCATCATGTCCCCGGGTGGATTGTCTCCGCAGATGCCAGTGCAGGTTAACATGGCATCAGTGTCATGCGGTGTGAGCAGCAGTGGGTGGGCTGTGCATGAAGCAAAGGCAGGAGGTGAAGACAAAAACCATCTGGTGGTTAGGCTGAGGTGGATGGTGCTGGCCTCTTAACAGAAGTGCTCCTTAGAAGAGCTGCTTTTCTTGGTCATTAAGAATAGACAAGGTTTTCTTTTCTAATGGATAATACCAAAGTGGTTTTGGAAAAATGAGGACTCACAATGTTTGGAGGAATGAAAATTAAAATAAGCTTTTTGAAAAGTTAGTTGTATCAAGCACCAAGTGACAGCTCACATTTTCGCATTAGCATTTCCATTTCTGGTATGCTTTCCACATAAATAACCTACATATGGGCATCGCTCCATGCCAAGGATGTTAGTGGTGTTGCTGCTTGTATGTATGTGTGCGTGATGAAAAGACGACAAAGACATCATCTGAATATTCAGTATCAGGCAAATCACTCAGTAAGCTATTATAAATTCATGCAAAGACTATTATGTAGCTATTAAAATTAAGTTTATTAAAATTACACACAAAATGGTTCTTATGCTAAACAACTAAGGAGCCCTGGTGGCACAAACAATTAAGTGCTCAGCTGTTAACCAAAAGGTTGGTGGTTCAAACCCACCCAGTGGCTCCTCAGGAGAAAGACCTGGTGATCTGCTTCCTTAAGGTATACAGCCGCTATAGGGCAGTTCTACCGTGTCACATGGGATCACTTAAGTCAGAATCGGTTCACCACCCAACAAGGACAACAATAATAATGAAAAACTAAGTTTTAAAAAGCAAGATGCAAAATTAAGTATATGATAGGAGCACAACTCAAAGATACTAACAAAATCTATGACTATATAGCATTTCAACATGTGAAAAGACATTCAAATAGCCTATTAATAGACATTTGAGAAAAAATGTTCTAGTTTGCTACTAATCAATGATATAAATTTTTTTTAAATGAATAATTTTTAAATTTGGAAAACAATAGAAAAATATATACTTGGTTCAGGTGAGGCCAGTGTTTTTGTTTTGTTTTTTACATATAAAGCTCTTGATTTTAAAGCTTAACTGCTGTCTATATACACATTATATCTGAATAATTTCAAACATATCAAGACAAATTAGTTCAGCAACATAACGTAAGCAGAAGAGATATTGCAGATAGAAGAAAATTATCTTGTATGTAGATGGGTCAAGATTTGTACAGCTAGTATCTGTATGCCTATTTCATTCTTTTTAAAAATATATAACAGATTTATTTAGATCAAATTTTCATACCATACAATTCATTCAGTTGAAGTTTACAATTTCATAATTTTATTTTTTAACTTTTTTTATCATTGTAGCTTAAGTGAAAGTTTACAATTCAAGTTAGTCTCTCATACAAAAATTTATACATACATTGTTATGTGATCCTAATTTCTCTCCCTACACTGTAACAGCACACTCCTCCTTTCCACCCCTGATTTCCTGTGTCCATTCAACCAGCTCCTAACCCTCTCTGCCTTCTCATCTCACCTCCAGACAGAAGCTGCCCATTTAGTCTCATGTATTTACTTGAGCTAAAAAGCACACTCTTCATGGGTATCATTTTATGTCCCACAATCCAGTCCAATCTTTGTCTGAAGAGTTGGCCTCGGGAATAGTTTTAGTTCTGGGATTCCTCCAGTCTCAGTCAGACAATTAAGTCTAGTCTTTTCACTAGAATTTGAGTTCTGCATCCTACTCTTCCCCACTCCATCAGGGACTCACTGTTGTGTTCCCTGTCAGGGCGGTCATTGGTGGTAGCCAGGCAACATCCAGTTCTTCTGGTCTCAGGCTGATGAAGTCTCTGGTTTACGTGGCCCTTTCTGTCTCTTGGGCTAATACTTTCCTTGCGTCTTTGGTGGTCTTCATTCTCCTTTACTCCAGGTGGTTGGGACAAATTGACACATCTTACATGGCGGCCTGCTAGCTTTTAAGACCCCATACGCCATTCACCAAAGTAGGGTGCAGAACACTTTCTTAATAAACTTTGTTATGCCAACTGACCTAGATGTACCCTGAAAGCATGGTTCCCAGACCCCCAACTCTGCTACTCTGTCCCTTGAAGTGTTTGATTGTATTCAGGAAACTTCTTGGCTTTGGTTTAGTCCTGTTGTGCTGACTTCCCCTGTAGTGTGTGCTGTCTTTCCCTTCACCTAAGATGGTTTTTGTCTACTATCTAGTTAGTGAATAACCCTCACCCTCATAACCATCAAAGAATGTTTTCTTCTGTGTTTAAACCTTTTCTTGAGTTTTTATAATAGTGGTCTTATACAATATTTGTCCCTTTGTGACTGACTAAATTCACTCAGCATAATGCGTCCAGATTCCTCCATATTATAAGATGTTTCACGGCTTCATCATTGTTTATTGTTGCGTAGTACTCCACTGTGTGAATATACCATAATTTGTTTATCCATTCATCCAATGATAGGCACCTAGGTTGTTTCCATCTTTTTGCTATCATGAACAGTGCTGCAATGAACACAGGTGTGCATGTATCTGTTTGTGTCACAGCTCTTATTTCTCTAGGATATATTCCAAGGAGTGGGATAGCTGGATCATATGGTACTTCTATTTCTAGCTTTTTAAGGAAGTGCCAAATCGATTTCCCAAGTGGTTGTACCATTTTACATTCCCACCAAAAGTGTATAAGTGTTCCAGTTTCTCCATAACCTCTCCAGCATTTATTATTTTGCGTTTTCTGGATTAATGGTAGCCTTGTTGGGGTGAGATGGTATCTCGTAGTCGTGATTTGCATTTTTCTAATGGCTATTGATTGTGAGCATTTCTTCGTGTGTCTGTTAGCTGCCTGAATGTCTTCTTTGGCGAGGTGTCTGTTCATATCCTTTGCCCATTTTTTAATTGGGTTGTTTGTCTTTTTGTTGTTGAGGTTTTGTGGTATCTTGTAGATTTTGGAGATAAGACACTGATCAGATTTGTCATAGCCAAAATTTTTTTCCCAGTCTGTAGTTTGTCTTTTTACTCTTTTGGTGAAGTCTTTTGATGAGCAGAAGTGTTTGATTCTTAGGAGCTCCCAGTCATCTAGTCTCTCTTCTGGTGCTTGTGCATTGTTACTTATGGTTCGTATTCTGTTTATGCCATGTATTAAGGCTCTTAGCATTGTCCCTATTTTTTCTTCCATGGTCTTTATTGTTTTCTATTTTATATTTAAGTCTTCAATCCATTTTGAGTTAGTTTTTGTGCATGGTGTGAGGTATGGGTCTTGTTTCAGTTTTTTGCAGATGGATATCCAGACATGCCAGCGCCATTTGTTAAACAGACTGTCTTTTCCTCATTTAAAGGACTTTGGCACTTTGTCAAATATCAGCTGCTCATAGATGGATGGATTTACATTTGCGTTCTCAATTCTGCTCCATTGGTCTATCTGTCTGTTGTTGTATCAGTGCCAGGCTGTTTTGACTACCAAGGCTGTATAATAGGTTCTAAGATCAGGTAGTGTGAGGCCTCCCACTTCATTCTTCTTGAGTAATGCTTTACTTATCCAGGGCCTCTTCCCTTTCCATGTGAAGTTGATGATTTGTTTCTCCATCTCATTAAAAAATGCCAGTGGAATTTGGATCAGGATTGCATTGTATCTGTAGATAGCTTTGGGTAGAATTGACATTTTCACAATGTTGAGTCTTCCTATCCATGAGCAAGGTATGTTTTTCCACTTTTGCAGGTCTCTTTTGGTTACTTGCGGTAGTGTCTTGTAGTTTTCATTGTATAGGTCTTTTACATCTCTGTTTAGATTTATTCCTAAGTATTTTGTCTTCTTGGGGGCTATTGTAAATGGTATTATTTTGGTGATTTCCTCTTTGAAGTTGTCTTTGTTGGTGTAGAGGAATCCAGCTGATTTTTGTATGTTTATCTTGTATCCTGAAACTTTGCTGAAGTCTTCTATTAGTTCCAGTAGTTTTCTTGTGGATTCTTTGGGGTTTTCTGTGTATTAGATCATATCATCTGCAAATAGATATACCTTTATTTCTTCCCTACCAATCTGGATGCCCTTTATTTCTTTTTCTAGCCTAATTACTCTGGCTAGGACCTCCAGCACAATGTTGAATAAGAGTGGCAATAAAGAGCATCCTTGACTGGTTCCCGTTCTCAAGGGGAATGCTCTCAAACTCTCTTCATTTAGGATGATGTTGGCTGTTGGCTTTGTATAAATGCCTTTAATTGTGTTGAGGAATTTCCCTTCTGTTCCTATTTTGTTGAGAGTTTTTATCATGAATGGGTGTTGGACTTTGTCGAATGCCTTTTCTGCATCGATTGATAAGATCATGTGGTTCTTGTCTTTTGTTTTATTTATGTGATAGAGTACATTGACTGTTTTTCTAATGTTGAACCATCCCTGCATACTTGGTATAAATCCCACTTGATCATGGTGAATTATTTTTTTGATATGTGGCTGAATTCTATTGGCTAGAATTTTGTTGAGGAGTTTTGTGTCAATGTTCTTGAGGGATATTGGTCTGTAATTTTCTTTTCTTTTCTTTTTTTGTGGTGTCTTTACCTGGTTTTCATATCAGGGTTATGCTGGCTTCATAGAATCAGTGTGGGACTATTCCATCCTTTTCTATGCTCTGAAATACCTTTAGTAGTAGTGATGTTAACTCTTCTCTGAAAGTTTGGTAGAATTCTCCAGCGAAGCCATCCAGGCCAGGGCTTTTTTTTTTGTTAGGAATTTTTTAAATTACCTTTTCAATCTCTTCGTTTGTTATTGGTTTATTTAGTTGTTCTACCTCTGTTTGTATTAGTTTAGGTAGGTAGTGAGTTTCTAGAAATTTGTCCATTTCCTCTAGGTTTTCAAATTTGTTAGAGTACAATTTTTCATAGTATTCTGCTATGATTCTTTTAATTTCATTTGTGTCTGTTATATCACCCATCTCGTTTCTTATACAGGTTATTTGCTTCCTCTCCTGTTTTCCTTTTGTTATTTTAGCCAATGGTTTATCAATTTTGTTGATCTTTTCAAAGAACCAGCTTTTGGTCTTGTTAACGCTTTCAGTTGTTTTTCTATTCTATTTCATTTAATTCTGCTCTAATTCTTATTATTTCCTTTCCTCTGGTGCCTGAGGGCTTCTTTTGCTACTCTCTTTCTACTTATTCCAGTTTTAGGGTTAACGTTTTGATTTTGGCCCTTTCTTCTTTTTGGATGTGTGCATTTATTAATACAAACTAACCTTGGAGCACTGCTTTTGCTGTGTCCCAAAGGTTCTGGTAGGATGAGTTTTCATTCTCATTTGAGTCTATGAATTTCTTTATTCCATCCTTAATTTCTTCTATAACTCAGTAGTTTTTGAGCAAGGTGTTGTTCAGTTTCCATGTGCTTGATATTTTTTCCTTGCTTTTTATGTTATTGATTTCTACTTTTATGTCTTTATGGTCAGAAAAGTTGCTTCGTAATATTTTGATGCTTTGGAGTTTGTTAAGGCTTGCTTTATGGCCTAATATTCTGGAGAATGTTCCATGTGCGTTGGAAAAGAAAGTATACTTGGCTGCTGTTGGGTGGAGTGTTCGGTATATGTCTATGAGATCAAGTTGGTTGATGGTAGCATTTAGGTCTTCCATATCTTTGTTGAGCTTCTTTCGGGATGTTCTGTCCTTCACCAAAAGTGGTGTGTTGAACTCTCCTACTACTATTGTGGAGCTGTCTATCTCACTTTTCAATGCTGTTAGAGTTTGTTTTATGTATTTTGGAGCGCTGTCGTTGGGTGTGTAAGTGTTTTTTATAGTTATGTACTCCTGATGTATTGACCCTTTAAACATTATATAATGTCCTTCCTTATCCTTTGTGGTGGATTTTACTTTAAAGTCTATTTTATCAGAGATTAATATTGCAACTCCTACTCTTTTTTGAGTGTTGTTTGCTTCATATTTTTTTTCCATCTTTGAGTTTTAGTTTGTTTGTGTCTTTAAGTCTAAGGTGTGTCTCCTGTAGGCAGCATATAGACGGATCGTGTTTTTTTATCCAATCTGCCACTCTCTGTCTCTTTATTGGTGCAATCAGTCCACTTACATTCAGTGTAATTATTGATAGGCATGAGTTTAGTGCTGTCATTTTGATGCCTTTTTTTGTTTGTTGTTGACAGTTTCTTTGTTTCCCTTAATTTTCTCTGCTGAGTCATTTTTCTTTATGTATTTTCTTGTCATCTTTTTCATTGTTGTTGATTTTGTATTTGCTGAGCCTTTATATTTTTCTTCTTTTTTGTTTTGACATGTAGGATTGTTAGTTTCCTTTGTGGTTATTTTAATATCTACCCCTATTTTTCTAAATTTATACCAGCTTTTTATTCCTTTATATTGCCTTGACTTCCTCTCCATATGAAAAATCTGTCTATAGTTTTTAGGCCCTCTATTTTGTTTTAATGTTGTCATCTTTTACATATTGATGTCTCTGTTTCCCTATTTTCAGTGTTTTAGCTTTGCTTTATTTTTGTGACTTCACTATCTGGGTTGGTATCTGTTTGCTCTGTCCTGTGTTCTAGTCTTGGGTTGTTATATGATGTTCTTGATTTTCTTACTGGAGTACTCCCTTTAGTATTTCTTGTAATTTTGGTTTGGTTTTTGCAAATTCCCTAAACTTCCGTTTATCTGGAAATGCCCTAATTTGCCATCATATTTGAGAGACAGTTTTGCTGGATGTACAATTCTTGGCTGGCAGTTTTTTTCCCCCCTTGGAGGATTTATATATGTCATCCCATTGCCTTCTTGCCTGCATGCTTTCTGCTGAGTAGTCTGAGCTTATTCTTTTGGACTCTCCTTTGTAGATGCCTTTTTGTTTATCCCTAGTAGCTCTTAAAATTCTCTCTTTATCTTTATTTTTGGCAAGTTTGATTTTAATATGTCTTGGTGACTTTCTTTCGGGATCTACCTTATGGAGGGTTCAATGAGCATCTTGGATAGACAACTTCTCATCTTTCATGATATCAGGGAATTTTTCTGCTAACAAATCTTCAACAATTCTCTCTGTATTTTCTGTTATCCCCCCATTTTGGTATACAAATCACTCATAGGTTATTCCTCTTGATAGAATCCTACAAAATTCTTAGGATTTCATCATTTGTTTAAATCCTTTTATCTGATTTTTCCTCAAATAAGTTGGTGTCAGTGCTTTATCTTCAATCTCACTAATTCTGACTTCCATTGCCTCAGTTCTGCTCCTATGACTTTCTATTGGGTTGTCTAATTCTGACATTTTATTGTTAATCTGGATTTCTGATTGCTGTCTCTCTATGGGTTCTTGCAGCCTGTTAAATTTGTCGTTATGATCTTCTCTAATCTTTTTAAGTTCCTCTGTGGTGTGTTCTGCATTTTGCATAATTTCCTTCTTGATGTCTTGGAGAGTTCTGTATATTAATCTTTTGTATTCTGTCTCTGGTAATTCCAAGAAATTTTCTTCCCCCGGAAAATTTCTAGATTCTTTATTTTGGGAGCTTGCTGAAGCCATAATGGTCTGCCTCTTTATGTGATTTGATATTGACTGTTATCTTTGAGCCATCAATAAGTTATTATATTTATTTTATGTTTGCTTACTCTGTCCTAGCTTCTTGTTTTGTTTTGTTTTGATGTGTCCAAATAGGCTGCTACTGTGAGCTAGCTCAGTTACCAGTGCCCTGAAGCTCCAATGTCCTGCCACCAGGTGGCCAAAACTGCCACTAAGTATATGAGCCCAGGAGTCTGCCCGCATCTCCTGTATGGGTTCAGCTCAGGTGTCCAGGTAGTCGGCCACCAAGTGTGTGGTGCAGGCTTTCTATTTTTTTAAATTTAATAAATAGAAGTTTACAGAATTTGCAAAAAACCAAACCAAAATTACAAGAAATACTAAAGGGAGTCCTCCAGTTAGAAAATCAAGAACTTCAGATAACAACCCAAGACTAGAATACAGGACAGAGCAACCAGATATCAACCCAGATAGGGAAGTCACAAAAATAAAGCAAAACTAAAACACTGAAAATAGGGAAACAGAGATTTCAATATGTAAAAAATGACAACAGTAAAACAAAATAGAGGGACTAAAAAATGTAGACACAGATTTTTCATATGGAGAGGAAGTCAAGGCAATATAAAGAAATAAAAGACTGGTATAAATGTAGAAAAATAGGGGTAAATATAGAAAAAACTGTGCTGGGTGGGGTATGTATGGGAATGCTGTATTGTTTATCTCTAAACCCAAAACTGTTCTAATAAGTAGGCTATTAATTTTTTTTAATTGGCAAATAATCTAAAAAGGCATTTCTCGAAAGCCTTGATCAATAAGCTTGATCACCCTGGTTAGATCTCCAGTACAATGTTGAATAGAAATGGCGAGAGCAGATATGCTTGTCTTGTTCCTGATCTTAGGGGGAAATCTTCAGTCTCTCACCATTAAGTATGATGTTAGCCATGGGTTTTGGTGGTAAGTGGTTTTATCATAAAATAGTGTGGGATTTTGTCAAATGCTTATTTCTTCATTTGCTGGCATGATCATGTAGTTTTTGCTCTTTATTCTATTGATATGAACACTCATTGCCGTTGAGTTGATTCCAACTCATAGTGACCCTATAGGATAGAGTAGAACTGCCCCATAGGGTTTCCAAGGAGACGTTGGTAGATTCGAACTGCTGACTTTTTGGTTAGTAGCCAAGCTATTGATATAGATAGATAGATAAATATATCTATCTATCATCTATAAATTTTTATTGTTAACGTGGTGGACTAACACTTTTATCATTAAGATAATGCCTCTCTTTTTCTCTAGTAACATGTTTTTGTTTTAAAATCTATTTTGTCTGATAGTAGTGTAACCACTCCAACTTTCTTATCTTCTTTCATCCCTTTACTTTCATTCCGTTTGTGTCTTTAAATATAAAATGTGTTTCTTGTAGACAGCATATAGTTGAATCTTGTTTCTATATCCAGTCTGAAAATCTCTGCATTTTGATTGGATTGTTTAATCTTTTCTCATTTTATATTATTACTGATATAGTGAGATGCACATTTTTCACTTTGCTTTTTGGTTTTTCTATGTCGCATGTGTTTTTTTGTTCCTCTGCGCTAGACTTGGCAATCTACTTCCATCAAGATTACAGCCAAGAAAGCCCTATGGGGCAGTTCTACTCTCTCATGTGGGGTTGGTATGAGTTGGCATCAGCTCGATGGCAGCCAACAACAACATTCTTCCTTTAAGGAGCCCTGGTGGCACAATAGTTAAGCACTTAGCTGCTAACTGAAAGATTGGCAGTTTGAACTCACCCAGTAGCTCTGGAGAGAAAGACCTGGAGATCTGTTCCTGTAAATATTACGGCCTATAGGGCAGTTCTACTCTGTGACATGGGGCTGCTATGAGTTGAAATCCACTTGACAGCACCTAACAACAACATTCCTCCTTTATTGTTTTCTTTTGTATTAAGTGAGTATTTTCTAGCATGCCATTTCCCTTAATTATTTTTTTTTACTTTTTGTTTTTTATTAGTATTTTCCTTCTGGTTGCTCTAGGGCTTGGCATATACACCTTAGCTTATCAAAACCTAGTTCATACTTATATTAACTAATCTCAGTGAGATGTAAAAGCATTGCTTCTATATAACTCTTTTCCTTTTTTGTGTTATTTTTATATATTAAATTAATATATGTTAAATCCAACAGTCCTATGTTTATTAGTTTATATAATTTTTTATCTTTTAAAGAAGCTGAGAGAAAAAAGGGTAGCTATCATATATTTATAGAGTTTGTTATATTAATCTTCTTATTTAATATTTCTCGTTCTCTTCCTTTATTCCTGGGGATTCTAGTAACCACACTGTGTCATTTTCTTACTCCAATAAAGCTTGGCTCCCATCCAATTCCTTTGTTCTGTTATTGTTAAACATATTACACTTCTATATTTATAGGTCCAACAATTCAATTATATACATATTGCTTTATACAATTGCTTTTAAAATTTGTTAAGAGAAGAAAGGAGAAGAAATTGGCATTCATACTGTCTATTACAATTAAATCATTACCTTTACTAGTGCTCTTTGTTATAGATATATATCTTCATATATATATATATATGAAGATATATGAACTTTCTCTAGTATTTCTTATAAGGCAGATCTGCTAACAACAAATTCTCTCAATTTTTATTTGGGAATGTCTTTATTTCACCTTCATCTTTGAAAGTAGTTTTGCCTGATATAAGATTCTTCTTTGACCTTTTCCCCCCATTACTCTGAATATGTTTTCTCACTGACTTCTGGTCTCCATTTTTTTTCTGATGAGAAATCAGTTGTTAATCTTATTGTGGTTCCTCTCTTAGGTCATTTTTCTCTTGCTATTTTCAGTATTTTCTCTTGGTCTTTGTTTTACAACATTTTGACTATCATGTGTCTGGTGTGGCTGTCTTTACATTTATTTTACTTGGAGTTCACTGAACTTCTTGGATGTGCAGATTAATTTTCTCCATCAAATTGGGGAAGATTTCAGCTATTATTTTTTTAATATTTTTTTCTGCTCATTTCTTTCCGTCTTCTACCTCTGTAACTCTATCACCTGTATGTTGGTGTGGTTAATGTTGTACCACATTTCTCCAAAGCTTTGTTCATGTGACTTCATTCTTTTTTCTCTATTATTTGTATACTGTTGTATCCCTTTAATGAATTTTTTATTTCAATTATTGTATTTTAGTATTTCAAATTTTCCTTTTGCTCTGTCTTTATAACTTATATTTTGCTATTGATAATTTCTATTTGATGTGACATTGTCATCATACCTTCTTTTACTTCTTTAACCGTGATTTCCTTTAGTTCCTTGAACACATTTGCGACACCTGTTTTGAAGTTTTTGTCTGTTAAGGTCTAACATCTAGGCCATCCCACAGGCAGTTTCTGTTGCCTGTCTCCCACCCCCACTTCCCGGGTATGGGTCACACTTTTCTGTTTCTTTATATGTCTTGTAATTTTTTGTTGAAAATTGGACATTTTAGATAATTCATTATAGTAACTCTGGATAATATTTCAGCCCCCTCTCCCCAGCTCTTGTTGTTGCTTAATTATTTTTTTTAAGATTTGGCTGAATTGTTTTAGTAATGTCTATGTCCCCTGCAGTGTGACGATTCTGATGTCACTGAAAGTACAGGCTTGTGCATATTAATATTTACCCTGGGATGACAGTGGTTGCAGCAGGGCTGTCTTTGATTATCTCTTTCCCTGATCTCCCTGTTAAGCTACAAAGCTCTGTTGATGTCACACTGAGCTGTTAAACCCCAAAGACAAACCCATTGCCATTAAGTTGATTCCAACTCATAGTGACCCTATAGGACAGAGTAGAACTGCCCCATAGAGTTTCCAAAGAGCACCTGGTGGATTCAAACTGCCAACCTTTTGGTTAGCAGCTGTAGCACTTAACCACTATGCCACCAGGGTTTCCACCCAGATGTTTGGCTCTACTGATTACCAGCTGATGCCTTATTGTTACCGACAATACCCTGGGGCATGTACTGCTCCACAGTATAATCAAACTAAATTCAGACTCCTTTTTAAGGGTAGTTTTTCAGGCCAGGTTTTTTTATTTTTTTATTTATTTTTTTATTGTTGTGCTTTAAGTGAAAGTTTACAATTCAAGTTAGTCTCTCATACAAAAATTTATACATACATTATTTTGTGACCCTTCTTGCTCTCCCTATACTGTGACAGCACACTCTTCCTGTCCACCCTGGATTTCCCCTGTCCATTCAACCAGCTCCTGACCTCTCTACCTTCTAATCTCACCTCTGGATGAGAGCTGCTCATTTAATCTCATGTATCTACTTGAGCTAAGAAGCACACTCTTCACGAGTATCGTTTTATGTCCCATAGTCCAGTCTTTGCCTGAAGAGTTGGACAGGTCAGTTTTTGAAGTTTGTTCTAACCTAAAGAGGTTAAGGAGCACTGGTGGTGCAGTGGTTAAGCACTTGGCTGCTACCTGAAATGTTGTCAGTTTGATCCCACCAGCTGCTCCATGGGAGAAAGATATGGCAGTCTGCTTCCATAAAGATCACAGCCTTGGAAATCCCATGGGATGGTTCTACTCTGTCCTACAGTGTCACTATGAGTTGGAATTGACTCTACAGCAATGAGTTTTTTTTTTTTTTTTTTTCCAAAGAGGGTTCCTCTTAGCTGTCTCTTTTCCTGGTTTTGTCTGGTAATTAGCTGCCTACAGTTTAGCTTGTTGCTCTTGTGAAGCTTCCAGCCTCCTCTTAGTTGCTTATCAGCAAAACCTCCATTGTTTGAGAGAGTGCTATAAGGCTTGAACTTCCCGAAATTCTATAAATAAAGTCAGTCCTTTGAGGGGAGAGCTTTAGAGCTCTTTGTTCTATGGCCTGCCTCTCCCCTTGGGCAAAACTTTTGAGCCACTGCTCCTGGGCTTGGGATGGGCACAGCTGTCCACTTCTCTTGGAGTGACACCTTTGCTTTATATGCAGGGCATTGGTGGGGTTTGTAGCTTCTGGTCTTCTTGGCTTGCCTCCTGTAGGACAGGGAACCTCTGCCATATGAGTCAGCTGAGGTGATGGTAATCAGGAGCCTAGTATTCTTGGCCTGCCTCACCTGAAGCAGAACCTCTGCTCAACAAGTAAAGGCTGGGTGGAGGAAGAGAGCCCCAAACTTCTTGGCTGCACTTGCTTGGAATTTTAGGCTCTGCAATACTGAGGTGATGAGGATGAGAAACGCAGATGGCCGGTCCCTCCCAAGGAAATACTGTTTCCCTGGACTAGCAGCTTGAAGGAGAGGGAGCACCATCTTCTTGGTCACACTTGCCCAGAATGGAGCATCTGTCATTCTGAACTGGTGGAGTGCAGGGTGGGGTGACATGAAGGGAGTGGGCCATGGCTCCAGTGCCACAGACTCTTGCTGTTTTTATCAAGATTCAGTTTCTTCATTTGCTGTAATCTCTTAGGACAATTATCAAGACTTAATTTTTAAAAAATTATATACATATATACATACACACACATATATAATATGCATATATATATATACATATAGCCATTTATGGTTGTTTCCTTAAGAAGTAGGTCTCTGTAGCTCTTCATTTATCCATTCCAGTGATTTAGGAACTAATACTGCAGTTATTATTCCCTCTCCTTGAGCATACAGAATGTGACCCAGCTGGAGCTGGGCTCACAAGGACTCACAAGGACACATCAACTGGGCCCTGAGGTATAAAGACAATAGTTAAAATAATCTTGGAAAACATCTTTTAGGGAAACTCTCACATAAAGTCCATCAAACACAACACAAAAGACTTTCTACTCTTATCTTTTTCTATTAGCATTTAGTGAATAGAAATTTGTTGGACCAATGAAGACCCTCCTGACTCTCGTTACTGAAACCAATGATTGTTAAGAAAGACAATTCAAAATGTAGAATCACAGTTTCTAGCCAATCTGAAAGGCTAAGCTTTCAATGGTTTTGCCCATTTGTAATGTTAATATATACTGATGGCTCTGTAACATTCTTTGGACTCGGGCAGATAAGCCTGTGGCAGCATGCTTGTCCGTTTTCCCATTCTTTCCTATTCTGTAATACTTTTTGGACTCGGGGAGACATGGCTCTAGCAGCATGCTTGTCCATTTTCCCACTTTTGTGTGTTCTGTGATATTTCCTTGGACTTGGGCAGACATGGCTCTGGCAGCATGGTTTTCTGTCTCCCACTTCTACCCTTTTGAATATTTGCTGAATAAAACTTTCTTTTTGCTTTACTAAACTTTATGATGTTTTTCCCCTACAACACCAGAAGTAGATCTCAGGTTAGTAGTTTTAAATCCTATTGGTAAGATTGGGAATGTGGCTTGATGATATATGTCAGGAGCCTGAATGAAGTTCATGCCTTTTGTCCCAGTAATTACACTTCTAGGAACTTACACTAAATAACCATAGATTCAAATGTTTATTAATAAATCATAAAATCACTGATTTTAAGGGAGAAAATTGAAAACAACTCAAAGATTTCACTAGTCATAGTGGTTAAATAAATTGTGATACATCTATAGCAGCAAAGAATCATACTCCCCAGTCTGGGATATGAAAAGAAATGTCACCGTTCTTTACTTGCCTTAATTCAAATTCAGTTCTACTCAGTCCTGTTCCTGTCAGGAAGACAGGGGTCATATAGTACTCCCTGCAGAAAACCTGTCACATCTATAGGTTTTTGATATTTTTAGGACCTGACATTCACTGCCCCAGGTCCTTCCAACCTGGGGGAGCTTTCTCTCTCCCACTCCTCCTTGGGCTTCAAGGCTTATAGGCTACCTGGCAAAATCTTTTCAATGCCCCAGGCTATTATAAAAGGTGGAAGGAGGGGTTGTCTTCAAGCAGTGCATCTTTCAGACCTGAGAATAAGCCTGAGACAAGAATGTTCAAAGGATTTGCCTACCTTTGTGGAATGGAAAAGGAAACACAAGGGGAACAACATCACACTTTCATAACATCTTTCTATAATAGCATCCTCCTATGAGTATACAAATACCGATATTTTTTAAAAAAGACTTTTTAGTAGCTTGGGGAAATAGTCATAAGGTTAAAAACTGTGTGAAGCCACGTAGAGAGTGAAACTGCCCCCCACCCCAAACATGTGAAACAAGCAAAACAAACAAACAAAAAACAACCTGTAAGGGTTTTAATTAGAATTTTATTGAATTTATTAATTTAAGAAAAATGAACATGTTCATAATATTTTTTCCAGTTCTGTAACAATGTGAGTTCTTCCATCTGTTCAAACCCCTCAATAGAGAGTTATGACATTCCTCATACAGGCTGTGCACAATATTTTTAAGATATCTCTAGACATGTTGTGAGTTGTGTTGCTATAGTAAATGGCTTGTGTTTTTCATTATATTTTCTAACTCTACTCTTGATCTATCAGAAGACTAGAAATTTGTACGTTTATTTTTTAACCAGTCTCTCACTTCAAGTATCTCACTGTATCTAATAATTTTCTGTTGAGTCCCTTTGAGTTTCAGTGTATAAAGTTATATTATTTGCAATCAATGATAATTTTGCTTTTTTTCTCCCCTAACATATGTACCTCTTTTTTCATTCATTTTTTCAGTTGTATTGCTCGGTACTTTCAGAAGAAAAGAAAAGAAAAGGAAAAAAAAACCCAAAATCCTTGCCGGTGAGTTGACTCCAACTCAAAGCTACCCTATAGGACAAAGTAGAACTGCCCCATAGGGTTTCCAAGGCTGTAATCTTTATGGAAGCAGACTGCGACATCTTTCTCCTGTGGAGCAGCTGGTGGGTTCAAACTGCCAACATTTTGGTTAGCAGCTGAATGCTTAACCACTGTGCCACCAGGGCTCCTTAGACTTTCAGACGAGGTTTGAATAATAAAGGAAATGTGGGTACACTTGTTTTACTGGAAGTCCTGCCCTCTCCTCCCTGCCCTACGGCCCCTCTGTGCTCACTGTGAGCTTGCGCCTATTTAATAGCAATAGATGTAAATGATTTCCTATTGAATGTCATTTGCAAATCACTAGTTTGCTCTCCAAACAGCACTTAATGTCAATTCCTTTTTTTATACCAATTGAAAATCATGGGTTTGCCGTTTCAAGCCTCTCGTAATGCCAATTACTGCTTGGGGTGCAGGCAACACTGTCATTCGAAGCTGGGTTTCTAAGCAGTAACTTGCTCTTATGTTCTCTGTCTGGCTCCACTCCCTGGGGAGAGCCTCCATAGTCTTTTATTAATGCTCTTCCTTCATACATATACACAAGGAGGCAAGGTTCTCTCTCTCAGTGTAACTTGGCTAGAGGAGGGCTTGCTGGAGTCCCTGAGCACCAAGGTACTGACCCAAATCTGACCCCAAGGTGCTTGGGAAGGGAGGGAGATAATCCACACATGGACCATGAGCGCCCCAGGACATCCCAGCCCTACCACAGGCTCTCAGCTCTTCACAACCAACCCCCTCACCCACCAATCAGTCCAGACCTGCTATGCATTTCCATTTCCCCCACGGAGGAGGCTGCCTGAAGGTAGGCCTGAAGTGAGGAAGAGGACAGGTCATCAGCACAACCTGGAACAGCCCAACCCTCAGCCCAGAGCTCCTGGTGGGACGGGGACAAGGTGACATGGTATGACACAGCTGAGGGAGACACCAGACTCACCTCTTACCAATGTGTAAAGTTGGGCCAAGTGATTACCCTCTCTCATCATTGGTGCCCCACCTGTGAAGTGAGGATAATTGACTCTTCCCTAGGGTGGTTTTGAGGATTAAGTAGAAACTGTCTAAGGTGGTGCAGTGATTAAGAGCTCAGCTCCTAACCAACAGGTCAGTAGTTTGAATCCACCAGCCGCTTCTTGGAAACCCTATGGGGGCAGTTCTAGTCTGTTTTCTAGTGTTGCTATGAGTTGGAATCAACTAGATGGCAACTGGTTATGTGACCGCAATAATGCGGATTGGAGCCTCCTGCCACAATAGCCAATTCTGAGACGTGTGAGGTGGGCAGTAAGACGTTTATTATATATCGATATATAGAAGACAGAGAGGAATAGATTCCTCCAAAAAAACCATCTCCCTCACTGGAGATCGGCTGAAGTCTTTTATAGGGACAGGATTATGGAGCTTTTGTGGTAGTTTCCCCTTGAGGTGATGATGTCTTAGATGAGTTATCCTTCTACTGGTATTCTTAGAGGTTATCTGGTGACATCTTTGGGGATTATCTGGCGACATCCTGCTTTTTCTTGTCACAAGATGGGTGCTTTGTTGGGCTTTTCATTCTTAGATCATTATCACTAGTTTTCCACCCTCCAAGGAGGAACATCAGTTAATCTTAAACCTTTTTGTAGAGACTGGAACTAGAGGGAAAAAGCATGAGACAATGTGGCGGTTAGCAATGGGGAGTAAATAATAGTGAACCGGGCCTATGCAGCCTCTTCCAGTTATCTAAGGTGCCTAGTGAACCATCTGGCACAAAGGAGCAGCCCAGGTGTGCTGTGGGGAGTGGCAGGAGTGGCAGTCACGGTAGTGGCAGCCATGACAGTTATTCCTCTGTTGTTGTTCTCAGCATGAGAGGCATCCTCTGGGCTGCAGTGACAGCATGGATCACAGAGGACACTGGGACACCTGTGGGAGACAGGAAGGCCCTGGCAGAGGACTGGCCATTAACTGCGTCTATCCTCACATCCATTCTGTGATGACAATAGGATGCTATAGAGAGTGATTGGAGCCCTGGTGGTTAAGAGCTCTACTGCTAACAAAAAGATTGGCAGTTTGAATCCACCAGCCGCTCCTTGGAAGCCCTATGGGGCAGTTCTACTCTGTCCTATAGGGTCGCTATGAGTAGGAATCGAATGGTCAGCAAATGGTTTATAGAGAGTGATTGGCAACGTGGTTCAGGAATGCCTCTCGGAGGAAGCGGCATGTAAACTGAGATCTGAATGATGATAAGGAACCAACCTCGCATGGATTGAAGGAAACTGCATTCCCGGAAGGTGGAGCAGGAGGAGGAGGATGACAAGAAAAGAGGAGAGGAGGAGGAAGAATTGGGGGAGACAGTAAGCGGGAGGAAGTGAGAATGTTTTCCTCTACCATGTACATTGCCGCCCTTCACCTGAGGTGTGTCTTTCTTAGTGTTGGCAGGCAGATGAATAATAATCAAGATCTAACTTTCATTTTCAGAGAGAAGTGACACACTGGGGACAATGACCCAATTGGAAATACCATGTTTTGATGAATATGGAAATGTGTTCACTATTATTAGCACCTTGGGGGCCGAGGAGTGGATGGTGAGGTGTTGACAAACAGCTGAGGGTGACCTCTCTGCTGGGCGCCTGCCCTGGTGATTCCAACTGGCTCTGAGGTCTGTGAGCTCTGCTCGCCAGCTGTCTATGTTATCGAAGGCAATGGGTTCGCCTCTTGTACTCTAGTTAAGAATAACTAAGAGTCAAGCGGATTTAAAGCAAGGCATGGTTTATTACTCCCGGCGAGTAAGGAGAGGAGGGGTGATCCTCCCAGAAAGCACCCTCTCTCTGAACAAAGGGCTGGGAGTGCAGTTTTATACCACATGGGGAAAGGGGAAGTCATACATATCCATTGACTTCATATATATTCAAAAAGGGGTCGTGGTAGAATTCTGGCACAGAAGTGATTGACGGACTTCTCACTTTGGAAATGGGCTCATTCACCGCTCGATGATGTATGTCCGGTGATTTTGGTTCCTAGGCCACACTTGCGGGATGAGGCTATTTGCCTGTCGACCTGGTCTCTTACTGCTCATGCCCAGGATTCTAGTTTTAATTGGCTGATCCAAAAGACAGCTACAAACAGATTAGGAGGAAGCAAACAACATTCATACCATTCTTCTTCTAGACAAAGTTTTTAACTGACATAACTTGTCGTTTAAGGCCTTTTTTGTCCCTAGCTGGTCTCATCTGAAGGGCTGTTCTGATGTACCGTTTAGACTTTGCCTCACCCAGGGTCATCAGCAGGCCTGCGGCTTCCACGAGCGACAGGGCACCAGGGGCAGGAGAACAGAGGGGACACTTTTGAAGCGTACTCTGCACTGCCATTGTGCTGGCCACTTTGTGGCGTTACCTTACTTAGTCCTCATAGAAACCGGAAAGGCAGGCACACTTGTTACCATCTGCCGATGAGGAATTTGAAGCTCAGAAAAGTTAGCTCAGTGCTCCTCAGTCACCTGAGGACATAGGTTCTGAATCAGTGGTTTGGGTCAGGACCTGAGATACTGTGTCTCTAACCAGTGTCCAGGTGGTGGGTACATAGGCTGCTGAAGTGGGATCACACTTTGAGAGAAGGTGTTGGGTGGCCTGCCTGGGCCACAGAGCTACTCAGTGCAGAGCTGCGAGGAACTGGGGCTTGTTGGCATTGGTAAGGTGTCAGAGTCAGCTGTGGAGGCCTAGGAGTGTCTGGCTGAGACATTGGACATTGGTCCATGGGTAGATTGGCCCTAGAAAACTGTTGAGCCAGGAGCTGACTGGCGAGCAAACCCAATTGTCGTTGCTGTTAGGTGCCCTAGAGACCTGATGTATAACAGAACAAAATGTTGCCCGGTCCTGTCCCATCCTCACAATTGTTGCAATGTTTGAGCCCATTGTTGCAGCCACTGTGTCAATCCATCTCATTGAGGGTCTCTCTCTTTTCTGCTGACCCTCCACTTTGCCAAGCATGATGTCCTCCCGTGATTGGTCTCTCCTGATGATACACTCAAAATAAGTGAGATAAAGTCTTCTATCCTTGCTTCTAAGGAGCATTTTAGCTGTACTTCCTCCAGGACAGATTTGCTCATTCTTCTGGCAGTTCATGGTATATTCAATATTCTGTGCCAACACTACAATTCGAATCTATCAATTTTTCTTCTGTCTGTGTTTTTTATTGTCCAGCTTTCACATGCATATGAAGTGATAGAAAAGCCCAGGGCTTGGGTCAGGCCCACCTTAGCTATTAAAGTGACAGCTTTGATTTTTAACACTTTGAAGAGGTCTTTTGCTGCAGATTTACCCAATGCAATGTGTCATTTGATTTCTTGATTGCTTCCATGGACATTGATTGTTAATCTGAGAAGAATGAAATCCTTGACAACTTCAATTTCTTCACCATTTATCAGGATGTGGTTTATTGGTCTTGTTGTAAGGATATTTGTTTTTCCATAATGAAGGTTGTAGTTTTTAACCTTCATCAGTAAGTGCTTCAAGTCGTCTTCACTTTTGGTAAGTAAGATTGTGTCATATGTGTATCACAGGCTGTTAATGAGTCTTCCTCTAATCCTGATGCCACATTCTTCTTCATATAGCCCAGCTTCTTGGATTATTTGTTCATTGTATAGATTAAGTATGGTGAAAGACTACAACCCTGCTGCACACCTTTTCCAGTTTTATCTGTTCTAACAACTGTCTCTTATTCCATGTACAGGTTTCTCATGAGTACAATTAAGTTTTCTGGAATTCGCATTTTTCACAGCTTTAGCCATAATTTGTTATGATGCACACAGTCAAATGTCTTTGCTTAGTCAATAAAACACAGGTAAACATCTTTCCAATATTCTTTGCTTTTGGCCAAGATTCATCTGACATCAGCAATAGTATCCCTCATTCTATATCCTTTTCTGAATCCTGCTGGAACTTTTGGCAGAAGAGTTGTAGGATGACATCAAGGAAATCATACTTGAAGAAAGTAAAAGTCATTAAATAGACAGGAAAGAAAGAAAAGACCAAAATGGATGCCAGGAGAGACTCTGAAAGTTGCTCTTGAGTGTAGAGTACCTCGTTAAAGAGAACAGAAGAAATGATGAAGTGAAAGAGCTGAATATACGATGTCAAAGGGTTGCTCAAGAAGACAAGTTAAAGTATTATAATAAAATGTGCCAAGATTTGGAGTTAGAAAACCAAAAGGGAAGAGCACAGTCAGCATTTCTCAAGCTGAAAGAACTGAAGAAAAAATTCAAGCCTCCAGTTGCAATATTGAAGGATTCTATGGAGAAATATTAAATGACACAGGAAGCATCAAAAAAAGATGGAAGGAATACACACAGTCACTGTACCAAAAATAATTGGTAGACATTCATACATTTCAAGAGGTAGTATATGATCAAGAATCAATGGTACAGAAAAATGAAGTACAAGCCACTCTGAAGACATTGGTGAAAAATAAGCCTTCAAGAATTGATGGAAAGCCAGTTGAGATGCTTCAACAAACAGATGAAACACTGGAAGCATTTACTTTTCTATGTCAAGGAATTTAGAAAACAGCTACTTGGCCAACTGACTGGAAGAGATCCATATCCATGCCCATTCCAAAGAAAGGCAATCAAACAGAATGCAGAAATTACTGATCAATAACATTAATATCACATGCTAGCAAAATTTTGCTGAAGATAATTTAAAAAAATGACTGCAGCCATACATCAATAGGAAAAAATTTATTGTGGTAAATATATACATATGTAAAACAAAGTATTTGACATTTTAACATTTTTATGTGTATAATTCAATTACATTAATTACATTCATCATGTTGTACAACTATCACCACTATTCATTTCCAAATTTTTCTATTACCCTTAACAAAAGTTCTGTTAAAATCATTTTGAATTAACTTTATTGAGGTTTTCTTTTAAAAAAAAAATCTATATAATGTTCCCATTTTAAGGGTATAACTTGATGAGTTTTGACCAATGTACACAGTGAGTAGCCACAATCACAGTCACAATCACAATCACAGCCTTCTGAAAAGTTCCTTGTGCCCCTTCCAGTCAATCCAGCCTGTGATACACTTGCTTGATTTAGTGGTTTGTTCCTTTTTATTGCCATGGAGTATTCCATTGTGGACTATACCACAACTTGTTTATCATTTTCTTATTGATGGCTATGGAATTGCTTTTAGTTTTTACCTACTATTAATAAACTTGCTATGAACATTCATGTGAAAGTATCTTTGTGCACATATATATATGTTTTCATTTCTCTTGGGTAAATAACTAGGAGTGCAACTGCTAGGTGTGTGGGGAACGAATGTCAAATTTTATTATTTTAAATTTTTCAATTTCTAATTTTTCTACAATTCTTATTTATTCACTCAATTAGTAAATATCTTGAGCACCTACTCTGTCAGGCACTGCTTTCTGGGAAAACAGAATCAGTTGTTAGCAAAAACAAACAACAACAATAACAATAAAAAACACCTGCCCTCATGGAGTTTATGTTCTGCTAGGGAGAAATAGAACACAAGCAAGTGCAGTAACCATGAAGATACCAGGTGGTTAGGAGTTTTATGTAGAGCATTAAAATAGCATGCTGCAATAGAGCAATTGACAGTGTTGTCCAGGAAAGCCCCTTGGAGACGGCAACAGTGAAGCTGAGGTCTGTGTGATAACCTAGAGTCAGCTGCATACCAATTAAGGGGTGCTGCATTTCAGTCCAAGAGAGAGCCAGAGAACCCCAAGACAGAGGGACAGAGGAGGGTCAGTGTACCTACAGCAGGGTAGGCAGAGGAGGATGTCACAGAGGAGGGTAGAGGACTGGATGAGGAAATCATCTGCATGCTCTTCATCATTCTATTTCTTGTTTATTTGCTTACCATCTGCCTTACTAGAATGCAAGCTTGAGATAAGAGGGATTTTGCCTTGTGCTTCAGCATGGCATTCCCTGTGCTTGGAACAGAGTTTGGCACATGAGAGGTAGTTATTATGTATTTGTTGAATGATTGATTACTAGAATGAATAAATGAATGAATTCCATAACCACTTGTTCTGTGCCCTGTCTTGGGCACTCTAATGGTCATTGTTGCTATAAAATGAAATAAGACACAGCCTTTTCTCTCACTGAGCTTCCCAGGCATTGGGGAAGAGAGACAAGTGAATATCCTGTGATAAGTGTCATGATAGGAGCAAAGGATGATGGAGGAATACAGAGGAGGGCATCTTATGGGATCTGGGAAGGAGTGATTCTTGATTGGTACAGAGAAGTTACTTAGATAGAGATGGCTGAGAAAAGCAATTTAAAAAGAAGAAAAAGTTAGTGAAATCACATTGATGTCTAAAGGAGCACCATGTGTTTGGTAAATCACACAGTGTTATATATGGTTATAGTCATATGTAAGGAAAAGATGTGGGGGAGCTATCAGAGACAGATCAAGATTGGTCCTGAGGATGACAGTAAGAAATTTGAAATTTACCATAAGAACTATTGAAAGATTTTAAGTAAACCCACGATCAAATTGGTGTTTTAGAAAAACAAAAGTCTTAGGTAGCTTCCCATTAAATATGACAATATAAACACACATATTGAACTCTACTTCCTTTTCTATGCCCACGAAAACAAAGCTGAAGGATATTCTAAATGTATAAACCCACACTACCAGAAAGGTTAAATAAAATGAGAAAGATGAAAAATACTAAGTGTTGGCAATAAAATAGAGCAAACAAAACCCTCATATACAGCTGGTAGGAGTATAAATTGATACAAGCAATTTGAAAAACAAATATGCTGGTATCTGCTAAAGCTGACCATATGTGTACCCCATCACACAACAGTTCCACTCCCAGGCATATAATCAACAGAAATGCACACTTGAGTGTTCAGCAAAAGGCATGTACAGGAATATTTCTATCAGTATGATTCACAATAGCCTCAAGCCTGGAAACTACTAAATATCCATGTGGAATGGATAAATAAATTTGAGTGTATTTATGGATGGCAAAAGTTTGTAACAATGAGAATGATCCATCTACAACTACATGCAACATTATGGATTAATATCACAGACAAAATGTTGAGTAAAAAAAGGTAGACACAAAAGAATACATACTGTATAATTCTATTTATATAAAGTTCAAAGACAGGCAAATCTCATCTGTGCTGTAAGAAGTCAGGATGGTGGATACTATTGTGGGGAGGGGTTGGTGACTGGAAAGGAGCACAAAGGGGCCTTGGGTCCTGGTAATGTTCTGTTTTGTGATGTGGAACCATGGTTACATGAGTGTGTTCAGTTTGTGAATGATCACAGAGATCTACCCTCATGATATATGCATTTTTCTGTCTGTATATTATATTTCAATAAGAAAAAATTTAAAGAGGCCTACACCCATAAGGACAAAAATAATAAAATCTGGGGAGCTTGAGAGCAGACAGTGAATGGCAATTGATGAAGCACATCTGAAAACATGAATTTTTCTCTTGCTGGCAGAAGTAAAAGCCAAAAAGCAACCTGGTATACATATAGATCCCTCAAGAGGCTGAAAAATTTGCAACACAAGGCACCTCCAGAAATCTGTAATGCCAGGAGAAATGGTTGCACAGCTACTAAAGAAGCAACTAGACAGTCAGATCACCTCGGAGTCTCTGTCATGGAGCAACTCTTCCCCCCACCCCAGCAGAAGACTGAGGAAGCAACAAAGAACCTGACAGAAGTTTACATGCTTCTGCTCTACGAGGTTCCTACGATGGTGATAGCCAGGCTTCTCCCCTCCCAGGTGATGGAAAATTAGTCTCTGCAGAATTTGACCTGCCCAAGAGAAATACACAGCTAAAGGTACTGATCTAGGTCAGCTCCTTTACAGAGAACACACTCCAGAAGGCTCTAAACAGAGATTGCTCATCTGCTTTTCACTACCCTACTCCTAATCCAGGGCTTGGAGATGCTTGAGGACAGCATGCAACATTAACGACAGAGACCAAGACAGACAAACAGAAAACCTGGAAACAAAAACTCAACTGGAAAGCAACACTGTGCAGGGAGAAGAAAAGTTAAAAAAAAAAAAAAGTATCAATATTACCAGAGAGGAAAGAGACGATACTGCATCCAGGAAACAAGAGCAAGATGCTATTTCAAAGAGGAACAACAGAAGATAAAAAGAACACTGGACATTAAAAAGATGATACCGAAAATGAAAAAACTCAGTGAAAATGTTAGAAGGTTAATCTGAGAACATCTTTCAAGACATACAGCAGCAGATGGGGAATATGAAAGAAAAGGCAAGCACATTAGATGATCAGTCAGGAGGTCCAAGTTAAGAATAATGGAACTTTCAGAAAAAAAGCAAAAACAAACCAAAAAAACCAGTGGGAAAAAAACAGTCAAATAATTCATTAAATTTTCCCAAGCTGAGTAGCACGAGTTTCCAAATTGAAAAGGCCCACTGGCCGCCCTGTGCAAAAATGAAAATAGAAACTCGAGGCATTTCAGGACTCTGGGGACAAAGAAAAGATACTAAAAGCTTCTAGAAAGGAAAAACAAAACAAAACATTCAGTTTTTATGCAAAGGATCAGGATTTAGAATGCATCAGGCATCTCAACATCTACACAGGAAACCAGAAGACAACAGAAGAATGACTTCAAAATTCTGAGAAAAGTTTGCCAGCTAGACTCTTATCAATCAAGTATGAATGTAGGATAATAAATTAATCACCATATTACTTCCATGTGCCCTCTCTCAGGAAGTTACTGAAGGTTGTGTACTACCAAAACAAAGAACTAAACCGAAAAAGATGGCAGTAAGCCAGGAGATAGAGGTGCCCAGAATAATGGTAAAGGATTCCCTAGAATAATGGCGAAGGGAGAGCCTGACATTAAAGATGAAAAGCAGGCACAGAGAGCCACCAGTGCAGAGTAGTGCCTGTGCTAGCAGAGGTGTGAACCAACTGAATCCATGACATAGCAAGTGGGTGGCATAGCACACAGAGAACAGAATCACTTCAAGTGACTTTGAAACACTGGATGCTGACTCTATATCCTTAGTGGAATATATTCTGAGGATAAAAAGAACAAAGAAATTTTAAACAGCAAGTGAGTAATCTGTCAATAAACCGAAAGAAAACCAGTTGCCTTCAAGTCGATTCTGACTCATGGCGACCCCATGTACACAGAGCAGAACTGTGCTCCATAGAGTTTTCAAAGGCTGTGATCTTTCTTAATTAGATCTGTCAGGCCTTTCTTCCAAGGCACCTCTGGTGGATTCAAACCAACAACCTTTTAGTTAGTAGCTGAACACAAAATGTTTGTGCCACTCAAGGACTCCCTAATTGTTAATAGTTTATGATTATTTCAAAACCATTATATCATAAGAAAGCAAATAGGTAAATATGCTAATGTAGTTAAGAACCAAAATTTTTGCATAAAAGATAGAAATATAAAATTAGTGTAGTTGACTAAAAACCCTGTAGTCTTAAATTAAAATTGGCAATATACATTTGAACTTATTATTTCTCTTTCTAAAAATGTTTTCCAACTCTGTCCACTGAAAAGGGCTAGATGCAATGACAGCTCATTGACATGCGCATACCCAGTGCACACGTTGTAGCCTCTGAATACCACATCCCACTATAAAAAAAAAGAGCTACAAGGAGAAATGCTTGGTTCTGTGTCTGGGGAAGAGAATTTCCTGGGCCTCTTATTGTATTGGCAAGCAAGGAAGTGATTCAAGGATAGCGGGGTTAGTCAAAAGGACAGAGAAGCCCAATGAAAGGACTTTCCCCAACCAAACCTGGGGTAGAGCACTAAAAAGAATAATTATTGAAATATATTGAGTCACATCAAATAGGTAAAATCTGAGTTCATAATCATACTTAGAAAAGAATTCATTGGTGAACTTTGTAGTTTGTTAGGGCTTTAACTCATTACACTTAAAACAGACAAAGCGCATTTATACTGCCTTTCTTGTATGAACTATATTTTAGAATAACCAGATAATTAGAGAGGAAGAGTTCTTTATAGAAGAATTCCATGCAAAAGGAATGATAGCTTTTGAAAAATCACCACTTTGTTACTAATAAAATAACATAGGCCATGATCGTCAGTTGGTGAGAGATAATGGATCTCATTTTTAAAATAGATGGCTTAGGCTCGCACCATCTGAATCCCCCAAAGAATCTCAGCCTTACTAAAGGTAGGACACCTGACACAATGCGCCTCACCAAGTGAGCACTAGCAGTGTGGTTCCTAACCTTCTCTGTGTTGCCGTGGCTGTGTTGCTGTGGCAGGATTGCCTGGTAAGCTTTTAAGTATGTGGACATTGGAGCTCATCTCTCAGATATTCTGATCCAATTGGTCTAAGGGTGGGGCCTACATTCTATTTACCAAGCGCTCCTCAGGTGATTCCTGTGTGTAACCACATTGAAAACCACCTCAATAGGAAGTACACACCACAACTTATGAAGCCTTTATGCCTAATAAATTGAATCCAAATGAAGTCAAACCTCTATAGCAGTGGTTCTCAAACATTTCTGTGCATCAGAAGCGCCTGGAGGGCTTGCTAAAACAGATTAGTGGGCCCCACCACCAGAGTCTCTGATTCAGTAGGTCTATCATGGGGCCCTGAACTTTGCATTTCACAAGTTCTCAGGTGCTGCTGCTGCTGCTTGTCCTGGACCCATATTTTGATAACTCCTTTTCTATAAAGTAGTGGTTTTCAACTTCTGATACCATTGGAATCACCTGGGGTGATTTAAAAACACAGACACCTTTGTTTTTAAACATCTTGAGATTTTGATTTAATTCGTCTGGAGTGTGGCCTGAGCATTGGGATTTTAAAAAACCCTTTAAGAGATTCTAATTGCAGTCAAGGTGGATCTTGAAGTTACCACTCAAGAGGTAGTGAGTAGTGATGCTCAAGCTTTGGCTGGATGAACCCCAAACTCAACTACTATCTGAAAGGTTGGCAATTCAAATCCACTCAGAGAATCCCGGAGAGACAGCTTGGCGACCTGCTTCTGAAAGGTCTTGAAAACCCTGTGGAGCAGTTCTACTCTGCACAATGAGGTCGCCGCGAGTTAGAATCAACTTGATGACAAGTAACAACAACTATTGGTTTCTAAAGTTACGGTAAATCTAACATTCTGTGTCTCTTCTATAATATGCAGAATTCCTGAATACTTGGAAAATCTGGATGAAATCTGGACATTTCAGTTTTCCTTTCAATCCATTATCCAACTGTGTGCCATCAGCCTTGACTACTTATAAGCAGTGATTTTCAGACTTAGGACTCATAGCAGTTGTGAGAATACACATGACTGACCACCCCTGCACCTGGCCTTACATGGGGCAGAAGCCAGCTTATGCTCTTGAGAGTTGTCACAGAGAAAATGACCTGGACGCCTGGCTTTTCCTAAGCTTTGGAGCATGTGACTTGTCACCATATGGTTACTAAGGAGTTTTCAGTTTAAGTCTGCATATATGCATGTTTTGTGAGAGAAAACTGCCACTTGATTTTTCTTTTTTTCTGAGCATGCTTATGAGGTTGTGATTTTTCTAGTTAGTTTTCATCTGACCCCTATAAGAAGCTCTATCCAGGAGTCAACCCAAACCTTCTTCCAAATGGGAGCTACTGACCAAGGGCCCATAGTCTCCTTGTATGGCTTACATCTGACTGTTAATGATTCATAAATCTATGTGTTTTTCTAACCAGGAAGCATTCCAGGTGGACAGTATTGCCTTGGATACCCCTTGGCCCACACCTCAAAAACCACACCC
Source organism: Trichechus manatus latirostris (assembly GCF_000243295.1). NCBI lineage: Eukaryota > Metazoa > Chordata > Mammalia > Sirenia > Trichechidae > Trichechus > Trichechus manatus. The sequence goes on from NW_004444115.1 coordinate 2,752,110, forward strand.
ACTGTATTTGGCTTCTGAATTGTGTCTTCATTTTCAGTTCCTATCACCTCGGATGCCCACGTGCACCAAGCTCGCAAGGACGTGCAGGACTCAATCAGCAGGTGGATCAGCATCTTATGTGGAGTCTGTGCTCCCCCCCACCCCCAATCTCCAGTCCCCTGCAAAGTCCACAGAGGAGAGATTCAGGAGGCATATTGTAGTCATCTGCTCTATACAACAACGCAAGTCAATAATGTTTAATAAGGGTCTACAACAGGCAGATGCTGCTCTGTATTGTTGAATATAATGGAGACCTGGAAAGGGCAAGGCCCCTTCCCTCAGGAAGCTTACTTTCTAGTGAGGGATTCAGACACAAACAAGTAAACAAATACGTAGTGTAATATAAGATAGCTACAAGAGCTTTGAAGAAATAGGCAGGCTAAGGGGATAGCAAGGTTTGTGATTTTAGCTGGAGTTCATAGTAATGGTTTCTGAGGAGGTGACTTTTTCGTTGTGGAAAATATTTGCCATTTCAACATTCTTCACATATATAGTTCAGTGACATTAATTATGCTCATCATGTTGTTCAACCATCACCACTATCTGTTTCCAAATTATTCTATCACCATTAGCAGAAACTCAACGTCCCCTAAGCAATGAGTCCCCCTGTCCCTGGTAACCAGGAGTGAACTTTGGTCTCTATATATTTTCTTGTTCTAGATATTTCATTCCCACACATCTGGCAGTCCATGGTATACTCAACAATTTTTGCCAACACCATAATTCAAAAGCATCAATTCTTCTTCAGTCTTCCTTATTCATTGTCCAGCTTTCACATGCATACAAGGTGATTGAAAATATCATGGCTTGGATCAGGCACACCTTAGTCTTTAAAGTGGCATCTTTGCTTTTGAACACTTTAAAGAAGTTTTTTGTAACAAATTTGCCCGATGCAATGCGTCGTTTGATTTTCTGACTGCTGCTTCCATGAACGTTGATTGTGGATTCAAGTAAAATAAAATCTTTGACAACTGCAATCTTTTCTTCATTCATTATGATGTTGCTTACTGGTCCAGTTGTGAGGATTTCTGTTTTCTTTATGCTGAGATGCAATCCATACTGAAGCCTGTAGCCTTTGGTCTTCATCAGTAAGGGCTTCAAGTCCTCTTCACTTTCTGCAATCAATGTTGTGTCATCTGCATATCACAACTTGTTAATGAGTCTTCCTCCATCCTAATGCTCTGTTCTTCTTCATATACTCTAGCTTCTTGGATTATTTGCTCAGCATACAGATTGAATAAGTATTGGTGAAAAGATACAATCCTGATGCACACATTTCCTGATTTTAAACCACGTAATATCCCCCGTTCTATTCAAACGACTGCCTCTTGGTCTATGTACAAGCTCCTCATGAGCACAATTAAGTGTCCTGGAGTTTCCATTCTTTGTAATATTATCCATAATTCATTATGTCCACACCATGAAATGCCTTTGCATAGTCAATAAAACACAGGTAGACATATTTCTGGTATTCTCTGCTTTCAGCCAAGATCCATCTGACATCAGCAATGATAATCCTGGTTCCACGTCCTCTTCTGAATCCAGCTTGAACTTCTGACATTTCCCTATTGATGTCCTGCTGCAACCACTTTTGAATGATCTTCAGCAAAATTTTACTTGTGTGTGATATTAATGATATTGTTCAATAATTTCCACATTTTGTTGGATCACCTTTCTTTGGAATAGGCACAAATATGGATCTCTTCCAGTTGGTTGGCCAAGTACCTCTCTTCCAAATTTCTTGATATAGACGAAGGAGCACTTCCAGCACTGCATCTGTTTGTTGAAGCATCTCAGTTGGTGTTCTGTCAATTCCTGGAGCCTTGTTTTTCACCAATGCCTTCAGTGCAGCTTGCCTTTTTCCTTCAGTATCATCAGTTCTTGATAATATGCTCCCTTCTAAAATGGTTGAATGTCAACCAATTCTTTTCGGTACATTGACTCTGTGTATTTCTTCCATCTGCTTTTGATGCTTCCTGCATTTTTTAATATTTTCCCCATAGGATCCTTCAATACTGCAACTGAAGGCTTGGATTTTTTCTTCAGTTCTTTCAGCTTGAGAAATGCCGAGTGTGCTCTTCCCTTTTGGTTTTCTATCTCCAGGTCTTTGCACATTTCATTGTAATACTTTGTCTTCTAGGGCAACCTTTTGAAATCTTTTGTTCAGCTCTTCTACGTCATCGTTTCTTCCATTTGCTTTAGCTATTCTGTGTTCAAGAGCAAGTTTCAGAGTCTCTTCTGTCCTCCATTTTGGTCTTTTCTTTCTTTTCTGTCTTTTTAATGACCTCTTGCTTTCTTCACGTATGATATCCTTGATGTCATTCCACAACTTGTCTGGTCTTTGGTCATTAGTGTTCAATGAGTCATATCTATTCTTGAGCTGGTCTCTAAATTCAGGTGAGATATACTCATGGTAAAGTAGATACATGGTCAGAAAAAAAGAGGAAGACCCTCAACGAGATGGATTGACACAGTGACTGCAACAATGAGCTCAAGTATAACAATGATTGTGAGGATGCCTCAGGACCAGGCAGTGTTTCAGTCTGTTGCACATAAGATTGCTGTGAGTTGGAAATGACAGGAAGGCACCTAACAACAATAGCTATTTCCTATAAGTAGGATCATACAATATTTGTCCTTTTGTTACTGATTTATTTCACTAAGCATGATGTTTTTATGGTCCATCCATCTTGTAGCATGTATCAGGACTTATTTTATCTTTATGACTGAGTATTTTTGAGCTGAGACTTGAATGAAGAGAGGAAAAATCCCTGTAGATATATTGGAAAGAATACTCCAGGTAAAGGGCATGGGAAGTTTAAATGTCCTGAGACTGGAGCCAGTTGCTGTGTTTGAGGAACAGAAAGAAGGCCACTATGGCTGGAAGAATGATTTGGGATGAGGTGCAGGAGGTGAGGAGGGAAGGCCCATCTGAGGTGTCGTAGATCATGGGAAAAAATTGTGTAAAAGCCTTCCACGTCAAGAACAGATTTTAGGGCCAAATGTCGAAGGAAGGAGGCCAGCTAGGATGGTATCACATTTGTAAAGGTAAGAGATAAGGTGGAAAGAAATATTGGACTTTGGATATATTTCAAAAGTAGAGCTGGCAGGATTAGGTGATGGATTGAATGTAGAATATAAGGGAAAGTGGTCACAGGATTGACTCTAGGATTTTGTCTTGAGCTACTGGTTGAATGTTGGCATTATTTACTAAAAGGAGAGGCCAGGTGCTGGTATGGTGACAGATTGAGATGTTTGTTAGACATCCAAATAGAAAGCAAGCATGCAATTGGATAAATGAGTTTTGTATTAAAGAGTGAGAATACGAGTAGCTAAATAGATTGTGGAGTTGTCAGAATATACTGGGTATTAAAAGTTGTAGGACTAGATGAAATCATCTAGGGAGATAATGTAGGTAGAGAATAAAAGAGATCCAAGACTTGAGTCCTGGAGCACTCTTAAGTCAGGAGCCAGGATGATGAAGAGAAGCCAAGAAAAGCAACTGAGAAGGAGCAGAGGTAGGAGGTGGATATTCTAAGGTTGATTTATGTAGGCTATAAAGGAATTAAATAATCAAAGGCAAAGGTCAAAGCATGGCACAAATATAGAAAAAAGATTCTAAGAAAAAACTTGTTTTTCTGATATTTTCATAGAAGGAGTTCTTAAAAAAATATATAATTTTGAAAAAGGATTTTAAACACTTGTTGACAGAGTCCAGCTGTTTATGGCAGATGGTGTAATGTTAGAAGGTGACAGGGAGAAAGCACTGTGTCTCAATTCCTGTTTTACTGCCATGATTTCTTTAAAAAAGCAAGACCTACAAAAAGGAAAAGGTGGATGTAGCACAGTTGGGAGGCAAGGAATTCAGAATTCAGCCTAAGTGAGAAAGTAATAAGTAGGCATTTCATGGTTCTACAGGGCTCAGACTAAGACAAATAGGGGCCCAGAACACAAACTTGTAAATAGGATTGTAAAACCACTGCTAGTAATCTATGAGAAAGATTAGAGCAACAGAGAGTTCCTAGAAAACCCCAAATGGGCTTATGTTATACCAGTCTTTAAAAGCAGGATAAGAACAGACTTTGGAAATTATAGTTCAGAGAGTTTGATGATTTCTAGAGAAATTAGATAAATGGCTGTGATAACCTAGTAAAGGTAATGCTGATTCTATGAACCAACAGGAGATTCTTGAAGGTAAGGAATGCCAGACTAATCTTGTTTCTTTTTATGAATGCACATCCTGGGCTGACAGAGCAGGGGATTCCAGCATATTGTCAGCTTGAGAGTGAGACAACTTATGGCATCACTTGTTATAATGGAAAAATGTTGGCTGATCCACGGCACAATTAACAACAATCATCATTTATTGAGCTCAAACTTCTGGTCAAGGTGGTGGACAGAGGTAATGCTGAAAAACTCTTCACTGCCTCCTGCTCCATGCCACTGGCTGACTGTTAGTATCATTTGCTGAAATAAGGAAGACTGGCAGAGGCTAGTTTGTGGTCAGAAGAAAGATTGAGGTGTCAGATAACCAAGATGAAATGTCAACTTACTATCTTGACTAGATGTTTGAGCTCAATTATTCAAGACAGGTAAAATGAAGCAAGTAAAAAAAGCCAAGCTTCAGTGAGAAATAGAAACCATTAGGAGCCAGAAACAAAGAAAGAACTCAAAGCCAAGAAGGACAGCCAGTGTAGAAGCTGCAGAGCCCTAGGGACTGGGTCGACACCTTAGGGCAGGGTTTTAATGCTGTGTAAGGAAGAACATAGATACCCAAAGCCAATGTATCGTAGGAGCGGGACCTGGCTCCACATGGAAATGGACTGCCTAGTCCAGGGCTGTATCATGGACCACTTGCCATGGGCTGTAGGTGGAAAAAATCACCTTTGAGAAACTGAAATCCAAGCTTGTGCTACAAAAAGATGTGGGGCTTAGATTCACGCCATATATGCTATAGTGTTAACAGAAAACTATTGGTAAAATTTGGTCTGTGACACTGTAGGGATATGGCAGAAGTAAATGCTAAGCCATCCATTGGTACAGCTCTAGGCATGCCCTGAGTTTCTATAGATTACACATGCTGAAGATGAGCTCCCAGATAAAAAAATCAAAGCTAATGAAGAAACTAATGCCATGAAATACTGTCAGTAATGAAAGAAATGGGAATACTTACCCCTGAAGAACTAGAATCAATAGAGCAAGTGTGTTTAAATGTTAAGCAGACAAAGAAGAGGAGAGAATCTATAAGCAAAGGAAGATCATTATGAAAAAGAACACGTAGCTATGGAAAATATCCAAATGACAATTCTAGAGATTAAATATATAGTCATTGAAATTAAAGAAAAAACAAATATTCAAAAGGTGGATAATATAATAGTCTAGGTGCAGCTCAAGAGAGAATTAGTAAATTGCAAGAAAGAGCTAACACGATTTAACAGAATTCTACACGGAAAGAAAGAGAGAAAGATAATTTGAGAGACATAGAGGCTAGAATAAGAAGTTCAAATTTATATCTAATAAAAATTCTTAAAGCAATAATTAGTGAGAATTAGGGAGTGCTAGTACTTGAAAAAGATATGTCTTCATATTGAAGGAATACATCAAGTCTTAAGCAGGAAAACAAAAGCAAAACTTATCTAGAAACACTGTGTTGAAACTAGAACAAGAAATAAAATATGAAAATCCTAAAAACAACCATAGAGGAAAGACAGATAAAGCACAAAGGAAAACAACTGAATTAGCCACTTACTTCATATCAACAACAGAAGATTCCAGAAGATAATGCAATAATATCTATGAAATGCTGAGAGAAATAATTTTCAGCAATACTGCTATACCTGACTAAATTATCATTCAAGAATAACGGCAAGATAAAAAGATTTTTATATGTACAAAGACTATGACAAGTTACTATCCATAGATCTTTGCTGAAAGAAGCATTTAAGAATATACTTCAACAAGAAGATTATTAGACCTGGTAGGAAGGATTGAGATGCAAAAAGCAATATATAGTAACCAAAGACATTATGTGTGTAAATCTAAATAGGGTTGTCAGGAGTATTAATAATGATTTTTTTTATGAGTTTAAAAACAAGACATATAAAATACTAGACACAAATAACATAGAGGATGAAGGGAACAAATTCAGAGGAAAGTAACAGAATATCAATTTCCTTTTCAGAAGGAGGAAAGAAAATTAGAATTATTGAAGTATTTGTAATAAAAATATAAATAAATTATGCATGTTAAAATTTAAGGTAAAACTAATGATAGAAAAAGCTTGTCAATAAAGGGATACAAAATTTAAGCTAGGCTTTAACTGAAATGTATCTGATGTGGCAATATTTATGATAGAAAAAAAAAAGAATGTAGACCTGAAAGCCTTAGTATAAAAGGAACAATCCACCAAGAAGTTGTAACATGAGCTTTATGAAACTAACAAAATATGTAAATATATAAAGCCCAATCTATAGAATTACAAGGAAAAATTATCAAATAGACAATCATATTGGTGAATAACACAAGATGTAACAAATAGATACATACTGGAGTAACATTTATTAAGAGCTTGTAGTGTAACAGGCGCTATGCTAACAGCCCTGCTATTCCCATTTTACAGATGAAGAATGGAAATGTTAAATAACTTGTCAAAGTCACATGGCTAGTAAGTGGCTGATAAGGCTAAAAGCAGTGCAGTCTAATTTCAAGGTCAAGCTTTTAACCATTACTAGTGCTTCTCTAAATGTTAACAATGGAGCCTGAAGACATGGTAAGTTTTATTCTATCTGTCGTGTTTAGGAAGGCAGGAATGTTACGTTTTTTTAACAAATATTTATTAGAGTTTTCTTTGTGTCAAGCAATGCACTAGGCACTGGGATGTCCCAGTGAAAAAAAACAACAAAACAGAATCTCTGCTCTGATGTTGCTTATATTGGTGTGTGTATGTGGCAGAGGTAGATAACCAATGATAAATCCATGTATGTTGAGTGTGAAAATTGCAATAAAGAAGAAAAAAAGCAGGGTAAGGGGCAAGAAGGTGACAGAAGATGGGGCATGTCTTTATAGAAGGATCCCTCTAGGATAAGAGACTAGAAAGAGGTCTCAGATACGAGTGTTCCAGGCCTAGGGAGCAGCAGTGCAAAGTCCCTGTGGGCAGCGAGCCGACAGTGCTCAAAGATGGAAAGGAGGCCGGTCTGAGTGGTTGAAGGGAGCTAGGGCAAAGAGGTGAGTGAGATAATGGGTCAAGAGGCAGCAGAAATATCCAGATGTAAAATGGAAAAAATAGACCCCCTTTCCAAAAGAAAACATTCCACTGGGTGACTTTCGCCCCACTGGAACAGAAAGTCCTGGCAATTCAGTGACACAAGGCGGAGTCTCTGGCCAAACTGCTGCTGTTAAGATGCAAGCACTGGCTTCGTCTTTCTAGTAGTGCGCTGTAGGATCAACAGCAACCAGAGGAAGCCTGCCAGGGCCACTTATCCTTACAGCCACCAGTGTCAGCTGGCCCCAACATTGGGGACAGCTCTTCATATGTGTAGGAGGACAGGTCCTGGGACAACTACACACAGATACACTTGGAGACAAGGGCCAATGCAGACTGCTTTTCCCTTCCAGAGAAAGAGGCGTTCTTGGGTGTATAAATATTTATTATAGTTATGTCCTCCTGGTGTATTGACTCTTTAATCATTACATAGTGTCCTTCCTTATCCTTTGTGGTGGATTTTACTTTAAAGTCTATTTTGTCAGAGATTAATATTGCAACTCTTACTCTTTTTTGAGTTTGTTTGCTTGATATATTTTTTTCCATCCTTGGAGTTTTAGTTTGTTTGTGTCTTTAAGTCTAAGGTGTGTCTCTTGTAGGCAGCATATAGGTGGATTGTGTTTTTTTATCTATTCTGCCACTCTCTGTCTCTTTATATGTGCATTTAGTCCGTTTACATTCAGTGTAATTATTGATAAGTATGAGTTTAGTGCTGTCATTTTGATGTCTTTTTTTGTGTATTGTTGACAGTTTCTTTGTTCCACTTAATTTTCTGTGCTGAGTCGTTTTTCTTTATGTATTTTCTTGTCATCTTTTTCATTGTTGTTGATTTTGTATTTGCAGAGTCTTTATGTTTTTCTTGTTTTTTATTTTGATGTGTAGGATTGTTAGTTTCCTTTGTGGTTACCTTAATATTTACCCCTATTTTTCTAAGTTTAAACATGTCTTTTATTCCTTTATATTGCCTTGACTTCCTCTCCATATGAAAAATCTATAACTAAATTTTTTAGTCCCTGAAAGAGGCATTCTTGGGAGCCTGTGTGGACAAGGGTGCCCAGGGCAGGGACGTCTATCAGGATTTGATCAGGATAGCCAGAGGCCGCTCAACTGAGAGGGTTCTGTGACTGCCTGTCTGGGGATTGGAGAAACGGCCTTGAAGACTAGTCACCTGATCTGGTACTAAGAGACCCTCAAGGAAGTGTCCCCAAACACTGAGGACTGGCAAGAGCTTGGGAACAAGTTCAGTGGATCAGTGAGGCTCTCTGGACAGTCCCTTTGTGTGACACCCTCTGTGGGGCCCACACATACCTTATAGCTCAGCAGAGACCCACAAATGCACATGTCCATTCCTAGCTAGATCCTCTTCTTCCAACTGTAACTACATCCCCTGTTTCTCAGTCCCAGCTATGTGGGCGGACTTTTAGGCTACTGCTTTTTTCTCTTATTATTTCTCTTCCTTATTGATCTCAACAGATTCTGATGCAAATACAGATTTTGAAGGGATGAAGTTTGTTTTGGGAATATGGTTATGTGTCCAGCCATCAGAGATGTAGAAGGACAAAAATGACTCTGCCTCTGATGTGAATTGTGCCTGGGTAATGGTGTTGCATGGGGTAAAGTGCTTGGCTGCTAACCAAAAGGTTGAAGGTTTGAGTCCACCCAGAGGAGCCCTGGAAGAAAGGCCTGGAGATCTACTTCCAAAAATCAGCCATCAAAAACCCTATGGAGCACAGTTCTACTCTGACATACGTGGAGTTGCCATGAGTTGGGGTCGACTCTACAGCAACTGGTTAAATGGCCCAGGAAGTTCCAAGAAACGGATTTGAGGTGCAGGGGCCAGTCCTCCCTTCTTCTGCCACAGAGTGGTGTGGCTGGCCAGCACAACAGTGAGTAAGGCCATGTTAGTGTGGACCCCTCCATTCTTCAGGCACATGAATACCCAGAGAAAAAAGAACAAGGCACAGAAAGAAAGGTCCAGAGGAAGGTAAGAGGTCTTCAAAAGTAGGCTCAGGACACTCATACACCATCTGAGGCAGATAGAATCTGCCATGTTTCCAGTTTCTCAGATTTGGTGTTAGGAGCCACACAGGCATGGCTACACCATCATCAGCCTGCCCTACATTTCTACTGGACTCTTTATCTAGTACCTGTCAGACCCAGCCACTAGTGGAGCTGCACACAACCCCTCTGCAGTGTGCCCCCCTTGAAAGCTGTCTTCTCTAGAGAAACTGGGTTGTCTAGAGAAGCAAAACCAGTGAAGCATGTGTAAGTATATATATATACACGTATATATACGTATATATACATGTATATACATGTATATATATAAATGTGTATAAATACATATATATATACACCCACACATGTGTATGTGTATATATATATAGAGAGAGAGAGAGACAGAGAGAGAGACTTATATCAAGGAAATGGCTCATGTGGCTGTAGAGGCTGGAAAGTCCCAAGTCTGTGGTTCAGGTGTCAGGCTGGAGGTTTCTCCTTACTCATGTAGCTGTAGGGGCTGACGAGCCCAACATCAGCAGGTCTGATGGCAGGCTGCTGTCTTAAGTTCCAAGAACCAGAGGTCAGATTATAAAGAGCCAAATGCAGGACCCAGAAGCAGAGCAAAAACTAGCAAGCTTTGCCAGAAAGTCCATATATATCAAATGCAGGCCACACCTCCAAGGAAACGCCCTTTCAACTGATTGGAAGCTCATAGCAGATCTCATCGAGGAGGTGATTACATCATTACATAACTGCCAAACTACATTACAACTGCCAAACCACTGAGAATCATAGCTCAGCCCTGCTGACACACAACCTTGACTATCACAGGAGCATACTGGGTATGCAAGGCCCGGAGGGTGGACTCTGTCTCCTTCTCTGGTCAGACTTTGCAGGTTTCTAGAAATCATCACCACCTTCTCCAGTGCCTGACACACTAATTTCTGGATGTTGTCATTTCTGATGTGTCTTCTCTTTCTTTTCCCCCTTTCCCTCTCCTCCACGAATGTGAACACACTCACAAATTCACTAAGGCAGTATTTCCTAAGTGGGTCCCACAGAACGCTGGTTCTTCAGGCTATTTCTAAGTGGTAGACTAAAATAAAGGATCTGTGGTCCAATTAATTTGTAACAGCATTTGGTTAAAAAATGTTGAATAAGTTTCACATTCCTTTTCTGGCTCCCCTTTTTGTGGCTTGCTCTCCCAGTTCCCTTTCCAGAGCAGCCACTGCTAACTTCCATCTTGTGATCAGGTCTCTTACAACAGAACTTCTCAGAGCCTTGAATAAATGCTGTGGCTCTTGAAAAGGGAGATCGTGACAAGCATCTCCAAATTCTTTATACAACAGACTCTCATCTCCCTCCAGAATGTTCTTTGGGACAGGCTGAACTAGGGGCTTGGCTCCATCAGCCTCTGTCAGCCCACTGGTCCCTTTCTGTGCCTGCTGGGATTTGTGACTGGCTGATGAAGCTTACTCCTGCCACTTTTCAGAAAGTATACCATCTAAGTGCTCCAGTGTTAGGAGTTGTACCTTCAGATGCCCATCTATCTGGGTTGTCTTTGATCTCCCCACTTCTTATTTCAAAATGCAAAATCTCCTAAGTAGTAGCACATGAAAATAATTGATGATGATTTACCATCTAGTGCTCAGCACAGTGGGTGGTCTTTACTGGCAGGTAGGCCTGGGTTGGAATCCAGGTTCTGCCAGTTCCTTGCTGCATTACCTTGTTTTGGGGAGGGGTATCTCTCATTTATATTGAAATTCACAACCCCTACCTCCTACGATTGATGTGAAAATTAAAATGATAAACAAACCCATGCATAGGTAGAGTCCTCAGGGAGCTATCCCCAAGGTGGCACACTCTCAGCAGTGTTTGAAGCCGATGTGCAGTGCTGTGGTTCTGGCACCTGCCTGGCTTGCTCCCCTCCAGCTGTATATGTGCAAGTCTGGCTTGTGCCTGGCACATAGTAGTTGCTCAATAAGTGCTGTGTGCTCTCTGCTCTTCCTCTTCTGCCTCAGATCAGCTGTCTGAGAGCAGGAAATGAGGAGGTTTTGTTGAGGAAGAAAGTAAAAGGCCTCAGTCTGCTGCACTAGTGTTGTGCTGTGCAGGCCCAGGAGGGAATGAGGCTACATTCTCTCCTGGGGCAGAAGATAAGGCCTGGTGTTGAGACGACAGAGACACAACTGACTTGCTTGATGGAGAAACTCTGACTTAGGATGGTTAGGGAGTACTGTGGAGCCTCGGGGACTTTGTGTGAATAAGAAGTAAATGTTTGCTGTCTTAAGCTACTTAGATGTTGGAGTTTTTGTTACTGCAGTACAATCCAGCTTATGCTGACAGCTACAATCACTGAGAAGTACTTCTTGAATCAGGTGCAGGAAGAGGTGGGGCAGACACTAGGGGAGTGCAAGCTCACTGGCCCTGACAGCTTTCTCCATCCCAGGAAGCTGGGTGAGTCAGCCCCAACTTCTGCACACTCAGAGATGTGATGATAACTGAAGGCCAGTATCAGGAGGTAATTCTGTGTGTTTTATTGATGAGGAAACTGAGGCTCAGAGATCCACAGTCTTTTAACTAGCAGCAGAGTTAGTCTCCTTAAGGGGATTACTTAGTACACAGCAGAAAGCTGGCAGTCAACTCCTCAATGCAGGAAGTGCGATGATGGGCAGAAAGAGCCCTGGCTGGGGTGACTGGCCTGATTTCTCATCCTAACTTTGTTGCTTGTGGGGCACATGTGTGGGATAATAATCCTGCCTTCTCTCTCTCACCATGCCTGGCATGTTCCAGTCCCCAGTGAGTGTCTGTTACTAGAAGCGGATGTTCAAGCAACCCAGAAGGCTGCTCGAACAATATGGTGGTCTAGTGTGTGATAAAAAGCATTTGCCAGGCACAATTAAGCAAGACGAAGTTCACAGAAGGGGTGACTAACCTAATTAACAAAGCAAGGTTTGTCTAAGGGCTTTACAGAAATTAATTGTTGTTACACAAATGCTGAGCTAATTGAAAATTGGTCTTATCAATTTATTAAAGAAGGCCCTTCAGGACTGGTACTTAAAAACACTCTTCTGCAGTCATTTCCAGTAATTGTGATTTTTAAATTCCTAACACTAGATTCTCCTTTTCATTTTTCAATGTTGTAGTTGCCACATCAGGAGTGCATTATTTCTGCCTCTCTCCAGCCTCCCACATACCTTACCCATTACCCTTGATGCAGTAGATTTGTTGTCGCTGAGAGAGGGATTTGGAAAGGAGCTCTGTGACTTTGAGTTGGGAGAACTCATTTTAGCGTAAAAAATCAGATGGCCCTATCCAGTGTCTTCCATCTAGCTTCAGTGGACTTCCTTAGGTTTAGAATTCCCACAAACCAACACTCATTTCTAGTGGAATCATCTCTCGTTCAGTAGGAAGACATTATATTTATTATGTTATTTAAAGAAACCACCACCTCTCAAATGACTGGATACAATGCTGTTCCCCTCCCTCCTCCCCAGAGTATCAGAATAACACACAATGGGGAGATAATCAAACCCAGTTAATCCTGGCTCAACCCTCAGATAAGGATGGGAATGCTTATCTGGTTCTCTCATGTTGAATACTAAGCTGTGTCTGGAAATCTCGCTTTGTCCCTTCTTGGACAGTAGCTCCTAGAGGTAGGTGTCTCAGGGCAAAGCATGGGCCTGGCTTCTGCAGAGCTGGGCTCTGGGCGATGACTGAGTAAACCATCCACTCAAGCATGGAGCTTCAGCCCCATATGAAGACTTCTACTTCTAGTCTGGGCAAGGCTGGCTCTTGCTGTCCCTTGGAGGAATCATTTCTTTGGAGTGTTTCACTTCTGAAGGCCATCATAAAAATGAATCCTGTCTGTGTCTCTGAATAATAGAATGTCAGGCCTGGATGGGATGCTGGAGATCACCTCTTCAGTTCTCCATTTTCTAACGTTGAGCTGGAGCTTGCTGGGAGGGGCATGGCTTGCCCGTCCTCTTCATTAGTTAGCAATAGGTCTGGGTCTTGGATCCTCCCAGCACTCATAATGACCAATTTGCTATTTCTTCTGACACAACACATCATTCCCCTTCCTCTGGAGGGAAATGCCTCAAAATATAAATGTAAAAGAAATTCTCCTACATTGCCTCTGCCTATGGAGTAGAGCATAAATTCACAAATGGAACCAGTTCCTTCCTCTGGTTCATTAGTTCCATGGTCCTTGAGTGTGGATGCTGCCCTCCACACACTGGGGGTGGGAGGGAGTGGGAAGGAACATGTGGTCTGGTTAAGCACCCCTTGTGCATTTGGTATCATTGTTCACACGCTGTAGATGAGGAAGGTGAGACTCGGAGGGGCACAAGGCTAGATGGCCTTTCCTGGCTGCAGGAAGATGGAGCCTGGAAGACCGGAGGCAGCACAGAGTCTTGGAGCCACACAGGTGGTATTCCAAATACAAGCTGTCCTACTACATAGGAAGTGCTTCTGGAAGAAAAAATGCAGAGGTCCAGAGGTGAGAGAGGACCTGGGAGTCAGGGGAAGGGAATAGGTTCAGCAGGTAGAGGGGGGCTGAGGTTGGCAGGGACCTGATCAAAAACTTGGGGAAACCACTGATGAGGGTAGTGCCTTAGTTATCTAGTATTGCTATAACAAATATCACAAGTGGGTGGCTTTAACAAACAGAAATTTATTTTCTCACAGTTTAGGAGGTTAAAGTCTGAACTCAGGGTGCCGTTTCTACGGGTAGCCTTTCTCTGTCGGCTCTGGGGAAAGGTCTTTGCCACTTTTCAGCTTCTGTTCCTCAGTTCCTTGGAGCTCTTTATGTGGTCTAGCATCTATCTTCTCCCATCTCTGCTTGCTTCTCTGCATAGAATCTGCTCATTTATATCTTGGAGTTGATTGGTTTAAGACACATCTTATACAAATATGGCCTCATTAACATAGTAAAGAAAACTCTATTCCCAAATGGGAATATGTTCACAACTATAGGGGTTAGAATTTACAACACATATTTTTTGGGGGCACAATTCTATCCATAACAAGTAGAGAGTAAAGAAGGAACACAATCAGATTTACGTTTTCAGATGATGGTTCTGATTACCACATGGGGATTTCCTGGGGTGGGTTGTTTAGGACCCCAGTCAAATTGGGAGACTGTTGCTGAACTGTGGTCCTGGCAGCGGAGATGGAGGGGAAAGGATGGATTTTGGTGCCGCTCAGAACCTGGGTCAGGTGAAGAGCATGAGGAACAAAGGTGGTACATCAAGTGGGAGTTACTTTACTTGCCTCCAAGCAATATAAGATCCAAAGGGATGATGTAATTTATCCTTAAAGCAGCTGGTTTGGACTCCTAGGAGGAAATCTGTAAGGGAGATTGTTTGTTCCCTCTGGGTCCCAAGCCAAGAGGTGGACAGAGCCCACAGTACTGGCAGTCCTTCTGCTGGTGCCATGGTGTCCAAGGAGTCACACACAGTCTTGCTCAAAAGCCCCCCAAGACCCATGGCCAAGGGCTGTCTTAGGAACAAGGCCTGGTGTGGCAAAGCCTACACTGGGGCCATCTGTGTTTGTATGAACCATGTTAAAATCCAGAGAGACAATTCTATCTGGGCAGCTGCCTAAGGTCCACTCTCATCTCACTGCCCAGGAACACCAAAAAGGGAAGCAAATAAGCAAGCACCTGAAATGCCCATCCATGGTCTCCATCTGTGCCACAGATGGCACCAGGTGGAAATTTAGGAAATGGAGTTGGGGAAGACAAAGAAAGGCTTCAGAAGAAAACCCATGAAGACCAAAGAGCCTATGTCCTGAGTAAAGTATATTTACCAGGCCCTGAGAGAGGCAGTGCCAGAGATGGCCCAGCTTGGGGCTGTGGCAACAAACTCTATGGTCTGCCAGCTGCTGTTCATCCATGGGAACCTTGATTAGACAGAAATAGAGTGGACAATTTTCTGAGTGCCTACCAGAGACCAGGTGTTTAGCATATGCCATTGACACAACCTGTGAGGTAGTTTACGCTATTGCACTCCCACTTTATACATAGGGAGACTGAGGATTCTAACTCAGAATGTCTGCATAGTCAGGCGCCTTCTGATCACACAGACTGCCTTCAAGCATAGGTGTCATGGCATGTCCCAAGTGTCTGGACCCAAATGGAACTGACTGTTGGCTCTGTGAGGTCTGGCTGGCAGCTGTGGTGAGGAAAGCCCCATGTAGGTGTGTTTCTTTTGGAAGCACTATCTGTGTTGATTAATGTTATCACAGATAGCTAGGCTATGATTTTCAGTGGTTTGACAGACACTATGTAATCACCTTCTATTTTGTGATCTGATGTGAGCAATCAGTTGAAAGGGGAGTTTCCTTGGAGGTGGGGTCACCCTCCAGTATATAAATGGATATTCTGGCAAAGCTCACCCTCTCTCGAGAGCCTGCACACGTCTCATTGCCTGACCTCTGGCTTTTGGGAAGTGAGCCAGTGGAAGCCTTCAGCCTGCAGCCTAACTCACAGATTTGGGACTTTCCAGCCCCCACAATTGCATGAGCCATTTCCTTGAAGTAAATCTCTCTCTATATATGTATTTATATATACGCTTCATTGGTTTTGCCTCTCTAGGAACCCACAGTGAGACAACTGCTACTGAGAGTGGTTCTAGAAGAACAAAATCTTAAAGATGAGTTTTCTGAATTAGTTCTCAAGTCTGGGTAGGCTTAAAAGCACTAATGACTCTATTTCTAGCAAAGTGAACACTGTTAACTCATGGCATGATATAGCAATAGAAAAGTTGTGAGTGATCATGTATTTGATGCCTTTTAACACTTTTGTCAAACTGAGAAGTATAATGAAACTGGCTGGTTGATCCTATTTTCACTAGACAAAATTGAGAAGGAAAGGGTAAGCGCAGGGCTTCAGAGTCCCAGCTCAAGTCCAGTACAAAAGACCTGCAAGCTGCTATTTGTGCCCTGAAAAAAAGTCTTATTTCTTGTAATAATGGAACTGATATTGCTGAAAACCAAACCCAGAGTCTTATTCTAAGAGTGGCTGAATGACAATGCTAATTGAATTCCCAACTTCAAAAGGTCTTGAAAGTTAAAATGAGGGCATTTATTGAGAAGAAATGGGACGCTGAAACGAGGGATGGGGATATACAGGAAGAAATGGATGAAGCCAAAGATACAGAGCTCCAAATTCTGTTGATTTATCCTTGGCAGTAAAACCAGCTTTCACGCCTCCATCTGAGGAGATTAACCCAGATTTGTCTGTTGTAATCACCTTTGCTAGTAAAATCAACTCTCCCACACACACCTGATGAGATTAGCCTGATATCTTTGAGGAGTCCTTGCCTGTGGCATTGTCTTGGGCATTTCCTGAGGCAGCGCCTGAGGTGTCACCTGAGGCAGATGCCTTGAAAGACATTGCTGAACGTCCCCAGGTCCTATGTCCATCACCCATTTTTGTTTCTAAACCTATAACTAGACTTAAGTCCCAGTGAGCCCTAAGAGGTAAAGTACAAAGTGTAACCCATAAGGAGGTATGCTACACTCCAAAAGAACTGTTTGATCTTTCTAATATATACAAGTAGCAGAAACCTGGGGAATATGTGTGGTAATGGCAATCAAGGGTATGGAATAATGGTGCAAGGAACATAAAGTTGGATCAGTCTGAGTTTATTGATATAGACCCACTTATCAGAGATTCTTCATTCAATGTTTCAGCTGGAGAGGTTAGAAAATAATCTAATAGTTTATTTGGTTGGTTGACTGAAACATGGGCCAAGAGGTGGCCTACACTAAATGAAGCTGAAATGAAAGAACTGCCTTGGTACTGTGAAGAAGGTATCCAAAGACCCACAGAGATTGGGATGTTAGAGTGGATTTATCATGTTAGATCCACAGACCCACCCAGGAAGTGCCCAGAGGACACATCTTTCACAACTGTGAGGAATAAATTTGTGAAGGGAGCCCCAGCATCCTTGAAGATTGCTGTGACTGCTGTCCTATATAGGTCAGATTTTACAGTGGTAACTGCCCTAACTGAATTAAAACATCAAACTGCAATAAGGGTGATTGGATTCCAGGGTGGCAGGGGCCAAGTGGCAGCACTTAATAGCCAAAGTCAAGGTTGGTGTCATAATCATAATGGACAGAAGAGTCAAAGCAGTAATAAAAATAGTCTGACTTGCATGGATTTATGGTGTAGGTATTTAGTCATGTTGTGCGTTGGAGTGAAATGGATGAGAGACCTACTAAATCTTTACTTGATAAGTATAAACGGAAGAATTCTAGGTCAAGTGAACAGCAGTCTAACTTGAGTCGCCAGAATAGAGAGTCATAGCCCCTCAATCAATTCACAAACTTAAGTGATTTTACAGACCCACAACCCCTTGAATGAAGGGAAGGCCAGGTCCCCTTGAGGAAGAACCCCACTACACTGCCAAAAATGTATACTGTTAATCTTTTTCCCAGTCTTCCCCAAACGGATCTACGGCCTTTTACAAGAATGACTATTCATTGGGGAGAAAGAAATAATCAGATTTCATCATTAAATGGAGGTGGTTTATATGATATTGAGCTTGAGAAGGACCTAAAGACACAAGTAAGTTACATAGGAAGTGGTTCAAATGCCCACGGTCGCCACTCCTGTCACATTACCTTCCCTACACATTATGCACCTACAGCCTCATGGAGACCTCCTTATGATAAGTTGACTGAGGAAGAGAACACTTGTGCCTGATTTACAGATGATCCTGCACAATATGCAGGCACCATTCAAAAGTGGACAGTGGCAGCACTGCAGCCTTTTTTGGGACCCCCCTGAAGGGCAGTGATGAAGGGAAATCCTCCCAGTAGGCACAACTTCGAGCAGTGCACCTGGATGTTTATTTTGCTTGGAAGGAGAAACAGCCAGATATGAGATTTTATACTGATTCTTGGGCTGTGGCCGATGGTTGGATGGTCAGGAATACAGAAGGAAGATGATTGGAAAACTGGTGACAAAGAGGTATGGGGAAAAGTTATGTGGATAGACCTCTCTGAATGGACCAAAGAAGTGAAGATTTTTGTCTCATGTGAATGCCCACCAAAAGGTGACTTTGTCATGGATGATTTTTAACAATCAGGTGGATAGGATGACATGTTCTGTGGATAACAGTCAGCCTCCTTCCCCAGCCACTCCTGTCATTGCTCAACGGAATCATAAATAAAGCGGCCATGGTGGCAGGGATGGTGGTTACGCATAGGCTTAGCAACATGGACTTTCACTCACCAAGGCCGACTTGGCTACAGTCACTGCTGAGTGCTCTATCTGCTAGCAGCAGAGACCAACACTGAGTACCTGATATGGCATCATTTCTTGTTGTGATCAGGCTGGGGGCTGACTGTGGAACAGACCATTAATTACTCATATGCAAGTGCAAGTTGAAGTTGAAAAAATTTAGAACAAGTCCACAAGAGCCAAAGTATGATCTTGAATATATCCCACCTGAATTTAGAGACCATCCCAAGAATGGATTTGACACCTTGAACACTAATGACCTAAGACCAGATGAGTTGTGGAAGGACATCATACATGAAGAAAGCAAGAGGTCATTAAAAGACAGGAAAGAAAGAAAAGACCAAAATGGATGTCAGAAGAGACTCTGACAGTTGCTCTTGAACATAGAGTAGCTTAAGCGAAAGGAAGAAGTGATGAAGTAAAAGAGATGAACAGAAGATTTCAAAGGACACCTCAAGAAGACAAAGTAAAGTATTATAATGACATATGTAAAGACCCGGATATAGAAAACCGAAAGGGAAGAACATGTTTGGCATTTCTCAGGCTGAAAGAATTGAAGAAAAAATTCAAGCCTCAAGTTGTAATATTGAAAGATTCTATGGGGAAAATATTAAATGATGAAGGTAGCATCAAAAGAAGGTGGAAGGAATACACAGAGTCACTGTACCAAAAAGAACTAGTCAATGATCAACCGTTTCAGGCATATGATCAAGGCCTAATGGTACTGAAAGAAGAAGTCCAAGCTACACTGGAGGCATTGGTGAAAAACAAGCCTCCAAGAATTGATGGAATATCAACTGACATGTTTCAACAAATGGATGTAGTACTGGAAGTGCTTACTCATCTATGCCAATAAATATGGAAGACAGCCACCTGACCAATTGACAGGAAGAGATCGGTAGTTATGCCCATTCAAAAGAAAGGTGTTCCAACAGAATGTGCAAATTATCCAACAATGTCATTAATATCACACACAAGTAAAATTTTGCTGAAGATCAGTAAAAAGCAGTTGAAGCAGGGTATTGACAGGGAACTGCCAGAAATTCAAGCCAGATTCAGAAGAGGACTGGGAAAAAGGGATATCATTGCTGATGTCAGACAGATGCTGGCTGAAAGCAGAGAATACCAGAAAGATATTTACCTATATTTTATTGAATATGCAAAGGCATTTGACTGTGTGTATTATAACAAATTATAGATAACATTGTGAACAATGGGAATTCTAGAACACTTAATTGTGTATATAAGGAACCTGTACATAGACCAAGAGGTAATCATTTGAACAGAACAAGGGGATACTGCATAGTTGAAAGTCAGGAAATGTGTGTGTCAGGGTTGTATCCTCTCACCATGCTTATTCAATCTGTATGCTGAGCCAATAGTCTGAGAAGCTGGACTATATGAAGAAGAATAGGGCATCAGGTTTGGAGGAAGACTCATTAACAACCCACAGTATGTGGATGATGCAGTCTTGCTTGCTGAAAGTCAAGAGGACTTGAAGCACTTAACTGATAAAGATCAAAGACCACAACCTTCAGTATGGATTACACCTCAGGGTAAAGAAAACAAAAATCCTCACAACTGGACCAATATGCAACATCATGATAAACTGGGAAAAGATTGAAGTTGTCAAGGATTTCATTTTACTTGGATCCACCGTCAACGTCCATGGAAGCAGCAGTCAAGAAATGAAATGACGCATTGCATTGGGCAAATCTGCTGCAAAAGATCTCTTTAAAGTGTTAAAAAGCAAAGATATCACTTTAAGAACTAATGTGCGCCTGACCCAAGCCATAGTATTTTCAATCGCCTCATCTGCATGCAAAAGCTGGACAATGAATAAGGAAGTCTGAAAAAGAATTGATGCCTTTGAATTATGGTATTGACAAAGAATATTGAATATACCATGGACTGCAAGAAGAACGAACAAATCTGTCTTGGAAGAAGTACAGCCAGAATGCTCCCTAGAGGCGAAGGTGGCGAGACTTAATCGGACATATTTCGGACATGTTATCAGAAGGGACCAGTCACTGGAGAAGGACATCATGCTCGGTAAAGTACAGGGTGAGCGAAAAAGAGGAAGACCCTCAACGAGATGGATTGACACAGTGGCTGCAACAATGAGCTCAAGCATAACAACAATTGTGAGGATGGTGCAGGTCAGGGTAGTATTTCGTTCTGTTGCACAAAGGTTCGCTATTAGTCAGAGCCAATTCGACGGCACCTAATAACAACAACAACCACATTCCCCATCATCCTGAAGCAGCTGGTTTGATAGAATGATGGAATGTCCTTGCAAAGACACAATTATAGGGCCAGCTCTGTGGCAATATCTTGCAGGGCTGGGGCAATGTTCTCCAGGAAGCTGTATACATTCTAAACCAATGTCCTATATATGGTGCTGTTTTTTCCCATAACCAGCATTAATGGGTCCAGGAATCAAAGGGCGGAAGCTGGAGTGGCACCACTCCCTATTACTCCTAGTGACCCGCTTTCAAACTTTTTGCCTCCTATCCCTGGAACCCTATGCTCTGCTTGTCTAGAGATTCTTAGTTCCAAGGGTAGAGATTCTCCCACCAGGAGACACAGCACCAATTTATTTGAACTGGAAGTTAAGATTGCCACCTGACCACGTTGGCCTCCTCAAGCCTCTAGATCAACAGACAGAGAAGGGAGTTACCATAATGACTGGTGTGATCGATCCTGATTACCAAGGGGAAATAAGATTGATATTACATAATGGAGGTAAAGAAGAGTGTCATGGATTGAATTATATCCCCCAAAGAATGTGTGTATCAATTTGGCTAGGTCATGATTCCCAGTATTGTGTGGTTGTTCTCCATTTTGTGATTTAATTTTATGTTAAAGAGGATTAGGATTAAGGGATTGTAACACCCTTACTAAAGTCACATCCTTGATCCAATGTAAAGGGAGTTTCCCTGAGGTGTGGCCTGCACCACCTTTTATCTTACAAGAGATAAAAGGAAATGGAAGCAAGCAGAGACTTGGGGACCTCACAGTCCCGAGAAAGAAGCACTGGAGCAGAGCACGTTCTTTGGACCAGAGGTTCCCACGCAGAGAATCTCCTAGTCTGGGAGAAGATTAGTGATGCCAAGGACCTTCCTCCAGAGCCCACAGACAGAGAAAGACTTACCCTGAAGCTGACACCCTGAATTTGGACTTCTAGCATACTAGATTGTAAGAAAATAAATTTATCATTGTTAAAGCCATCCACTTGTGGTATCTCTGTTATAGCAGCACTAGATGACTAAGACAAGGAGTATGTCTGGAATATAGGAGACAACCATGCCTGTAATAAAAGTCAGTGGAAATCTACACCAATCTAATTCAGACAGGACTAGTAATGGCCCAGATCCTTCAGGAATGAAGGTTTGATTCACCCCAATAAGTAAAGAACCATGACCAGTTGAAGTGCTTGCTGATGGCAAAGGGGGTACAGAATGGGTCATGGAAGAAGGTAGTTCCAAATACAAGCTGTGATCACCTGACTGTTGCAGAAATGAGGACTATAATTGTTATTTGAGTATTTCTTCCTTGTTTTGCTATACACGTGTGTATGAGTGTGTGTGTGTATGTATACATATATGTGTGTGTGTGTGTGTGTGTGTGTGTGTGTGTGTATATGACTGGTGTGATTGATCCTGATTACCAAGGGGAAATAAGATTGATATTACATAATGGAGGTAAAGAAGAGTGTCATGGATTGAATTATATCCCCCAAAAAATGTGTGTATCAATTTGGCTAGGTCATGATTCCCAGTATTGTGTGGTTGTCATATATATGTGTTATATATATATATAATCTTTGTTTTCTTCCCTCCCTTATCCTTACTATAAAGTACAAGATGTATAAGGGGATAGTGCATTTTTGGTTGTACGTCTCACATGTAAGCTGTATCATGTTAGACGCAAGAATGGTTTTATAATTGTTTTTATTTAGAGATTATGTATGATATAAGGAGATGTCTTAGGCTGGATTCTCTAGAGAAGCAAAACCAGTGAAGTACATATATATATACATATATATAGGAGAGAGAGAGATTTATATCAAGGAAATATCTCAGGAGATTGTAGAGGTTCCAGCCTGACCCAAGTCCATGGGTCAGGCTGGAGACTTCTCCTTACTCACATAGCTGCAGGGGCTGGAGAACCCATGAGCAGCAGGTCAGACAGCAGGCCTCTGGCTCATAGGCTGCAAAGGCCAATGAATTCGAAGTTTGGATGATAAGATGGCAGGCTGTGGGCTGAAAGCTGGCAAACTCAGGATTGATTGGCAGGTAAGCTGCTAGATCAAGTCCCAAGAATCGAAGGTCAGATGAACAGGAGCCAGTTGCTAGTTCCAGCAGGAGTAAAAGCCAGTGAGCTTTGCCAGAAAGTCCACATATATTGGATGCAGGCCACATCCCCAAGGAAATTCCCTTTCAACTAAGTGACTGCTTATAGCAAATATCATGGAGATGAGTACATTATGTCAGATCATTTGGAGGTGATAACATCATTACACAGCTGCCCAACTACATCATAACTGCCAAACCATTAAGAATTATGGTCCAGCCAAGTTGACACACAACTTTACTGTCACAGTCTACCCCTTCTCAACTTGGCACCGTCACATATTTCCCTAAACCATACACAATCTCTAAATTAAGACAATCATAAAGTCATACTTGTGCCTAACATGATACAACTAACACATGTACAACTGAAAATACACTAGCCCTATTGATATCTTATAATTTATAAGTGATGAAAATAAAAATATTTGATGCACACATACAAGGAAGAAATACTCATAACAATTGCAGTCCTCATTTCTGCAACAGGTCACGTGGTTATAGCTGCTATTTAGAACTACATTCTTCCACCACTCATTCCATATTCCCTTTACCCTTGGCAAGCACCTTAACTGGTTGTGGTTCTTTGCCTGGTGGGGTGACCCAAACCTTCATTCCTGAAGTGTCTGAGCCATAATAGTCATGTCAGAATTGGGTTGCTGTAGTTTTCCATTAACTTTAATCACAGGGCATGGTAGTACTAAGAGATTTCCTAAGGGATCTCCTGTATTCCAGACATACTCTTCTTTACCTCCATTATGTAATATCAATCTGAATTCCTCTTGGTAATCAGGATCAATCACACCAGCCAATACAGTAACTCCCTTCATTACTTGTTGATCCAGAGGCATAAGGAATCCAAAGTGGCTAGGTGGCATTCCTAATTTCCAGTTCAATGGAATCAGTGATGTGTTTACTGGTGGGCGCATTCCCCCTTTGGAATGAAGACCTCTAGACCTACAGAACATAGGGTGATGGGAACAGGAAACAAACATTTTGCACGTAGGTCACTAGGGGTAATAGTGAGTGGTGCCACTTCCATTTCTACCCTTTGATTCCTGGACCCATGAATCCTGGCTATGAGAGAAACAGTGCATATATTGGTATCTGGTTCAGAGCATATACAGCCTAATGAACATTGTCCCAACCCTGCAAGGTATTGCCACCTAGCTGGTGCTGCAATTGTGTCTTTACAGGGCCATTCCACCATTCTGTCAGCCCAGCTTCATCAGGATGATGGTGAACATGGTAAGACCAGTGAATTTCATGAGCATGGGCACATTGCTGCACTTCATTTGCTGTAAAGTGAGTCCCTTTATCCAAGGTGATGCTGTGTGAGATACATGCCAGTGGATAAGGCATTCTGGAATCCACAGGTGGTAGTTTTAGCAGAAGCATTGCATGCAGGGAAGGCAAATCCATATCCAGAGTGCCTATTCCAGTAAGAACAAAATGCTGCCCTTTCCATGATGGAAACAGTCCAATATAATCAACCTGCAACCAGGTTGCTGGCTGATCACCTCAAAGAGTTGTGACATATCAGGGACTTAGTGTTGATCTCTGCTGCCAGCAGATTGGGCACTCAGCCCTGGCTATAGCCAGGTTGGCCTTGGTAAGTAGATGTTTCTGTTGCTGAGCCCATGCATAACCTCCATCCCTGCCACCATGGCCACTTTGTTCATGAGCTCATTGTGCAATGATGGGAATGGCTAGGGAAAGAGGATGACTAGTTTCCATAGAATGTGTCATCCTATCCACTTGATTGTTAAAATCCTCTTCTGCCAAATCACCCTTTGGTGAGCATTCACATGAGACACAAGTATCTTCACTTCTTTGGCCCATTCAGAGAGGTCTATCCACATACATCTTCCCCATACCTCCTTGTCATCAATTTTCCTATCAAGTTCCTTCTAAATCCCTGACCACCCAGCCAAACCATTGGCCACAGCCCATGAATCAGTATATGTTATGTATTGAATTATGTCCCCCAAAAATATCTGTCAACTTGGCTGGGTCATGATTCCCAGTATTGTATAATTGTGTACCATTTTGTAATTTGATGTGATTTCCTTATGTGCTGTAAATTCAATCACTATGATCTAATAAGATGGATTAGCAGCAGTTATACTGATGAAGTATACAAGATTGGATAGTGTCTTAAGCCAATCTCTGTTGAGATATAAAAGAGAAAAGTGAGTAGAGACACATGGGAACCTCATACCACCAAGAAAGCAGTACTGGGAGCAGAGAGCATCCTTTGGACCTGAGGTTCTTGCACTGAGATGCTCCCAGACCAAGGGAAAACTGATGCATCACAAAGACCTTCCTCCAGAGCAGATAGAAAGAAAAAGCCTTCTCCTGGAGCTGATGCCCTGAATTTGGACTTGTAGCCTACTGGACTGTGAGAGAATAAATTTCTCTTTGTTAAAGCCACCCCCTTGTGGTATTTCTGTTATAGCAGCACTAATGACTAAGACAGTGTACAATCACACATCTGGCCATTTCTATTTCTAAGCAAACTGAACAACCAGGTGAGCTTCTCAAAGTTCTGCCCACTGGGACCATTTATCTTCACCACTATCCTTCAGGGAGGTCCCAGAGAGGGGCTGTAGTGCTGCCACTGTCCTCTTCCGAGTGTTGCCCTCATACCATGCAAAACTCTCTCTAAACCATGGACAAGTTTTCTCTTCCATAGTCAATTGATCATATTGCCCCCATGAGGCCATAGGTGCAGACTGGGAGAAGGCAGATAATGTGACAGGAGTGGAGACTATGGACATTTGGGCCACTTCCTCATGGGTTTGTGGCTTTAGATCCTGCTCAGGCCCGATCTTGTATATAGTACTTCCATTTAATGATGGAGTTTTGCTGTGCGTGTCTGACTTTATGACTCTGTGTGTCAGACAACACCCAGTTCATGATGGGCAGCTCAGGCTACATGGTGACTTGGTGGCCCATGGTTAAGTGTTCAGACTCTTCTAAGGCCTGGTAAAAAGCCAAAAGCAGTTTCTCAAAGGGACAGTAGTTATCTGCAGAGGATGGCAGGGCTTTGCTCCAAAATCCTAAGGGTCTGCACTGTGATTCACCAATAGAGGCCTGCCAAAGACTTCAAACAGCATCTCTATCTGCCACTGACACTCCAGGCAACATTGGATCAGTCAGATCATATTGCCTAAGAGGAAGAGCAGCTTGCACAGCAGCCCAAACTTGCTGCCAAGCCTTCTCTTGTTCTGGTCCTCACACAAAACTAGCAGCTTTTGGAGTCACTTGATTAATAGGTCAGAGTAGCACACCTAAATGAAGGATAGGTTGCCTCCAAGATCCAAAGAGGACTACCAGGTGTTGTGCCTCCTTTTTAGTTGTTGAGGGGGCCAGATGCAATAACTTATCCTTCACTTTAGAAGGAATATCTTGACATACCCCACACCACTGGACCCCTAGGAATTTCACTGAGGTGGAAGGTGTCTGAATTTTTGTTGGATTAATTTCCCACCCTCTAGCAAGCAAATATTTTACCAAGAAGTCCAGAGTCTTTGGCACATTTTCCTTACTAGGTCCAATTAGCATAATGTCATCAATGCAATGAACCAGTGTGACATCTTGTGGAAGAGAAATATGATCAAGATCCCTGAGGACTAAATTATTGACATAGGGCTGGAGAGTTGATGTACCACTGAGGTAGGACCATGAAGGTGTATTGCTGGCTTTGCCAGCTGAAGGCAAACTGCTTCTAGTGGTCCTTTAAAACAGGTATGGAGAAAGAAGGCATTAGCCAGATCAATAGCAGATATATTAATTTGCTCAATCAATGAAACCATATCTAGAAAAGCAGCTGCAATTGGATTTACAATCTGGTTAAGTTTTTGATAATCCACTGTCATTCTACAAGATCTATCTGATTTTTGCGTAGGCCAAATAGGTGAGCTGAATGAGGATGTAGTGGGAATCAACACCCCTGTATCCTTCAAGTCATTGATGGTGACACTAATCTTGGCAATCACTCTAAGAATTTGGTATTGCTTTTGGTTTACTATTTTCCTAGGTAAGGCCAGTTTTAATGACTTCTACTTGTCTTTTCCTACCATAACAGACCTTAATTCACTTGTCAGGGATCCAGCGTGGGGGTTCTACCACTTGCTGAGTATATCTATTCCAATTATTCATTCCTAAACTGGGGAAAACACCACACGATGAGTTCAAGACCCAGTGGACACTGTGAACCAAACCTGAGCTAAGACTCCATTAACAACCTGACCTCCATACAACCCTACTCTGACTGGCAGGCCACAGTGACATTTTGCATCTCCTGGAATTAATGTCAGTTCAGAGCCAATAGCCAGTAATCCCTGAAAAGTTGGATTATTTACTCTCCCCCAGTGAACATTCATTCTCATAGAAGGCCATAGATTGCTTTGGAGAAGGCTGGAAGAAAGATTAACAGTATAAATTTTTGGCAGTGTAGTGGGGTCCTTTCTCAAGGGCATCTGGCCTCCCCTTCATTCAAGGTATTTTGGTTCTGTAAACTGGTTCAAGTCTGGGATTTGATAGAGGGGCTGTGACTCTTTATTCTGGTAATTTGAGTTAGACCGCTGTTCACTTGACCTAGAACTCTTTCACTTGTACAGATCAAGTAAATATTCAATAGATTTCCAATCTATTTCACTTCTACAGACACCATGAATAAGTAGCCAATGCCATAACTCCATATGAGTCAGACTATTCTGATTACTGCTTTGACTCCACTGTCCATTATGTATGATAACCATGCCCACCTTGTCTCTGTCGATTGTGTGCTGCCTCTTTGTCCCTACCACTACGAGGTCCAATCAGCCCCAATGAAGTTACGTGTCTTAATTAAGTTAGGGTAGTTCCCACTGTCAAACATGACTTACATAAAATAGCAATCACAGCAGTCTTCAAGGATGCTGGGGCTCTCTTCACAAATTTGTCCTTCATCATTGTGGTAAAAGGCATGTTCTCTGGGCTCTCTGTGTGTGGGTCTGTGGGTCTAACTTGATAAATCCACTCTAACATGCCAATTTTCCTAAGTCTTTGGCTTCCCACTTATACTGTATATTAAGGCACTTCAACTTGATTTATTGTGGACCACCACATAATTTGTGCTTCATTGACCCAACCAAATAAACTCTTAGAGCCTTTCCTAACCTCTCAAGCTGAAACACTGAATGAAGGATCTATGCTTAGTGGGCCTGTATCAATAAATGCAGACTGATCCAACTTTATGTTCCTTGCATCATTATCCCACATTGTTAATAGCCATTCCAATACATATTCCCCAGTTTTCTGTTTGTACATATTAGAAAATTCAAGTAGTTCTTTTGGAGTGTAGCATACCTCCTCCTGGGTCACACTTTGTACTTCACCTTTTGGGGCTCGCTGGAACTTAAATCTATTTATAGGTCTAAAAGCAAAACTGGGTTATGGGGGTGTGTTCTGAGAACATACAGCAATTTCTTGTAGGGCATCTGCCTCTGGTGGTACTCCAGAAAATGACTCAGGTGTGTCCCCAGGGGATGACTCAGAGGAAGGCTCTTAGACACATCTGGGAGGGGCTAATGTTTTTTTTCTGGATGGTGTCTTAGCAGACAAAGATGGAGTAAACTCTTCAGGTGGGAGTGAAGGGCTAGTTCTGCTGGTAGGAGTGATTCAATGAAATGTAGGGGCTCAGAGTCTCCAGCTTCCAGACTATCTGCCCATATATCCCCATCCCAAGTTTCAGGATCACATTTCTTCCCAGTCAATGCCTTCACCTTAACTTCAGGCACCCTTCAATGTTGGAAATTCAATTAGTGTTGTAATTCAGTCTCTCTTACGATAGGACTCTGGGTTTGGTTTTTGGCAGTGTCAGCTGTTACTATAAAAAATAAGGCTTTCTTTCAAGGCACAAATGGAAACTTTGAGGTCATTTATACAGCACTTGAGCTGTGACTCTGAAGCTCTGAGCTCATCTCTTTCTTTCACCATTATGTCTAGTGAAAGTAGGACCAACCTACTTGCTTCCTTATATTTCTCATTCTGACAAAATTTTAGAAAGGTATCAAACATGCGATTACCCAGAGTCTCACCTCTCACCAATTCTGATCTACTGGTGGTGATATTTTGTGTATTTCTATTGCCACCTTACACCATGGATTAGCAGTGCCCTCTTTACTGCTGGAAGCAGAGTCATCAACATCTTTAATGACTTGAGAACCAATTTAGAAACCTCATCCTTAAAATTTTGTTTCTCTAGTTTGGTATTCCCAGTACCAAATGTCTGAGGCTGGTTTTTTTAGAGAAGCAAAACCAGTGAAGTGTATATACACATATATATGTATATATACATATATATGAAAATTCCTTGATATAAAAAAATATATATGCCTATTTATATAAAAATAAGTATATATATATGCATATACATATATATGTTGTTGTTAGGTGCTGTAAAGTCAGTTCTGGCTCATAGCAACCCTAAGTACAACATAATGAAACACTACGTGGTCTTGCACCAGCCTTACAATCGTTATGTTTGAGCTTATTGTTGCAGCCACTGTGTCAGTCCAGCTTGTTGAGGGTCTTCCTCTTTTTTGCTGACCCTCTACTTTACCAAACATTGTGTCCCTTTCCAGATTCGGGTCCCTCCTGATAAAGTGTCCAGAGCACATGAGACGAAGTCTCACCATCCTCACTTCCAAGGCGCATTCTGGCTATATTTCTTCCAAGACAGACTTGTTCGTTCTTCTGGAAGCCCATGGTATAGTCAATATTCTTCACCAACACCATAATTCAAAGGCATCAATTCTATTTCAGTCTTCCTTATTCATTGTCCAGCTTTTGCATGCATATGACGTGATCGAAAACATCATGGTTTGAGTCAGGTTCACCTTAGTCCTCAAAGTGACATCTTTCTTTTCAACACTGTAAAGAGTTCTTTAAGAGCAGATTTGTCCAATGCAATACATCATTTGATTTCTTGACTACTGCTTCTGTGGGTGTTGATTGTGGATCCAAGTAAAATGAAATCCTTGACAATGTCAATCTTTTCTCTGTTTATCATGATGGTGCTTACTGGTGTCGCTGTGATGATTTTTGTTTTCTTTATGTTGAGGTGTAAGTGCTTCATCGATAAGTGCTTCAAGTCCTCTTCACTTTCAGCATGCAAGGTTGTGTCATCTGCATATCACATATATATATATATATATATAATATATATATTTGTATATATGTGTATTTATATCAAGGAGATGGCTCACGCCTTTGTAGAGACTGTAAAGTCCCAAGTCTGTGGGTCAGGAGGCTTCTCCTGACTCATGTAACTGTAGGGACTGTTAAACCCAAGACTGGCCAGCCAGACAGCAGGCCTCTGGCTCACAGGCTGCAGAGGCCAACGAATCTCAAGATCGACCCTAGATAAGCTGCTAGCTTAAGTCCCAAGAACTGGAAGTCAGATGAACAGGAGCCAGCTGCAGGATCCAGAGCAAGCAAAAACCAGTGAGATTTGTCAGAAATTCCACATATATTGGATGCAAGCCACACCTTGAGGGAAACTCCCTTTCAAGTGGTTGGCTGCTCATAATAGATCTCATCGTGGAGGTGATTATATCAGATCTCATTATGGAGGTAATTATGTCATTACATAGCTTCCAAACTATAATAGCCAAACCACTGAGAATCTTGGCACAGCCAAGTTGACACACAACCTTAACCATCATAGGAAATGTGAATGGATGCTAAGCTGAGAAGTGGTGGACTATGATGGTTAATATTGTGTGTCAACTTGGCTAGGCTATCATTTGGCAGACAGTATGTAAAGGGGAGTTTCCTTGGGAGTGTGGCTTGCCTCCAGTATATACATGGATGTTCTGGCAAAGCTTACTCTCTCTTAAACCTGCACTCTCCATGTTGCCTGACATCTGGTCCTTGGGACATGAGTCATTAGAAGGCTCCAGTCTACTGCCTTACCTGCAGATTTTGGGTTCATCACTTCCTGCAACCATGTGAGCCAGAAGAAGCCTTCATCCTGCTGCCAGACCTGCAGATTTTGGGTTCATCGCTCCCCTGAAACTACATGACCAAGTAGAAGCCTTCAGACTGCTGCCTGAGTTATAGATTTGAGACTTGCCAGTTCCCACAATTGTGTAAGTTATTTCTTTGAAGTAAATCTCTCTATATATATATTTATGTATATGCTTTACTGGTTTTGCTCCACTTGAGAACCCAAACTAAGACACCACTGGGCTCCAGGTGACTATGCAGAATTTCCTTGGAAGGTGAGACTCAGTATGTGATCACTCACTGCGTTGTGGGGCTGCCTGAGGTCCTTGTTCATAGGGTAGTGCTAAGTGACATGGATCATCCCCTTGGGACATGAGGCATCCATCACAGGTGTTTCTGAGGAGCGAACTAAGGCACAAGGTTAGGCTCACAGTATAACATCAAGTAAGGACAATACAGATGTGACTATAGGTTAATGCCCTTAGCGGAGTTGTAGACAATGGCCAGAAATTAACCAGGCTTGAGTAGGGAGCAAAAGGGAGGGTTAAACTAACGGGAAGCATGAGGGAAGATCTGGGGAAGAAACATCATTACGTGGACAGAAAATTCAAACCAGCTTACTGTTGCTTGAATGTGATGTACGGTGGGTGAAGAGAGATGAATCATAGGGCTTGACAGAGTACACAGTACGGAGGAGCCTTGAACTCATGCTAAGGAGTTTACACTGAAGCCTGTGGGTGGTGCAGTCCTATTGGACGGATTTTAATTGGTGATGGGGTTAAGCTCAGATTTACATTTTAAATAGATCATTCTGTCAATCTCAGATCCTTTGCAGACCTTCCCTGCAAACCTCAGTCCATGCTGTCCCCTTCCTTCCTGACTCCTCATTATTTATCTGTGCCAGGTGTCCTGGGTTATGGTTAACATTTGTCTTTGTCCCTGTGCCTTCTCTGAAGAAATATGGCAGACTTTGGAAGGTGGAGGGGGGATCCAATGTGTCTTGTGCTTCTTTTGGGCCCTGAGATCTCGGTTCTCCACATAAAATAGGCATTTAATACTTGACTTAGACACTGGGCGTTGTTTAACTTCACCATGATAATGCACATTTTTCAGAGCCCAATTCCTTTGTGCTGCATAGGTCTAAGATATAGCAAAGGAAAACAGGTAGCTTGTCATGCCTCTCATTCTAAGCAATGCATTTGTAATTAAATGTGAATTAATTTCATTCAGAGGACAAATCAATTGTGCTACTTTCATAAACCTTCATTTCATTATTGAAAGTGAAGATTTCTCTAATAAGTTTCCCATTAAATCAGAGCTTGAGTTGAGACTGGAGGCTCAAAAATCTATGCCAGTGTTTGGCTGTAAAAAAATGTGAACAGTTGGATGTGTGTCTGCTGTGCTCCCCTGTACTTGAGCATCCATGCTTTCTGCTTCCCCCTGCCCAGTCACCCCACTACCTCTTCAGGAGTTGGTGCAGACAATATAATCCTCTTTACTACCTTCTGAACTTAAGTTTCCTCAGCAGCTAAATAAGAATAACATTTAAGTGAGACCACTGGATTTTTCTCATGCCTCTGGCTTTTAGCTGGGCCCTTCTACCCTATCCGTGGCATTCTGTATTTTCTGGCTCATGAACTGTCTTAGTCGTCTAGTGCCGCTATAACAGCGAATACCACAAGTGGATGGCTTTAACAAAGAGAAACTTATTTCTTCACAGTAAAGTAGGCTACAAGTCCAAATTCAGGGCGTCAGCTCCAGGGGAAGCTCTCTCTGTCAGCCTTCTCATCAATGCTCCCCCTGACTAGGAGCTTCTCCTCGCAGGGATCCTGGATCCAAAGGACGCGCTGTGCTCCTTGCTCTGCTTTCTCGGTGGTATGAGGTCCCCCGTCTCTCTGCTCACTTCTCTCTTTTATATCTTAAGAGATTGCCTCAGGACACAATCCAATCTTGTAGATTGAGTCCAGCTTTACTAACAAAACAGCTACCCATCTTCCCTCATTAACATCATAGAGGCAGGATTTACAACATATAGGAAAATCACACAATACCAGGAATCATGGCCCAGCCAAATTGATACACACATTTTTTTTGGGGGACATAATTCAATCCGTGACATGAACCCAGAAGTGAAAGACCCTAAACCTTGGAGCAGCAAGTATGAGAGTCATTCACCACCTTCTGAACACCGCAGACATGCCTTGCACTCCTCCACTGACCTCAGTTTCTTAGAAATCTGTTACTGTGATTTCTAAAAATTGACTTTAATGTTTGGATGAATTTCCTTGCTCTGTGTGTGTGTATGCATGTGTTCTGTGCATGTTGACAGCCTGCCTCGGGGAAAAAAGGCTATGGCACTTTCCAATACAGAACCAGGATTGTCCCTTGTTGGTGGTCAGCCCATTGCCTGTTATTTGTCCAAACTGGAGTGATTCTCTTCTCTCATCTGGAGATGATACCCAACCCCACATTTGCCCCAGTCCCTATCTGTTGGACCACCCATGTTAATACTCTCTGCCCATACATGAAACCCACAAACTAGAACTGAGGGTGGGAGTCTTGGACACCTTGGAGGAGTGCTGTGAAAGGAAAGTCCCTTTGAAAGCACTGCCTTAGCTGGACTGTAGCAGAGCCCATACCCACATCACACCAAAATGCAGACGGACCCTCTGTTACTTCAAGACTCTGGGCTCAAACATTTCTTTTTTTTTTTTTTTTATCGTACTTTAGATGAAGGTTTACAGAACAAACTAGTTTCTCATTAAACTGTTAGTACACATATTGTTTTATGTCATTGGTTAACAACTCCATGACTTGTCAACATTCTCCCATCTTGACCTTGAATTCCCTATTATCAGCTTTCCTGTACCCACCTGTCTTCTAGTCCTTGCCCCTGGGCTGTTGTGCCCCTTTGGTCTTGTTTTGCTTTGTGGGCCTGTCTAATCTTTGGCTGAAGGGTGAACCTCGGGAGTGACTTCAGTACTGAAGCGGTGTCCGGGGACCATACTCTCAGGGTTTCTCCAGTCTCTGGCAGGCCAGTAAGTCTGGTCTTTTTTTGTGAGTTAGAATTTTGTTCTAC
>NW_004444115.1:2786195-2793297 GCF_000243295.1 Trichechus manatus latirostris
GGCACCATCTAGTTGTACTGGACTCAGTCTGGTGGAGGCCATGGTAGATGTAGTCCATTAGTCCTTTGGATTAATCTTTCCCTTATATCTGTAGTTTTCTTCATTCTTCCTTGCTCCTGAAGGGGTGAGACCAGTGGAATATCTTAGATGGCTGTTCACAGTCTTTTAAGACCCCAGACGCTACTCACCAAAGCAGAATGTAGAACATTCTCTATATAAACTATGTTATGCCAATTGTGAACTCAAACATTTCTAACACTTCCTAAGACTCCTCGGAAATCCTGACATACACTGCTCTGGGTTCAGGTTGCAGAGTGTTGGACTAGATGCCCTTTATTGGTCAGAGACCTGGCTGACCATGATTCTACCCGTTCAGTGAAGTCTGAGAATGCATACTGTCTCTGGATGCCTTACTTGCTGCATTCATGAGCCATTCGTGATGCTGTTCCCCCATCCCTGTCCCATCAGTCACCTACTCTATTCTCCCACCCCTGCCCCCTCCAGGAAAACTTGGGAACTCCTCAGAACTCCCCACACTTTATTCACATCCCCAGGGGTGGCTGGAGGGGATGCAGCTAAAAGAGCAGTCTCCTTTTGTACAGTCACTTGCTGGCTCTATCCCTCCAGACCAGGACCAGAGAGAAGACACCAAGTTCTCTTTCCTCTCAAGTCCAATTTTTTTTCCTTTTGGTTATAAGAGAGTTAATAGGTCTTCTATATTCCTTGTCTTTCCTCCCATCCTGACTCTCCAGTGCCTTAAATACTTCAAAGTACAAGATTAATACTCACTAATTATGATTTTTCCCCTAAATCCTATGAGGTAGAGGCCAGAAGCTCAAATACCTTTCAGGTTGGTCAGGTAGGTAACATATATATGTAAATTGCACAGACACTATCATACTATAGAGAGTAATGAGGCCTGTGCCCAACAAGAACTTTCATATTCTACCTAAAAGGCATTGGCGTTTTTATAATCACGGTGCCAGCCAAACACCTCTGTGGACTGGATTCAGCTGATGGCCCTGGCTTAAGGAGCTGATTATTCCTTAAATAAAGGAAACTTTAGATCCCCCAAGATGGATCTTCCTTCTCCCCAGATGACTGATGGTCTGGTTGACTCTCCCTTTAGGAGACCCTTCTCCTTCCATATCACATGTAGCAGTCATATCAGAATATAACAGGGTCAGGTTAGTATCTTCTGTGTGGAGTTAAGGCTGGAGTTGCTGTATTGCACAGGCAAGTTTCCTTAAAGACTGTCTCCAAATCCCAAGTACCCGCTAGAGTACTGGGATGAAAATTCCACCTAGGGGTACTGTCTTAGTCATTAGTGCTGCTATAACAGAAATACCGCAAGTGGATGGCTTTAACAAAGAGAAATTTATTCTCTCAGTTTAGGAGGCTAGAAATCTGAGTTCAGAGTTCTAACTCTAGGAGAAGGCTTTCTATGTCAGTTCTGGGAGAAGATCCTTGTCTTCAATCTTCCCCTGGTCTAGGAGCTTCTCAGCACAAGAACCTTGGGGCCAAAGGATGCACCCTGCTCCCGATGCTGCTTTCTTAGTGGTAGGAGGTCTCCCCATTTTGCTCACTTGTCTCTTTTGTATCTGAAAAGAGATTGGCTTAAGACACAACCTAATCTTGCAGATTGAGTCCTGCTTCATTAACAAAACTGCTGCTAACTCCATCTCATTAACATCATAGAGGTAGGATTTACAACACATAGGAAAATCACATCAGATGACAAAATGGTGGATGGTGGACAATCACACCATACTGGAAATCATGGACAAGTCAAGTTGACATACATTTTCTGGGGAGGACATGATTCAATCATAATAGATGCCAACCACTGCATGGGCATTATGTCCATTTATCCTAACCAAGCTGTACACACGAGACATGTACACGGTGCTGGCAATAGTGAAAATCATTTTAATTATTCACAAACAACAGGAAACGTTCCATCATGAGCCATCCTCCCTGGATCAAAAACTGTCCAGGGGGGATGGAAAATTTCTACAGTTCCACCACTCTTTGCAATGTGGACAAAGGAATCTGAGGATCTGCCCCACACAGTTTTATATTCCAGTGGTTGTATATTTCACTGCACAGAGTGCAATGCAAGTTTTCCCATCTGATCACCCAAAAAGGCAGGTAGTCAGACATGGGAGTGCCAGCCCTAAATTGTTAGCCTGGAATTGTATCTCTTTAGGCCTGCTGCTTATTTAGAAAAACCATTAGACTTCAGAGGGAGAGGTGCAATTGTTTGTTCTGAAGCCCAAAGATGCTAGCAGGGGGGAAGGAATAGGGAGTAATCATAGCCATTTGAGCCATCCAAAGGACTGCCTACTCTCAGTGCACCCCTCAGTTATTATTTTACCCATTCATCTTAAGTGTGGTAAATCTTATAAGCCCATTGTCCCCCTGAGATATGGGGACTAAAGTTTGTCTTTATAGGTTTGTTAACAACATGAATGAAAAGGGTGACTGTACAACACCTGGACACTATATTTGTGACTACCACAATTAGGATGATCAAGCCTGCCTGTAGTATTGATTTTAGCCAGGGTCCCCATCCAGCAGGTCACCAAGTACTAAACAGGTCAAACAAGGAAAAGTCATGTGGGTTCACTGTCTGCAGCCATTGAGTCTGTGCTTGTATCTTATAAATTTGTAATTCTACTTGGCCAGAATATTAATCCAAGAACAGCAAGAGGCTTTGGCTACAATGCAAATGCCACCCTGTTGTGCCAATAGGAAGTCTAGTGCAAAATGATTGTCCAAGACAACCTTTGCTAAAAAGTTATGAGACCTCTGTTATTGTTGAATAGAATCAGCAGTGGACCTAACTATCTCGGCCATTGTTGACAAGTTTCTGACTATTCCTTCATTTGTACTTATCCCTAGCCAAAGGAACAAAGATGTGATAAAGGATAAAAAGCCACTATCATATACATCATTGGGATGGGCCAGAACAGATCATTGGAACATTTTTAACATGCTGGTCAAGTGAGCCATGTTGTTCTCTTTGCCAGAGGCAATAGCACTTTATTGCCCCCAGTCACCCTTTTAAATACTTAAGGGCCCAGTCCAACCAGGTCTTACCCTGGTATAATTGCATGAGTCCTAGTATCCCCTACACAGGTAGCTTCATTCGATCCAGGTATGGTCCATGGTTGATTTACCACTGTAACACTTGGCTCTGCTTCTTCTCACATAGTTGGAAATCGTGGGATATAATGTTAGGTATGCCAGTGTGGTTTAGGACCAGAAGAGCCAAAAGATCACCAGATGTGGAGGTGGAGTGGGGTTCTGGATGGCAAATCCCACAGTCATGAAGTTTCTTGCTGATGTTACTACCTGAGCATTGTCCTGCAAGGCTGCCATCCCTCTGTTGCTAAACCAAACAAAAATACCATCAATGACCCTCCCCACTCCTCACTGCTCAGTTGTCACAGGGAAGGAATTGCTCCTTCCTTACATGGTGAAGAGTGAGTTTTCCATCCACAGCCACCCAATCAGTCTGACCTTTTCCTGTTGCGACTGCCTCCCCCTTCTTCTACCCTTCTGTGGTGCATACCCACACCTTCCTGTCAATTTCTTCCATAGGGGCTTCAATGAGAACAACCGAAACACTTCCTACATATCCTAAGATTTGGCCAGTAGGGGCAGGAATCCCAATAAGTTAGCACTGCGCTTCTGGCCAGACAGAACCAAAAAAAGTGACTTGTCTGGCTGGGCCTTGAATTTTATCTGGATTGATCTCTCAACCTGCCTGCCTCAAGCCAGTTACCAGATAGTCCAGCTCCTGAGCTGCACTTGATTCATCAGGAGCAATTAGTATAATATCATCAATACAATGAACAGCATTAACTCCCTCTGGGAAGTTCAGGGCTGCCAGATCTTGCCCTATCCACAGATGGCAAATGTCAGGAGAGTTCAGGTACCAATGGAGGAGAACCTTAAACATAAATTGCGTGCCTTTGCATGTGAAGGAAAATTATCCTGATCCTCTCCTCTCAATGAGATGCTAAAAAAGGCATTAGCATTATCCGCAACAGCATACTAACAAGTGCCCAGAGTTTCCATAGTTTGTTCAGTCATTGTTACAATATCAAGCGCTGCAGGAGCAAGAAAATCCACTTCCACATGGAGGGGCTGATAGTCAATAGTAAAGCACCAGGCACCACTTGTCTCTTCTTTACTGGACACTCAAAGCTGTTGTGGGGGAAACTGCTGCCCTCAAAACCCCAGCTTGAATCAAACCCTGAATAAGGAGAGAAATCTCCATTTCCCCACCAGGGGTCCGATATTGTTGTTTTGGCTTGGAGAGTGGTGAGGGCTCCCTCAACACTCTGCCAATGGTGATGGTGAGGATTTGCCCCTGTGGAGGGGGGGCATAACCAGTGTGACATCTCTGGGCAGTGCATTGGTATAATATATCAATACTAATGATGCATTCAGCGGAGGGAAACACGGCTACTGGCTGACAAGAGGTGCAAATGGTCCCACCTACAGCATGCTTAAGGCTGTTGCCAAATCCACCCAAAAAAGATTCGCTCACCCCTCCCTTCTAGCTCCCCTGGAATGATAGTAACTTGGATCCAGTATAAGAAGAGCCATGTAAGTTTGGCACCCACCTCCTATCTCAACCCTGAAAGGGCCATGGGGCCTCCGGTCCCCAGAGGGCAGGAGGGGACCTTGGCCTCTGCCCTACACTAACTTGAGTTTGCTTAGATCAGGATAGAGGTTGTCCACAGCTTCAGCTGCTGGAATAGATTCTGGTTCTTCTGCAGGTGGGACAGTAGAAGTAAAGGGAGGTTCCTGCACACAGTTTATGGTTCCTCATCATTCCCCAAGCCCTTGTAATTTACTGCCTGAATCTAAGGGTTCTTTTTCATTGCTAGCCCACTCTTAGGACCACCTTCTAAGCAGTATCTCTTATAAATCATGAGGAAAGATCCTATCTATTTCTTCCTTAGGGACATCGCCCTGCAGCAACCATAACCACATAGACTTCCTCGAGGAAGCCATGGGGGCATGAGATCTGGGCACTGAAGGGTCATAAGGAGGCCCTTTGTCTACCTGCACTACAGCCACTTTTCAAGCAGCCCTGCCTCCTGTTAGGAGGCACCAGGCAGGAAGCGTCCTGTAAATTTTTTCTATGGCCTACCCTAGGCATATTCCTGGGATGAAGAGTAACATCATCTTATCTTTCCACCCTGGGGGTTCTGCCTCTATGACATCATCAAAGTCTTTGATGGTAAGGGGCATCTGGTTGAGATCGTGTCTTTCCCCCCTTTGCCCTGGGGTCCTATATATTCAGGAGCCCATCGTCACCTGCTGCAAAGAGATCATAGCCTCCTTCTCAGTGGACCGAGGAGAGAGGGTTATGGGACGGAGATCTCTCAGGGTGAAACATGCCACCAAGATGGAGCCTCCTACCTAGTTCATAAATGGTTTGTTCTGAAGCCCAAAGATGCTAGCGGGGGGTGGGGCGCGGGGAGGGGAGGGAAACAGGGAATAATTACAGCTGTTTGGACCATCTGAAGGACTGCCTTCTTTCAGTTGCCATTTTATTTCATTACAGATGGTTTCCTCCACCAGATTCCACCTTAATTCTCTCCTTTTCTTTATTTCATGCTTTAAAATGTCTCCCCCACTATCTGTTTTTTCACCTTTGTAAGTAGGAATCTGTCTTCAGCTTCTACCAATAACTCCTTTTGTAAAGGATGTCCACGAGTCCCCCGTCACCAACCCATAGTCCTCTTGCAGTGGTATGGGGGTCATATCTCCTTCTGTGCTCCAGGATGCCTGTGTTCTCCTGGATATTTTCTCCTCTGACCATGCTCTTGTTGTTTTTGTCCCTGGATTATTTTCTTCGTGGATGTTTTCTGAATGGATGTTCTCCTTGTGGACTCATCTCCAAGTATGGGCAAGATATCTCGAGAGGAGCAAGTTTGTTAACTCTGACCAGTGTTGAGCCTGTCTTGGTAAAGGGATTATTGAAGACATTTCTGTTTTTTTTTTTTTTATATACCTATTTTTTTTATTGTAATTTAGATGAAGGTTTACAGAAAAAAAAAAAAAAACAGTTTCTCATTAAACAGTTAGTACACAGTTTGTTTTATGACAATGGTTAACAACCCCCATGACATGTCAACACTATCCTTTCTCTACCTTGGGTTCCCTATTTCCAGCTTTCTTGTCCCTCCTACATTCTAGCCTTTGTCCCTGAGCTGTTGTGCCCCATTAGTCTTATTTTGTTTTATGGTCCTGTCTAATCTTCGGCTGAAGGGTGAACCTCTGGAGTGACTTCATTACTGAGCTAAAAGTATGTCCAGGGCCCATACTCTTGGGGTTTCTCCAGTCGCTGTCAGGCCAATAAGTCTGGTCTTTTTTTGTGAGTTAGAATTTTGTTCTACATTTTTCTCCATCTCTGTCTGGGACCCTCTGTTGTGATCCCTGTCAGAGCAGTCAGTGGTGGTAGCCAGGCACCATCTAGGCGTACTGGACTCAGTCTGGTGGAGGCTGTGGTGGTTGTGGTCCATTAGTCCTTTGGACCAATCTTTCCCTAGTATCTGGTTTTCTTCATTCTCCCTTGCTCCCGAAGGGGTGAGACCAGTGGAGTATCTTAGATGGCTGCTCACAGGCTTTTAAGACCCCAGACTCTATTCAGCAAGGTAAAATGTAGAACATTTTCTTTGTAAACTGTGTTATGCCAATTGAGCTAGATGTTCCCTGAGACCATGGTCCCCACAGCCCTCTGCCCATCAATTTGGTCTCTCAGGGAGTTTGGATGTGTCTATGGAGCTTCCATGATGTTTTCTTGTACAAGTTGTGCTCGCTTCCCCAGTATTGTGTACTGTCTTACCCTTCACCAAAGTTACCACTTATCTACTATTTAGTACTCCCCCCCAGTACTCCCATTCCTCATAACCAAAAAAGATTGTTTCTTTTTGTGTGTAAACCCTTTCATGAGTTTTTACAGTAGTGGTCTCATACAATATTTGTCCTTTTGTGACTGACTTATTTCACTCAGCATAATGTCCTTCAGTTTCATCTATGTTATGAGATGCTTCACAGATTCATCATTGTTCTTTAT
>NW_004444115.1:2793468-2794929 GCF_000243295.1 Trichechus manatus latirostris
TTCCTGTAGATTTTAGAGATTAGACCTTTGTCAGATTTGTAATACCCAAATTTTTTTTCCCAGTCTGTAGACTCACTTTTTACTCTTTTGATGAGCATAAGTGTTAAACTTTAGAAGATCTCAGTTATCTAAGTTATCTTCTGCAGTTTGTGAGTTGTTGGTTATGGTTTGTATCCTCTTAATGCCGTGTATTAGGGCTTCTAGTGTTGATCCTATTTTTTTCTTCTATGAACTTTATAGTTTTTCACTTTATATTTAGGTCTTTGATCCATTTTGAATTAGTGTTTGTGTATGGTGTGAGTTACGGGCCCTGTTTCATTTTTTTGCAGATGGACATCCAGTTTTACCAGCAACATTTGTTAAAAAGATTGTCTGTCCCGCATTTGATGGACTTTGGGCCCTTGTCGAAGATCAGGTGACTGTAGGTGGATGGACTTACATCTGGGTTCCCAATTCTGTTCCGTTGGTCAATGTATCTGTCATTGTACCAGTACCAGGCTGTTTTGACTACTGTAGCTATATAGTAGGTTCTGAGGTCATGTAGTGCTAGTTCTCCTACTTTATTCTTCTTCTTCAATAGTGCTTTACTTATCCGGGGCTTGTTCCCTTTCCATATAAAGTGAATGATTAGTTTTTCCATCTCTTTGAAGAATGTTGTATTTGGATCAGGATTGCATTGTATTTATAGATTAGGTAGAATTGTCATTTCACAATGTTGAGTCTACCTATCCATGAGCATGGTATTTTTTTCCATTTATGTAGATCTCTTTTGGTTTCTTGCAGTAGTGTTTTGTAGTTTTCTTTGTATAGATCTTTTACATCCCTGGTTAGATTTATTCTTAAGGATTTTATTTTTTTTAGGGGCTATTATAAATGGTGTTGTTTTCCTGATTTCCTTTTCGTCATTCTCTTTATTGGTGTATAGGAATACAACTGATTTTTTTATGTTTATCTTGTATCCTGCTACTCTGCTGAATCTTTTTATTCCAGTAGTTTCTCATAGAGTCTTTAGGGTTTTCTACTTATAGTATCATATCATCCGCAAACAGGGACAGTTTAACTTCTTCATTACCAATTTGGATGCCCTTTATTTCTTTTTTTGCTTTATTGCTCTAGCTAGGATTTCCAGCACAATGTTAAATAGGAGTGGTGATAAAGGGCATCTGTGTTTTGTTCTTTTTCTCAAGGGGAATGTTTTCAGCCTCTCGCCATTAAGAATGATGTTGGTCATTTGTTTTGCATAGATGTCCTTTACTGTGTTGATAAATACCCTTCTATTCCTATTTTATTGAGAATTTTTATCAGGAATGGGTGTTTGACTTTGTCAAATGCCTTTTCTGCATCAATTGAGATGATCACGTGATTCTTTTCTTTCCTTTTATTTATGTGGTGGATTACATTGATTGATTTTTTTAATGTTGAACCATACTTGCATACCTGGTGTTAATCCTACTTGGCCGT
>NW_004444115.1:2795352-2815436 GCF_000243295.1 Trichechus manatus latirostris
TTATTCAGTTTCCACGTAACTGATTTTTTTCCTTGCTCTTTCTAGTGTTAATTTCTATCTTGATGGCATTGTGGTCAGAGAAGATACTTTCAATTATCTCAATGTTCTGGATTTTGTTGAGGGTTTCTCTGTGGCTTAAGATGTGATCTATTCTGGAGAATGTTCCATGTGCATTGGAAAAGAATGTGTACTTTGCTGCTGTTGGATGGAGTGTTCTGTATATGTCTGTGAGGTCAAGTTGGCTGATTGTGCCCTTTAGGTCTTCTGTATCTTTGTTGAGTTTCTTTCTAGATGTTTTGTCTTTTACCGAGAGTGGTTTGTTGAAATCTCCTACTATTATTTTGGAACTGTTAAGAGTTTGTTTAATGTATTTTGGAGTCCTGTCATTGGGTGCGTAGATGTTTATTATGGTTATATCTTCATGATGGATCCTCCCCTTAATCATTATATAATGTCCTTCTTTGTCTTTTATGGTGGATTTTATTTTAGAGTCTATTTTATCTGAGATTAGTGTTGCTACTCCTGCTGTTTTTTGGTAGGTGTTTGCTTGATATGTTTTTTTATCCTTTGATTTTTAATAAATTTATGTCTTTGTTTCTAAACTGTGTCTCTTGTAGACAGAGTATTGATGAATCCTGTTTTTTTAACCATTCTGTCACTCTCCATCTCTTTGTGGGTGCATTTAGGTCGTTTACATTTATTGTAATTATTGATAGGTGGGAATTTCCGGCTGTCAGTTTGTAGTGCTTTTTTTGTGGTACTGAGGTTTTCTTTGTTCCTCTTACTCACTGTGCTGAATTGCTTTTGTTTGTGGATTTTTTTCATTTCTTTTGTTTTTGTAGGGTTT
Source organism: Trichechus manatus latirostris (assembly GCF_000243295.1). NCBI lineage: Eukaryota > Metazoa > Chordata > Mammalia > Sirenia > Trichechidae > Trichechus > Trichechus manatus. Next base: position 2,796,200 of record NW_004444115.1, read on the forward strand.
GCTTTTACTGAGACTTTGTTTTTCTTCTTTATTTTGATAAGTTGGTTTGTTAACTTTCTTTGTGGTTACCTTGAAATTTACCCTTATCTTCCTAGGTTTGAACCAGTCTATTATTACTTGGTATCTCCTTGCCTTCTCTCCATTAGAAGGTTCTCTACCTACACAGTTTATTCCCTCTTTTATTATTCTGACATTGTAGTCATTTACAGATTAACCTCTCTGATTCCCTGTTGTATTTCTTTTGCTTTTGGATAGTCCTTGAGAGTTCCTTTCCTAGACTGGTATCTGGCTGGTATGATTCTGCATCCTAGATTCAGCCTGTGAGCTGATGTTGTTTGTTCTCAGATCGAAGGATTCCCTTTAATATGTCTTCTAAGTTTGGTTTGGTTTCCACATATTCCCTTAATTTCTGTTTATCTGGAAATGTCCTAATTTCACCATGATATTTGAACGAGAGTTTTGTAGGATATATTATTCTTCGCTGACAATTTTTTTTTCTTTCAAGGTTTTATATATGTCATCCCATTGCCTTCTTGCCTGCATGATTTCTGCCATGCAGAACCTTGGTCTTATTGTTTCTCTTCTGTATGTGACTTTTTGTTTTTCTCGAGCTGCTCTCAGGATTCTTTGTTTATCTTTTGTTTTAGTGAGAGTGATTATGATATGCCTTGGTGATTTTCTTTTGGGCTCTATCCCATATGGGGTTCGTAGAACTTCCTGGATGGTCAGCTTTTCATCCCTCATGGTATTGGGGAAGTTTTCTGTCAGCAGGTCTTCAATATTCCTCTCTGTGTTTTCTGTTTTCTCCTCCTGTTCTGGAACTCTGATCACTCGAAAATTTTTGCCTTTGATTGTATTCCACATAATTCTCAGTGTTTCTTCATTTTTCTTCATTCTTTTTTCTGATTTTTCCTCAGAGTTGTATCCAAGTGTTTGTCTTCAATTTCACTGATCCTGTCTTCCATCATTTCAATGTGCTCCTCAGCCCATCTATGACACTGTCCATTTCTGAAATCTTGTTGTTTATCTTTTGGATTTCTAATTGTTGTTTTTGTATGATTTCTAGTTGTGAATTTATTTTTGCATTTTATTCGTGTATTATTTTCCTGAATCGTTGCATTTTTTTGCTTGTATTTTCCATGAATTTGCCTATTTTTCCTTATTTTTGTGTGCTTTTTGCTTCAACTCTTTGATAGCTCTGAATATTAGAGATTTGAATTCCCTATCAGGTAGTTCTAGTGCCTTTTCTTCTACTGGAAAGTCATCTGATGTTTTAGTTTGGATGCCTACTGGAACCATCCTGTCCTGTTTTTGTATATGTTTTAATATTGTCTGCTGTATTTGGGGCATTCAGTAGTTATTTTCTTTGTTTATTGATTTTAGATTTGTTTTGTCCTGATTTTTTGTTTTATTTGGTTATGTCTGAGCAGGCAGGCTGTGTGTTCTTTATTGTTTGCTCTTCTGTGGGCACGATACTTTTCACCTCTTTGTCCAATGGGAAGATAAGTTGCTTAGATATGGTATAGGAGGCAGGTCCAGCTGAAGGGGAGTAGCTAGGATGGGTTGTTTGTGACACATACTAGGGCTGACAGGGCAGGCTTGGAATCAGTGCAGGGCAGATTCTGGTAGACCATGTCTGTGCTGCTTGGGGGGGGGTGTTGTTCAGCACCTGGTGCAGGTAGGCAGAAAGGAGGGGGGAGATTGTGATGTGTGGTGTGAAGATGGGTATGGGAAACAGGAGAGAAGAACAGGGGCCAAAAACATATAAACAAACAATAAAGAGTGCTAAGGGAGCTTGCCATTGGAATGGAAAGATGAGAGACTGAGAAATGGAGAAAAAGAAAAAGGATGAAAGAAAAAAAGAATTAATAAAAATTAGAAAAAAAGAAAAGTAAAGCCTCCAGGATCCCACCTGTGCAGATGCAAGAACTGGGAAGTTGCTCCAAGGCTGTGAAGTACAGCCTGGCTAGAAGGGGTAGAGGTATCACACAGCACCAGGTATTCAGGTGACAGGGAGAGAAGGTAAGTATAGAGAGATGAGAAACTGAGAAATGAAGAAAGACAAAAAAGGAAAAAGAGAGAAAACAAAAGAAAAACAAAAAAATCAAGAAAAAAAAAATGTCCCCAGGGATCCCACTGCACAGCTTCACAGACTGAGGGAGTAGCTCCCAAACCACGCAGTAATGCCTGGCTAGTAAGGGATCCCAAGCCAAGAAAAGAAAAAAGAAAACAAACAAACAAATCAAAACAGATCAAAATCAATACAAAAAAAACAAAAGCCCCAGGGATTCCACCAGTGTGACGGCACGGGCCGGGAAGCAGTTCCACAGTCCAGCGGCATTTCACAGCCTTTCAGGAAGAAGCAAAGATGGCACACGGAGCCAGGTATTTCAGAGAAAAGAGGGGGAGGTGCTTAGAGGTATGGAAGAAACCAAAAGAAGCAGAAAAAAGGAACACCAGCAACCAACAAATGGCACTCAGGGAGCCAGCCAGTGTAGGCAGGTGGAATCCAAGCGGCATGGGGTGAAGTCGTTGCTTTACAGCCAAGAGACTGTGGCTGCAGGAAGCAGAGGAGGCCAAGTGGGGGTGAAGAAGTGTGGGGAGGGAGAATGTGTATATCGCTGGTTACCGGTTGTTCTGTCTCCTGCTGGGAGCTCTGTGAAGCTGCTTTCTCATACTCCCTGTTCGCCTATCTCTGACAGGAGTCCAAGATGGCAGATCTGCACTGCATTAGCTGATAGGGGACCTCTGCATGTATCTGTCCTCGCTCTTTCTTCTCTGTCAGTTTCTTATTCCATTTGGTGTTTGGTTAAGTTCTTTATCTGTTCATTTAATGCTTAGGGTTTCAGGATTGATGTTTGTCTCTGTTTGACTTATTTTTTTGGATCTTTGCTGTGGAGGGATAGCATGGTGCTTCTATCTATAGTGCCACATTGCCGGGATGTCTGAAGGCATTTCTGGACAAGAAAGTGGGATAGGAGAGTCAAAGTTTATTCTGAAAATGACTTATGTATCATAGTGTATCCACCTAGCTATCCATCCAGCAAACATTTGCTTAGTGCCAATCATTGTTCCAGGTGTTGTTCCAAACATGGGACTTGATGCTGTGCTAAGCCCTGGGGATGCAAAGATGAAAAAGACAGTAACTCAGTGCATTAAAGTTGTTCAGAAACTAGAGGGAATCAAGCAGTGTGATCAGCTCTTTATGGTGTAGGTGCAGATGAAGGTGCTGTGGGTGCTGTTACCTTTGCAACCCATGGTTGATTAAGACAAAGCCCCAACCACTTTGGGAATGGAGCTGCAAGAAAAAAGAAGACATGTCAGCTACATGCACTTGTTAAACCAATTTCACATGGATGTAGTAACTCTGGGGGCTGTGGCAGGGGAATCTTATCACTAAATACATAAGGGGAAACCAAAGAGTAATGGGAGCTTAACTTGGTGGTGGCCGCAGAAAAGACAAGTAATGTAGTTGAGGGCACATTTTGGGAACTTAGAAGGAGGTGTGGTGAGGTAACATTTAAGGATTTTTCTCAGACTACTGTGCCCTTTGTCTGCCAGATTCACTTTTACTTAGGCTTGTGTATCTCTAGGATCCGAATTCTGCATTGGACTCTTGACTCTGATATACTGAGCCCACTATTACCACAACTGTCCAACTTTAACTTTGTGTACTTCCTTGGTATGAGAGCATGCACTTTCTCAGGTAAAAGAGGCCGAAGCCCATTCTTCATCAGGAGCCATGCCAGGCACTGAAATATGGAAAACAAATGATAGGCAGAGTCTTGGCTTTCAAGGAGCTTGCTCTTTAATGGCAGAGACTTATAGTAGACAAGCAAGTGAACACATGGTAAGCATTTTTATTGTTGTGAATATTGCAGAGATTCAGAAAAGTAAGGATGTGCTGGGTTGATCCCAGAAGGCTTCATGGGTGAGGATGACGATCAGCTGGCTCAAATCCTAGAGAGAATCAATCTGGATGAGTAGGTAGGAGGGACCAAGGAATTTTTTAAAAAGGAAATGTCAGAGCACGGTCTAGAAGGACAGAAAGGAAATTTGGAGTTAGAAGAGCAGCTTCATATCATGATGAGCTGGTTGGCCATCAGCCTAAGCAAAAAGCTTACTATCTCACTAAGAGTTTGAATATTTTCCCATTTAACCAAAAGGAAAACTGCCCTGCTCTGTCTAGTGGCACCCTTGAAGGATCTAATCTTTGAAGGATGAGTGGCAATGGGTCTAAAGATGTTCATAGAGAAGGTTACTCCAATGGAGTTCCTGTTTTCTAAGGTCTGTGATCAGCTGAGATGGTCTAGAACCACAACCCTGTGGTGCATGCATCAGTAATTGACATAGTCTCTCTTTCTTTGTCCATCCAGGACACCTTCCTTGACCCTGACCTACTAGATTGCCTCTAGTTCCTTATCCAACCCCTCCAACTTGCAGTCTTGGGAACCTCCTCCTAATGCCTGTGGCACTATTCCAAGAGAAGTTTCTCACAAGTCAGTTCTATAGTTATTAACTATTAATCATCAGGGAGCAGTGGTGGTTCAGTAGTAGAATTGTCACCTTCCATACAAGAGAACTGGATTCATTTCCTAGCCAATGCACCTCATGCACAGCCACCACTCATCTGTCAGTGGAAACTTGTGTGTTGATGTTATACTGAACAGGTTTCAATAGTGCTTCCAAACTAAGATGAACTGGAAAGAAAGTCCTGGCAATCTACTTCCAAAAATCAGGCAATGAAAACTCTCTGGCTCACAGTGGTCCACTCATCAACCCATCATATAGATGGTGCAGAACCAGGCAGAGTTTCATTTCATTGTGCACGGGATCTCCATGAGTCAAGGCTTACTCAATGGCAGTTAATGAAACAACATTAATCAGCTATATTTTCCAAGAATAACCACCACACTGAAACTCCATCATATTTTATGACCCCAAATACTTTCCAGTACCAGTAAAATAGACTGTATGTAATCAGTGGAGAAGACATAGGCTCTGAAGTCACAAAAATTGTTGTTCAATCTCAACTGTCACTGATAGGTGGTGTGATCTTGAGCAAAATATATAATTTCTTTGTTTCTCATTTTTTCCTCCTTGAGGTAGAAAATTTAGTTCAAGGTGATAGACTAAGCATATGTAACAATCTTTTGCTTAGCCCCAATCCCTGAAAATTATAGAATGAATATATTTTCAGGAAATTACATATACAACATTATTGGATAACAAGAAAATGTCATTAGGGGCGGGGCCAAGATGGCAGAGTAGTCAGACACTTCCAGTGTTCCCTCTTACAACAAACACCTGAACAAACAAGTGAATCAATTATATATGACAATCTAGAAGCCCTGAACATCAAAGACAAAGTTGAGGAACTGAATTGAGTAGCAGGGGGAGAGAGAGACAGTTCAGAAGCAGCAAGGAGTTGCCAGACCTCACCTGGCGAGAGCCTGAGCCCTTCAGCCCAGATCAGTTCAGGGCTGAGCAGTGAGGCAGGCCAGCAGCGGCTGTCAGGAGGCATTTTCCACACTGGGAGAGACCCAGTGGCAGAGTCTACTCGGCCATCCAGAACCAGTGAGAAGCAGCCCTCGATCAGTGAAAGATAAGTACTTCCATCCAGCCTACCACGTGGTTCAAAAACACACCCTTTAGGGGGAAACCTCTCTCCCATTTACCTCCCTGCTCCCTGCTCTGCACTGGGTCCCAGACCAGCTTCAGGAATTGCCGACTCCCCTGGGCCAAAAGTAGGAGCCATCACACGCCCTGAGTCATTCTCTCAGCCTTGGACAGTGAACAAATTAACAAACGGGAAAAAATAATCTGCCGGCTCCACTAAGCCAGGAACTCAGTGTAGGCACAGATCCTTTGCCTAGGCACAGGCATAAGGGATCCAAGGACTTTGAGTGTCTTTCCCCTGCAAAGACTTTTGTGGGCTCATTTCAACAGCGTAGGCCCTCATTACTGCAGTACAACATGGTATATACCTGAAGTCTAACTTTAACCATTTCAGCTGTGAAGTGGCAGATTTGTGACATTTGACACTGCTCTGTCCATTAAGCAGGGTCTTCACCTACCCACATCAGGGACCTGGGGACTGGTGACTCCACCCTTGCCACCTAGCCACCTGCTACACGGGCCCAAGAATAAGAGATGCCCCCCAGTCCTTACAGCCAACAGCACTGGATGCTCATAGTCTAGCTGTAAAACCCACCCATCTATGTGCTCTAGGGAACAGGGACACGCTTTCCTCCTGGACACTCAGGGTGGCTGTCAACCCCCTGCCTTGCTCAGCCAGTGTCCCCCTGCTGAAGCTGGATGCCTGTGTCTACACCAAACACGCATGCCTGTCTAGAACTGTAGATGAGAGCCTGCACCACTCACTTGGTGGCTGACTACCTGGACACCTGAGCTGAATCCATAGATGAGGAGTGGGCAGACTCCTGGGCTCCCATACTTAGTGGCAGTTCTGGCCACCTGGGGGAGGACATTGGCATTTTAAGGGTGCTGGTGACTGGGCTAGCTCACACGAGAAGTCTATTTGGGCATATAAAAACAAAACAAGAAGCGTGGACACAGTAAGTAAACATAAAATAAATACAGTAACTTATCGATGGCTTGGAGACAACAGTCAATATCAAATCACATAAAGAGGCAGTCCATAACAGTTTTAACACAGTCTCAAAATAAACAATCTAGAAATTTTCCAGTGGAAGAAAATTTCTTGGAATTACCAGAGGTAGAATACAAAACATTAATATACAGAACTCTTCAAGAGATTAGGAAGGAAATTAATCAAAATGCAGAACACACAATAGAGAACTTAAAAAGATTAGAGAAGAGCATAATGACAAATTTAACAGGCTGCAAGAACCCATAGAGAGACAGCAATCAGAAATCCAGAAGATTAACAATAAAATTTCAGAATTAGAAAACACAATAGAAAGTCATAGGAGCAGAACTGAGGCAATGGAAGTCAGAATTAATGAGATTGAAGATAAAGCACTTGACACCAACTTATTTGAGGAAAAATCAGATAAAAGGATTTAAAAAAATGATGAAATCCTAAGAATTTTGTAGGATTCTATCAAGAGGAATAACCTATGAGTGATTTGAATACAAAAACGGGGTGGGGGGGGATAACAGAAAATACAGAGAGAATTGTTGAAGATTTGTTAGCAGAAAAATTCCCTGATATCATGAAACATGAGAAGTTGTCTAGCCAAGATGCTCATTGAACCCTCCATAAGGTAAATCCCGAAAGAAAGTCACCAAGACATATTAAAATCAAACTTGCCAAAAATAAAGAGAGAATTTTAAGAGCTGCTAGGGATAAACAAAAAAGCATCTACAAAGGAGAGTCCAAAAGAATAAGCTCAGACTACTCAGCAGAAACCATGCAGGCAAGAAGGCAATGGGATGACATATATAAATCCTCCAAGGGGGGGAAAAAAACTGCCAGCCAAGAATTATACATCCAGCAAAACTGTCTCTCAAATATGATGGCAAAATTAGGGGATTTCCAGATAAACAGAAGTTTAGGGAATCTGCAAAAACCAAACCAAAATTACAAGAAATACTAACAGAAGTACTCCAGTTAGAAAATCAAGAACATCAGATAACAACCCAAGACTAGAACACAGGAAAGACAGACGAGATATCAACCCAGATAGGGAAGTCACAAAAATAAAGCAAAGATAAAACATTGAAAATAGGGAAACAGATGTCAATATGTAAAAGATGACAAAATTAAAACACAAAAGAGGCACTTAAAAATGTAGTCATAGATTTTTCATATGGAGAGAAAGTCAAGGCGATATAAAGAAATAAAAGACTGGTATAAACTTAGAAAAATAGGGGTAAATATTAAGCTAGCCACAAAGGAAACTAACAATCCTCCAAGTCAAAATAAACAACAAAAATATAAAGACTCAGCAAACACAAAATCAACAACAATGAAAAAGATGAAAAGAAAATACAATAAAAAAATCACTCAGCACAGAAAATTAAATGGAACAAAGAAACTGTGAACAACACACAAAAAAAGACATCAAAATGACAGCACTAAATTCATACCTATCAATAATTGTGCTGAATGTAAGTCCACTAAATGCACCAATAAAGAGACAGAGAGTGGCAGAACGGATTAAAAAACACTATCCATCTATATGCTGCCTACAAAAGACACACCTTAAACTTAAAGACACAAACAAACTAAAACTCAAAGGATGGAAAAATATATATCAAATAAACAACACTCAAAAAAGAGTAGGAGTGACAATATTAATCTCTGATAAAATATACTTTAAAGTAAAATCCACCACAAAGGATAAGGAAGGACATTATAGAATGATTAAAGGGTCAATACACCAGAAAGACACAACTATAATAAATATTTACGCACCCAATGACAGGGCTCCAAAATACATAAAAAAAAACTAACAACACTGAAAAGAGAGATAGCTCCACAATAGTAGTAGGAGACTTCAACACACCACATTCAGTGAAGGACAGAACATCCAGAAAAAGGCTCAACAAAGACATGGAAGAGCTAAATGCTACAATCAACTAATTTGATCTCATAGACATATACCGAACACTCCACGCAACAGAAGCCGAGTATACTTCCTTTTCCAACACACTTGGACCATTCTCCAGAATAGACCACAGATTAGGTCATAAAGCAAGCCTTAACAAAATCCAAAGCAAAATATTACAAAGCATCTTTTCTGACCATAAAGCCATAAAAGTAGAAATCAATAACAGAAAAAGCAAGGAAAAAAATCAAACACATGGAAACTGAACAACACCTTGCTCAAAAACTACTGGGTTATAGAAGAAATTAAGGATGGAATAAAGAAATTCATAGACTCAAATGAGAATGAAAACACATTCTACCAGAACCTTTGGGACACAGCAAAAGCAGTGCTCCAAGGTCAGTTTATCGCAATAAAAGCACACATCCAAAAACAAGAAATGGACAAAATCGAAACATTAACCCTACAACTGGGACAAGTAGAAAGAGAGCAGCAAAAGAAGCCCTCGGACGCCAGAAGAAAGGAAATAATAAGAATTAGAGAGAATTAAATGAAATAGAGAATAGAAAAACAATTGAAAGAGTCAACAAGACCAAAAGCTGGTTCTTTGAAAAGATCAACAAAATTGATAAACCATTGGCCAAATTGACATAAGAAAAACAGCAGAGGAAGCAAATAACCTGTATAAGAAATGAGATGGGTGATATCACATAGACCCAACTGAAATTAAAAGAATCATAACAGAATACTATGAAAAATTGTACTCTAACAAATTTGAAAACCTAGAGGAATGGACAAATTTCTAGAAACTCATTACCTACCTAAACTAACACAAACAGAAGTAGAAAAACTAAATAAACCCATAATGAAAGAAGAGATTGAAAAGGCAATTACAATACTCCCAACAATAAAAAGCCCTGGCCTGGATGGCTTCACTGGAGAATTCTTCCAAACTTTCAGAGAAGAGTTAACACCGCTACTACTAAAGGTATTTCAGAGCATAGAAAAGGATGGAATACTCCCAAACTAATTTTATGAAGCCAGCATATGATACTAAAACCAGGTAAAGACACCACACACAAAAAAGAAAATTACAGACCAATATCCCTCATGAACATTGACACAAAAATCCTCAACAAAATTCTAGCCAATAGAATTCAGCCACATATCAAAAAAGATAATTCTCCATGATCAAATGGGATTTATACCAGGTATGCAGGGATGGTTCAACATTAGAAAAACAATCAATGTAATCCATCACATTAGTAAATCAAAAGACAAGAACCACATGATCTTATAAATTGAAGCAGAAAAGGCATTTGACAAAGTCCAACACCCATTCATGATAAAAACTCTCAACAAAATAGGAATAGAAGGGAAATTCCTCAATATAATTAAGAGTATTTATACAAAGCCAACAGCCAACATCATCCTAAATGAAGAGACTTTGAAAGCATTCCCCTTGAAAACGGGAACCAGACAAAGATGCCCTTTATCACCACTCTTATTCAACATTTTGCTAGAGGTCCTAGCCAGAGTAATTAGGCTAGAAAAGAAATAAACGGCATCCAAATTGGTAGGGAAGAAATAAAAGTATCTCTATTTGCAGATGATATGATCTTATACACAGAAAACCCCAAAGAATCACAAGAAAACTACTGGAACTAATAGAAAAATTCAGCAAAGTAGCAGGATACAAGATAAACATACAAAAATCAGTTGGATTCCTTTACACTAATAAAGAGAACTTCAAAGAGGAAATCACCAAATCAATACCATTTACAACAGCTCCCAAGAAGATAAACTACTGAGGAATATATCTAACCAGAGACGTAAAAGACCTATACAATGAAAACTACAAGACACTACTGCAAGAAACCAAAGGAGACCAGCATAAGCAGAAAAACATACCTTGTTCATGGATAGGAAGACTCAACATAATGAAAATGTCAATTCTACCCAAAGCTATCTACAGATACCATGTAATCCTGATCCAAATTCCACCAGCATTTTTTAATGAGATGGAGAAACAAATCACCAACTTCATATGGAAGAGGAAGAGGCCCCGAATAAGTAAAGCATTACTCAAGAAGAAGAACAAAGTGGGAGGCCTCTCAATACTTGATTTTAGAATCTATTATACTGCCACAGTAGTCAAAACAGCCTGGTACTGGTACAACAACAGATACATAGACAAATGGAACAGAATTGAGAATCCAGATGTAAATTCATCCACCTATGAGCAGCTGATATTTGACAAAGGCCCAAAGTCCGTTAATTGGGGAAAAGACAGTCTCTTTAACAAATGGTGTTGGCATAACTGGATATCCACCTGCAAAAAACTGAAACAAGATCCATACCTCACACCATGCACAAAAACTATCTCAAAATGGATCAAAGACCTAAATATAAAATCAAAAACGATAAAGATCATGGAAGAAAAAATAGGGACAATGCTAAGATCCCTAATACATGGGATAAACAGAATACGAACCATAAGTAACAATGCACAGGCACCAGAAGAGAGACCAGATAACTGGGAACACCTAAAAATCAAACACTTCTGCTCATCAAAAGACTTCACCAAAAGAGTAAAAAGACAATCTACAGACTGGAAGAAATTTTTTGGCTACGACAAATCCGATCAGCGTCTAATCTCTAAAATCTACAAGATACTGTAAAACCTCAACAACAAAAAGACAAATAACCCAATTAAAAAATGGGCAAAGGATTTGAACAGGCACTTTGCCAAAGAAGATACTCAGGTGGCTAACAGACACATGAAGAAATGCCGAGGATCATTAGCCATTAGAGAAATGCACATCAAAACTACAATGAGATATCATGTCACCCCAACAAGTCTAGCATTAACTCGAAAAACACAAAATAATAAATGCTGGAGAGGTTGGGGAGAGACTGGAACACTTACACTGTGTTGGTGGGAATGTAAAAATGGTACAACCAGTTTGGAAAGTGATTTGGCACTTCCTTGAAAAGCTAGAAATAGAAGTACCATATTATCCAGCAATCCCACTGCTTGGAATATATCCTAGAGAAATAAGAGCCATCACACGAATAGATATATGCACACCCATGTTCAATGCAGCACTGTTCACAATAGCAGAAAGATGGAAACAACCTAGGTGCCCACCAATGGAAGAATGGATAAACAAATTATGGTATATCCACACAACAGGATAATATGCAATTATAAAGAACAATGATGAAGCCGTGAAACATAACATGGAGGAATCTGGAGGGCATTATGCTGAGTGAATTTAGTCAGTCACAGAAGGACAAATATTGTATAAGAGCATTATTATAAGAATTCAAGAAAAGGTTTAAACACAGAAGAAAACATTCTTCGATGGTTATGAGGGTGGGGATGGAGGGTGAGGGTTATTCACTAACTAGAGAGTAGACAAGAATTATCTTAGGTGAAGAGAAGGACAGCGTACACTATGGGGAAGTCAGCCAACTGGACTAAACCAAAGCTAAGAAGTTTCTGGAATACAATCAAACACTTCGAGGGACAGAGTAGTAGGTGCGGGGGTCTGGGGACCGTGCTTTCAGGGGTCATCTAGGTCAATTGGCATAACAAAGTTTATTAAGAAAATGTTCTGCATCCTGCTTTGGTGAGCAGCATCTGGGGTCTTAAAAGATTACAAGCGTGCATCTAAGACGCATTAACTCGTCCCAACCACCTGGAGTAAAGGAGAATAAAGAACACCAAAGACACAAAGAAATTATTAGCCCAAGAAACAGAAAGGTTCACATAAAACAGAGACTTCATTAGCCTGAGACCAGAAGAACTAGACGGTGCCTGGCTACCACCAATGACTGCCTTGACAGGGAACACAACAGAGAGTCCCTGATGGAGAAGAAGAAAGGTGGGGTGCAGAACTCAAATTCTAGTAAAAAGACCAGACTTAACGGTCTGAATGGGACTGGAGGAACCCTGGAAATCATGGCCTCCAGATTCTTTATCAGCCCAGAACTAAAACAATTACCAAGGCCAACTCTTCAGAAAGGGATTGGACTGGACTGTGGGGCATAAAATGATACTTGTGAAGAGTGTGCTTCTTAGCTCAAGTAGATACATGAGACTAAACGGGCAGCTTCTGTACGGAGGTGAGATGATAAGGCAGAGAGGGTTAGAAGCTGGTTGAATGGACATGGGAAATCAGAGCTGGAAAGGAGGACTGTGTTGTCACAATATAGGGAGAGCAATTAGGGTCACATAACAATGTATGTATACTAACTTGAAATGTAAATTTTCACTTGAACTACAACAATAGACAAAAAAACAAAAAAAAGAAAATGTCATCAGTGGTGCATATACTTTTGAGGGATACCTGTAACACAGAAGGTAGATGGAGCCAGATTAATAAAGAAGACTTTAGTCCAAAATGCATACTTATGAGATCTCTAGCAAAAGCTGGAAAATATATTAGGAGTCTCCTAATTTCAACATAATAAATAGAAGGTTCAGAAGAGAGAATAATCATTATGGCGAATGGCTAAGAAAACATGAGAGAAGAACCTGGGGGAGATAATGCATTTCCCATCAATTCTTACCTAGTGTTAACAGCCCAATCACTTGCCCCTAGGATGGGGTAATGAGTGTGGGACTTGGTCTTAAGAGGCAGGAAATTCCCTGGAGGGCTAGTGATACTCGGGAAGAATGAGGAGTTCCCAACTCAGAAGAGGAGTTACTGACACATTCCATTTGGAAGCACACCCAACCCCCACTCCTAACTTAGTCTCTCAACACAAACCATGATACTCAACAAAGAGAGAACACCAGAGGAAAAAGAATTAATACAGCACAGAAAATAAAACTTTAAAAGAAGTAGAGGACATTCTGGGAAGACGACTGTGTAAACACACCATCATTCCAACCCTCCTCCAGAAAAAAAAGTGTAGCCCTTATATATGTTATAACATGGATTAAGCTTGAGGACATTATTCTTGAGTGAAATAAGTCAATCATAAAAGGACAAATATTGTATGACCGCACTTATACAAAGTGATAGGAACAGGGAGATTCTGGGAAGATGGCGGCATAAACAGACCATTGTTCTGACCCTCTCCCACAAATACAAGAAATACAATAAAGAAACAGTACCTGACTTTGAAGGATTCTGAATTGGGGAACAGAGGAAAGCAGCAGGGAACTGCAGACAGGCAAGAATCAATGAATCAACAATGAGCTGCATATGGTAGGAAATTGTTTCTCCCACCATCCCTGCCCTTCCCCTCAGCCACACGGGGAAGTGGCTGCTATGAACTGGGGAATTGGCTCCAGCAAAAGAGCCTGCTTCTCTAACCACCTCATCCCTTGCCTGTACAAAGAGACAAAACCCTAAGCTTCTGCTCTAAAATCAACAAGGCAGACCTCTCCAGAGGTCTGTTTGGAGTGTGCCAGAATCTCCCCCACCTGGACACTATCAGCTGCAAGCCTACTGTGAATTGATACACAAGGATCCTACAGTGGAGTCTGCTGTCATAGTCAACACTCCACCTGCTTCCCTGCACATTCCATAGCTCAGGCCTCTGAAACCAACAGGGCAGACCTCTTGGGGAGCCACTTCAGGTCAGTCTGCTCCCCCTTAGGGTCAGAGCTGAGGACTGCTGACTGGGGCTTCTGTGTGTTAGGAAGCAGTCACCTTGAGTGGAGGCTACATCCACAGACAACATACTACAGGAGGGGCTTTGATAGCAACAAGGCAGACCTCCCTGGGAGTCTATTTGGAGCCTAACAACTTCTCCCTCGTCTGAACACTGTCACCTGCAAGCCTGCTGTGAATTGCTACAGAAAGCCCCTGCAGTGGAGTCGGCTCCCATAGTCAGCACTCTACCTGCCTACTTGTGCACCCCATAGATCACTCCTCTGAAACTAACAGAACAAACCTCCCTGGGGGTCAATTTGGATTAGTGTCTAAGTTATCTAGTGCTGCTATAACAGAAATACTACTATAAAAGTTTATTCTCTCACAGTCTAGGAGGCTAGAAGTTTGAATTCAAGGCGCCAGCTCCAGGGGAAAGCTTTCTTTCTCTGTTGGCTCTGGAGGAGGGTCCCTTTCATCAATCTTCCCTTGGTCTAGAAGGTTCTCAGCACTGGGACCCTGGGTCCAAGGACACACTTTGCTTCTGGCACTATTTTCTTGGTGGTATGAGGTCCCTCTGTCTCTCTGTTTGCTTCTGTCTTTTATATCTAAAAAGAGACTGACTTAAGACACAACCTAATCTTGTAGATTGATTCCTGCGTCATTAACATAACTGCCTCTAATCCTGCCTCATTAACAGCATAGAGGTAGGATTTATCACACATAGGAAAATCACATCGGATGACACAATGGTGGAAAATCACACAACACTGGGATTCGTGGCCTAGCCAAGTTGACACACATTTTTTGGGGACACAATTCAATCTGTAACAGTTAGTCTGTCTCCATTTCCAGTTGGCACTGAAGACTGCTGATTGAGACTGCTGTGGGCTAGGAAACAAGTGTCTTGAGTGGAGGCTTCACTCATAACCAAACATCTACCAGGGAGCTCTGATAGCAACAAGGCAGACCTCCATGGGGATCTGACTGAAGCATGACACCCCCTCCCCTGGTAACCGTTGGTTGCCGGGCTGTTGCAAAGTGCTACAGAAGGAACCTTCAGTGGAGTCTGCTCGGATAGTCACAACCGTACCTGACTCTGTGTGAATCCCATAGCTCAGGCCTCTGAAACCAACAGGAAAGACCTCCTTGGGGGTCACTTTTAATCTGTCTGCTCTCCTTTCCAGTTGGAGCTGAGGACTGCTGACTAAGGGTGCTGTGTGCTAGGAACCAGGCATCTAGTGTGGAGACTATACCTACAGCCAATATACTATGTGGGAGAGCTCCAATAGTAACATGGAAGACCTCCTTAGAGGTCTATTTGGAGCATGACAATCCCTCCCTTACCCAGTAAACTCTTGGCTGCTGGACTCATATGAACTGCTACAGAAGGTTCTCTATAGTGGAGCCAGGAAGGGCACCTAAGTGGAGACTGCTCCTCCAACAACCACAGGAACCACTGGGGTTCTGAAACCAAGACAGATCTCTCAGAGATCCTTTGGGAGTGCCAGTCCTTCCTTCTCCTAAAAGAGTAGAAAGTCTTTCTGTGCTTTCCCTGAATGCCAGCTAAAATGTAAGCGGCCCCCATACAGCAGGGAAGGAAACCCTGGGAAAAACCAGACAGCAACATCCAGCCCCAAAGGGGGCTTGCTGGGTGTAGGTTTTCTGAGCGAAAATGTAGTTGCAGAAACAGAGAAGGGAGTAATAACCAGAGAGAGAAGACTGCACCCACTTGTGGACAGATTGGTTATAGCATGATATCTCTCCTGACTGGTGATGCCTGCTGGTGGAAAGATTGACCACAGAGTGTTCTCTGTTGTGTTTGGAAGATTCTAAAAGTTGAAAACTGAGATCTAGAATGTTCTAATCCTAATGAAACTGGGGGGAAAAAGGAGCTATCACAGGGAGAGAGATGAAATGGTAAGCAAAGATCGAAGGCTCTGCCCTCCTAAGACATTTTTGCAGAAAGTACCGAGGGCAAAAACACCAAATACTGGGGAGAACTGAGAAAATTAACATTCTAAAAAATCCCAGTGCCCCCAAAAAAACATCACAAGAAACACAAAGAACAAAGAAATGATGGCCCATCCAAATGAACATGATGAAGAAAGTGAAAGTGCATCTAGGGAAGACCGAATTAAAAAAAAAAAGGAAGACTGTAATACAACAACGTCAGACATAAAGAAGGGAAAACATATACAAAGAACTAGAAGAAATCAGGTAAACAATGCAAGAACAAAATGAGAATTTAAAAAAAAAGTAATATTAAAACTGAAAGGGACAATAACTTTAATGAGAAACACCACAGAAGGAGTTCCCAACAGATTTAATCACGCATAAGAAAAAAATCAGAGAATTAGAGAGTAAGATAGTTAAAATTACAGAGGCTGAAGACCAGCAACAAGAGGCTCAAGAAGGCTGAGGACAGTATAATGGAATTATGGGACAAGAGACCTAATATACACGTCATGGGAATTCCAGAAGGAGATGGGAGGGGGGACAGAAAGTATATTTGAATAAATAATGACAGAAAATTTCCCCAATCTAATGAAAGACATAAATTTACAAATCCAAGAAGCTCAAAGAACCCCAAGCAGGATAAACCCAAAGAGATCTATAGTAAGACATATCATATTTAGGCTCTCCAAAAGATAGAATCTTGAAAGATAGAATCCTGAAAGCAAGTGAGAGAGAAGCGAACAGTCACATACAAAGGATCCCCAATAAGATTGAGTGCCAATTTTTCCTCAGAAACATTGGAGGCCAGAAGGCAATGGAATGATATATTTAAAATGCTGAAAGAAACAAAACAAAACAAAACAAAAACAAAAACTTTCAACCAAGAATACTATACCCATTGAAACTGTCCTTCAAGAATGAGGGTGAAATTAAAAAATTCCCAAATAGAAGCTGAGAGAGTTCATATTCATCAGACCAGCCGTACAAAAAATACTAATGCACATTCCATTAAGTGGAAGGGAAAAGACACTAGAAAGTAATTCAAAGTTATATATAAAAATAAAGATCACTAATAAAAGGAACTGAATGGACAAGTATAAGGGCTGTTGTTGTTGTTAGGTGCCATCTAGTTGGTTCCAACTCATAGCAACCCATGTACAACAGAATGAAACACTGCCTGGTCCTGTGCCATCCTCACTATTGTTCTTATGCTTGAACACATTGTTGCAGCCACTGTGTCAGTCCATCTGGTTGAGGATCTTCCTCTTAATTCTGATAGTTTTGTCCTTCATTTTTTAAATAACAAATATATAAAAAGCAAGGATAAATTTATGTTACAGGACACGTGAAATATAATGACATAATTAAGAATAACAGAAAAGGAGAAGATTGATATAGATACAGAATTTCTTGAATGCTATTGAATTAAGTTGGTACCAACTTCCCCTAGAATGTTATAAATACAGGTTGTTAAATGTAATATTCATGGTAATCACTAAATAAATTAATAAGTATATATACATACATATATATACATACATATCTATATATAACATACACAAAAGGAAAGGAGAAGGGAACCAAAATGGTTCACTGCAATGAACCAAGACAATACAAAAGCAGGCAGTAATAACAGATAAAGACAAAGAGGGCCTAAGACACACAAAAAACAACAAAATGATAGAAGTCCATTTTTCTTTTTAAATTGTGTTTAGGTGAAAGTTTACAAGGGAAATTAGTTTCTCATTAAACAATTAATACACAAATTGTTTTGTGACACCAGCTGCCAACCACGTGATGTGTCAACACGCTCTCCTTCTTGGACTTGGGTCCCTATTTTCATTTGTCCAGTTTTCCTGTCCCTTGTTGCCTTCTCTTCTTTGCTTTTGAGCTGGTGTGCCCATTTAGCCTCGTATACAAGGCTGAACTAAGTATGTTATTATTTTACAGGCCTATCTAATCATTGGCTGAAGGGTGAACTTCAGGAGTGACTTCAGTACTGTGTTAAAAGAATGTCTGCGGGCCAGGTTTCTTCAGTCTCTGTCAATCCAGTAAGTCTAGTATTTTTTGTGAGTTTGGGTTTTGTTCTACATTTTTCTCCAGCTCTGTCCAGGACCCTCTATTGTGATCCCTGTCAGAGCAGTGAGTGGTGATTGCCAGGCCCCATCTAGTTGTTCTGGACTCAGTCTGGTGGAGGATGTGGTAGTTGTGGTCCATTAGTCCTTTGGACTAATCTTTCCCTTGTGTCTTTGGTTTTCTTCACTGTCCTTTGCTCCAGACTGCGTTGGACCAGTAGATGTATCTTAGATGTCTGCTCAAAAGCTTTTAAGACCCCAGACACACTCAACAAAGTAGGATGTAGAACACTTTCTTTTTTTTCCCATCAAACCTTTTGAGCTGCTGTTGTCAATCTGATCTCACATAATTCTTTTTTTTTTGTACCTTAGATCAAGGTTTGCAGAACCAATAGTTTCTCATTAAACAGTACACATATTGCCCTATGACAATGGTTAACAACCCCACGACATGTCAACACTGTCCCTTCTCAACCTTGGGTTCCCTATCACCAGCTTTCCTATCCCCTCCTGCCTTCTAGTCCTTGTCCGTGGACTGCTGTGCCTCATTAGTCCTGTTTTGTTTTATGAGGCTGTCCAATCCTTGGCTGAACAGTGAACTTCGGGAGTTAATTCACCACTGAGCTAAAAGGATATCCAGGGGCCATACTCTTGGGTTTTCTCCGGTCTGTCAGGCCAGTAAATCTGGTCTTTTTTTTGTGAGTTAGAATTTTGTTCTACATCCTTTTCCAGCTCTGTCCAGGAACCTGTACTGTGATCCGATCAGAGCAGTCAGTGGTGGTAGCCAGGCACCATCTAGCTGTACTGAACTCAGTCTGGTGGAGGCTGTGGTAGCTGTGGTCCATTAGTCCTGTGGACTAAGCTTTTCCTTGTATCCTGTTCTCTTCACTCTCCCTTGCTCCTGAAGGGATGAGACCAGTGTAGTATCTTAGATGGCTGCTCACAGGCTTTTTTTTTTTTTTAATATTTTATTGTACTTCAGGTGAAGGCTTACAGAACAGATAGTTTCTCATGTAACAATAGCACACATGCTGTTTTATGACATTGGTTAACAACC
>NW_004444115.1:2820307-2845036 GCF_000243295.1 Trichechus manatus latirostris
AGGTAGGCAGGAAGGAGGGGGTAGATTGTGGTGTGTGGAGCTAAGATGGGTATGGGAAAGATGAGAGAGAGGAGAGAGGAACAGGAGCCAAAACATACACACAAACAAAAAAGAGTGCTAAGGGAGTTGCTATTGGAGTGAAGATATGAGAGACTGAGAAATGGGGAAAAGAAAAATGAAAAAAAAGAAAAAGGGTAAAAGAAAAAAATGAATAAATCGAGAAACTGGAAATGAAGAAAGACAAATAGGGAATAAGAGAGAATAAAACAAAACAAAGAAACAAAAAACAAAAACAAAAAAAAAAGAAACAAGAAAAAGAAATGCCCCCAGGGATGTCCCTGTGTGTCTGTGTAGAGTAAGGGAGTAGCTTCCATAGCCACGTGGTACTGCCTGGCTAAATGATGTTCCCAAGATGATAAAAGAAAAGAAAACAAAACAAAACAAAGAAAAAAACAAATCAAAACAGAATAAATCAGAGCAAACAAACAAAAAAGCTCCAGGGGTCCCAACAGCGTGGTGACACAGGCCAGGAAGTAGTTTCAAGGGTCGAGCGGTGTTTTGCAACCTTTCAGGAAGAAACAAAGATGGTGCACAGAGCCAGGTATGTGGGAGAAAGGAGGGGGAGGTGGTGAGAGGTAAGGAACAAATCCACAGAAGTGGAAAAAAGCAACACCAGCAGCAACAAAATGCACTCAGGGAGCCGGCGAGTGCGGGCGGGTGGAATCCAAGCAACACCAGGGTGAAGCTGGTGCTTCTCAGCCAAAAGACTGTGGCTGCAGGAAGCAGAGGAGGCTAAGTGGGGGTGAAGAAGTGTGGGGGGTGGGAAAGCGTATATTGCTGGTTACCTGTTGTTCCATCTCCTGCTGGAAGCCCCAAGAAGCTGCATTCTTGTACCCCCTGTTCACTGATCTCCGATAGGAGTCCAAGATGGCAGATCCATGCTGTGGTGGCTGATATGGGACCTCTGCATGTAGCTCTCTTCGCTTTCTGTTCTCGGTCAGTTTCTTATTCCATTCGGTGCTTGGCTGAGCTCTTTATGTCTTCATTTGATGCTTAGGGTTTCAGGATTGATGTGTGACTCTGTTTGACTTAGTTTTTCTGATCTTCGTTATGGAGGGACAGCATGGTGTTTCTGACTATAGCGCCATGTTGCCTGGCAGTCCTCCAACATTTTCTTTATAAACTATTTTATGCCAATTGAGCTATATGTCCCCCAAGACCATGGTCCCCAGCCCTCATCCCAGTAACTCAGTCCCTCAAGGAGTTTGGATGTGTCTATGAAGCTTCTACGACTTTGCCTTGGTTGAGTTGTTCTGACTTCCCAGATTGTGTACTGTCTTACCTTTCATCAAAGTTACCACTTATTTATTTTCTAGTTAATATTTTTTTCCTCCCTACACCTCCCCGCTCTCATAACCTTCTGTCATGGATTGAACTGTGTCCCTGAAAAAATGTGTGTAACAATTTGGCTAGGCCATGATTCCCAGAATTCTGTGGTTTTCCTCCATTTTGTAATTGCAATTTTATGTTAAAGAGGATTAGAGTGGAATTGGAACACCACCCTTACTCAGGTCACATCCCTGATCCAATGTAAAGGGAGTTTCCCCAGGGTGTGGCCTGCACAACCTTTTATCTCTTATAAGAGATAAAAGGAAAGGGAAGCAAGCAGAGAATGGGGACCTCATACCATCAAGAAAGCAGTGCCGGGAGCAGAGCACGTCGTTTGGACTGGGGTCCCTTCACAGACAAGCTCCTCGTCCGGGGGAACGCCAAAGAGAAGAAGGCCGACAGAGAGAAAAAGCCTTCCCCTGGAGCCGACGCCTTGAATGATTGGACTTTTAGCCTACTTTGACTGTAAGAAATAAACTTCTCTTTGTTAGAACCATCCACTTGTGGTATTTCTGTTATAGCAGCACTAGATGACTAAGACACTATCAAAGATTGTTTCTTTCTGTGTGTAAACCCTTTCATGAGTTTTTATAATAGTGGTCTCATACAGTATTTACCTTTTTGTGAATGACTTGTTTCACTCAGCATAATGCCCTCCAGATTAATCCATGTTGTGAGATATTTCGCAGATTCATCATTGTTCTTTATTGTTGCATAGTATTCCATTGTGAGTATGTACTGTAATTTTTTTATCCATTAATCTCTTGATGGGCACTTAGTTTGTTTCCATCTTTTTGCTATTGTGAATAATGCTGCAGTGAACATGGGTATGCATATGTCTATTTGTGTGATGGCTTTTATTTCTCTAGGATATATTCCTAGCAGTGGGATTGCTGGATCATATGGTATTTCTATTTCTAGCTTTTGAAGGAAGCACCATATGATCAAGAACCAATGCTATTAAAGGAAAAAGATGTGGTCTATTCTGAAGAATGTTCCATGTACGTTGGAAAAGAATGTATAATTTGCTGCTGTTGGGTGGAGTGTTCTATACATGTCTATGAGGTCAAGTTGGTTGATTGTAGCCTTCAGATCTTCTGTATCTTTGTTGAGTTTCTTTCTAGATGTTCTGTCCTTTATTGTGACTTGTGTGTTTAAGTCTCCTACTATTATTGCGGAAAGTTTCTCTTTTCAGTGTTGTTAGAATTTGTTTTATGCAATTTGGAGCCCTGTCATTGGGTACATAGATATTTATTATGGTTATGTTCTCGTGGTGAAATGTCTGTCCCTTTAATCATTATATAATGTCCTTCCTTGTCCTTTATAGTGGATTTTTCCCTAAAGTCTATTTTATCTGAGATCAGTATTGGCATCCTGCTCTTTTCTGGTTGCTGTTTGCTTGCTATATTTTTTCCATCCTTTGATTTTTAATATATTTATGTCTTTGTTTCTAAGGTGTGTCTCGTATAGACAGTGTATTGATGGGTCATGTTTTTTTATCCATTCTGTCACTCTCTGTTTATGGGTCCATTTAAGCCATTTATGTTTAGTGTGATTATTGATAGGTTTGAGTTTATTGCTGTTATTTTGTAGTGCTTTTTTTTGTGGTACTGACTTTTTCTTTGTTCCTCTTACTCTCCTGTGCTGAGTTTCTTTTGTTTGTGGAATTTCTTTTTGTTTCTTTCATTTTTGTAGATTTTGTGTTTACTGATTCTTTATGTTTTTCTTCTTTATTTAGTTGAGTAGGTTTGTTAACCTACCTCTATCTTTACCTCGATCTTCCTAAGTTTGAACTAGCCTTTTATTACTTGATATTGCTTTGACTTTCTCTCCATTTGAAAGTTCTATACCTACATCGTTTATTCCCCCTCTTATTGTTCTGATGTTGTTATTTACAGATTGACATCTCTGGTTCCCTGTTGTAAATCTTTTAGTTTTATTATGTCCTTGAGAGTTCATTACTTAGGATGGTATCTGGTTGATGCTGTCCTGTGTCCTAGATTCAGGTTGTTGTCAGGTTGTTGTCTGATGTTGGTTCCCTAACTGAAGGACTTCCTTTAACAATTCTGTAAGTTTGGTTTGGTTTTTACATATTCTCTTAATTTCTGTTTGTCTGGAAATGTCCTAATTTCACCATGACATTTGAGTGAGCATTTTGCATGATATATTATTCTTGTAGGCAATTTTTTTTCTTTCAAGTTTTTATATATGTCATCCCATTGCCTTCTTGCCTGCATAGGGGTGTGGCACCTGGGAGACAGAGCAGATTCCAGGGGTCTGCACTGGTCCACATGGGGTTGCATTGCTCAGCGGAGCATGCCCAGGGGGTGGGGTGGGGTGGGGTCTGGGGGCCTGGGGGTCCATCCCGTACCTGCTCAGTGGCATGGTGCTCAGTGGGGTGGGACAGGGAGGCATCATGGGGCAGGGTCCGGGGTCTTGAGTTCTACGCTTGTGCCACTCTAGGCACAGTGCTTGGGTGGGCAGCGCTGGAGAGCAGCATGGGGAATGGTTCAGGGATCTGGAGGTCCATGCTGGTGCTGCTCAGAGGCATGGTGTTCAGCAAGCACTGCAGAGAATCAGGAGGGAAGAGGGAGGATATGATGTACAGAGCTAGGTGGGAGCCAGAAAGAAGAGAGAGAAACAAAAGCAAAAAAAAAAAAAAAATGGTGGTGCAGGGGAGCTGGTGATTGGGGGTGGGGAAGACCTGGGGAGGCTGTGTGCTGGTGGCTCTCTAGCCAAGTGGTGTGGCACAGACCATCAAGAAAGAGTGGAGGCAACACACACGGGGCTAGGTGGGTGGGAGAAAGGAAAGGAAGGAAGGCAGAGAGAAGAAAGAAAGAAACAAAAAAATATGGCACTGAGTGAACCAGCCATTGGCGGTTGGGTTGAACCAAGGTGGCAGTGAGCTGGTATCTCTCTTGCCATGTGGCACTGCATGGACCATCAGGAAAGGGTGGGATCAGTGAAGGGGGCTTGGTAGGAGGGAGAGGGAAAAGGGAGAAAGGGAAAGAGAAAAAAATACACTGTGCTGAGGGAGCTGGCCCGGTGGCAGTGAATCGGTGTCTCTCCAACTGAGTGACCATGGCATGTTGGAAAGTGGCAGAGACAGAGTATGGGCAGGAAGGTGAAGGGTGGAAAAGTGTATATCTCTGGTTACCAGGTGCTTTGTCTTCTGCTGGGAGCTCTATGAAGTTGCCTTCCCATACTCCCTGCCAGAGGTCATTGCTGGCTGTACTCCAAGATTGACTTGTTTCACTCAGCATAATGCCCTCCAGATTCATCCATGTTGTGAAGCTGTGCCATGTTAGCTGGCAGGGGACCTCCACTCCCTAGCTCTCCTTGTTCTCTGTTATCTGTCAGTTTCTTCTTCAATTTGGTGCTTGATCTAGTTCTTTATTCCTTCGTTTGGTGTTTACTGTTCCGGGATTCATGTTTGTATATGTTTTACTTAGTTTTTGAGATCTTTGCTGCAGAGGGATGGCATGGTGCTTCTGTTTATAGCGCCATGTTGGCTCCTCCTTTAGTAAGTCAATTCTTATCAGTAATTACAGTGAATGTAAATGGAGTAAATGCTCCAATCAGAAGGCAGAGAGTGGTAGAATGGATTAAAAAATATAATCCAACTATATGCTGTTTACAAGAGACACATCTTAGATCTAAGGACATAAATAATTTGAAAGTGAAAGGATGCAAAAAAATAGTCCATGCAAATAATAGCAAAAAACAAGCTAGGGTAGCAATCTTAAATATCAGACAAAGTAGACTTTAAGACAAAATCTGTTAAAAGAGATAAACAGGGCATTACATAAAATGGTCAATTCATCAAGAATATTTAACAATCATAAACATATATGCACCAAACATTGGAGCACCTAAATATATAAAGCAAGCATGACAGAACTGAAGAAATAGATAGGACCACATTAGTAAGTAGTTGGAGACTTCAATACATCTCTTTCAATAATGAACATCTAGAAAGAAGATCAACAAGGAAATAGAGGACCTGGAATACACTATAAATCAACTAGTCTTAACAGATATATGTAGAACACTCCACCCAACAACAGCACAATATACATTCTATTCCAGTGCACACGGATCATTCTCCCAGATAGACCACATGTTAGGTCAAGAAGCAAGTCTTGATAAATTTAAAAAGATTGAAATCAGACAAAGCATTTTCTTGGACCACAACACAGTGAAGCTAAAAATCAATAACATTAGAAAATATTTAAACATATGGAAATTAAACCACATGCTATTTAAACTATCATTGGGTCAAGGAAGCAATTGCAAGAGAAATCACAATTTTTTTAGAGTCAAATGAAAATGAAAGCACAGCATATCAAAACTTATGGAATTCAGCAAAGGCAGTACTCAGAGGGAAACACGTAGCAATAAATGCCTACATGAAAAAAAGAAGAATGATCTCAAATCAATAGCCTAACTCGACAACTCCAGGAACTAGAAAGAGAAAAGCAAATTAAGCCTAAACGTACCAGAAGAAAGGAAATAAGTACATAAATAAATAAAATGGAAAACAGAAAAAAAAAATAACAATAGAGAGAATCACAAAACCAGAAGTTGGTTCTTTGAAAAGATCAATAAAATTGAGAAACCTTTAGCTAGACTGAGAAAGAACAAAAGAGAAAAGATGCAAATAACCAAAATAAGAAATGAAAGAGGGGACATTACAACAGACCCAATAGAAATAAAGAGAATTATGACAGAATATTAGGAACAACTGTACGGTAACAAACTGGATAACCTAGATAAAATATACAAATTCTTAAAAGCACAAAATCTACCCCAGCTGTCTCAAGAGGAAATAGAAAGTCTCAACAGACCCATAACAAATGAAGAGATCAAATCAGTGATCAGAAACCTCCCAATAGAAAAAAGTTCCAGACCAGATGGCTTCACTGGCGAATTCTACCAACCATTTAGAGAAGAATTGACACCAATACTGTTTAAACTCTTCCAAAAGATAGAGAAGGAAATAATAACTTTAATTCATACTATGAGGTAAACACAACCTTGATACCAAACTCAGAAAAAGACACCACAAGAAAAAAAAACTACAGGTCAATATCTCTTATAAATACAGATGCAAAAATCCTTGACAAAATACTAGCAAGCAGAATCCAACAGGGTGTTAAAAGAGTCATACACCATGACCAAGTGGAATTTATTCCAGGAATGCAGGCATGGTTCAACTTTAAAAAATCAATCAACATAATACACTACATCAATAAAACACAGGAAAATAACTACATAATAATCTCTATGGATGCAGAAAAAGCATTTGATAAAGTACAACACCCTTTCTTGATGAAAACCCTGAAGAAGAGTGGAATTGAAGAAATTCCTCAATATGATTCATGGTATATATGGAAAGCCAACAGCCAACGTTATACTTAAGGGAGAAAGACTGAGAGCTTTCCTCTTGAAATCATGAACAAGACAAGGATGCCCACTTTTACCACTTCTATTCAATATTGTATTAACAATCTTTGTCAGAGCAATAAGACAAGAGAAAGAAATAAGAATCAGTAATTAATGCATTACAATCATAGTTTCACCACAACTGGATATAAGTACAAACTGTAAATTAATAATTATAATGGTGACATTAATGTATTTCACTCAGAAATAGACAAAAATAATAAAGGCTGTTGAGGATTTGAAAGAACTCAATATGTTTAACCATGTGTGTACTTGTGTATATGTGGGTAAACAGCTGTGTATACATATACATTTGTATCCACTAGAAAATGTACATTCTTTTAAAATGTATAGACCATTCACAAAACAATGTATCATGACATTGAACACTAAGAAAACCTCAAGATTCCATACATTAGAACTCAGAGACCATCTTGTTTTGCCATGATTCAATAAAATTAGAAATTAATTGTATAAAAATTCCAAAAATATATCTACTCTTGTGTTAAGTGGAGCCCTTGTGGCGCAGCGGTTAACAGCTACAGCAAGCTATGGCTGCTAACAAAAAAGATTAGCAGTTCGAATCCTCCAGCCGCTCCTTGGAAACCATATGCTGCAGTTCTGCGCTGTCCTATATGGTCACTATGAGTCGGAATCGACTAGAAGGCAATGGGTCTGGGTCTAGTCTTGTGTTAAGTAGGACATCAAAACCAAAATTAGAAACTGAATTTACTGTACGTCTCATATTAAAATTTTAGGACTCTAACTAAAGAGGGATTCAGAGGAAAAGATATGGCCTTAACTGTATGTGTTAGAAAATAGGAAGCACTGAAAATAAACTACACATAACTCGGGGGGGAGGACTAGAAAAATGTATTTGAAAAAACCAGTAAGAGTAGTACATTTATTTAAAGAGATTAATGGCTTGGAAACAAATAAAAATGCTAATATTACTTAAAAACAAACAAAGAAAAAAAAAAACCCTAAAACTAGTACTTTGAAAGACTAAGAAAAGGACTTCTTGAATCTGATTAAAACAAAAAGAGAAAGTCTATGGAGAAAGAATATCTTCTAGAAATGAGTCAAGTAGCATAGTACAAATGTAAATGGGGTTTTAGAAATTTGATACATGTAAATCTTTATGTTATTGTTGTTAGGTGCTGTCCAATCAATTCTGACTCATAGCAACCCTATATACGAAACATTACTTGGTCCTGTGCCATCCTTACAATCATTGCTATATTTTAGTCTATTGTTGCATTCACTGTGGCAATCCATTTTGTGAAGCTCTTTCTCTTTTTTGCTAACCATCTACTTTACCAAGCATGATGTCCCTCTCCAGGGACTGGAGAATTTTTATAAAATGAAAGGTTTCCAGGAATTTACACAATAGAAAACCTACTGATGAAATTTTGAAGGTAGTAAAAAACGTATACCTAAAATAGTCAACACGATCAGACAGTTTTATTGGGGATTTTAAATCCAAATTTTCACTAAAAGACAACCTGTGTATTAATAAATAGTTCCAGAGGATAGAAATGTTTGATGAGCTTCTCTATCAGGCTGGAAGACTTCTGATAACAAATCTAGATGAGGACAGCAAAAACAAAAAAGAAAACAATGGTACTTTAGAACAGTGAGGCAAAAATACCCAATACTGTATTAACACATTAAACCCAGCACTGCATTAAAACTCTAGCTCACAACTGGGAAATAAATGAGATGAGAAGTATAGTACTTACAACAGTGCCTGGCATATGATGAGTGATAAATTAAAGTCAGATACTGTCCACTGATTGGAAGAGATCCATATTCATGCCTGTTCCAAAGAAAGGTGATCAAATGGAATGTGGGAATTATCGAACAATATTATTAATATCACATGCTAACAAAATTTTGCTGAAGATAATTAAAATTGTCTGCAGCTGTACACCTACAGGGAACTTCCAGAAGTTCAATCTGGATTCAGAAGATAGTGTGGAATGAGGGATATCATTGATGATGTCAGATGCATCTTGGCCAAAAGCAGAGAATACCAGAAAGATCTTTACCTGTGTTTTATTGGTTATGCAAAGACATTCAACTGTGTAGATCGTAACAAGTAATAGATAATATTATGAAGAATGGAAATTTCAGAACACTTAATTGTGCTGATGTAGAATCTGTACATGGATCAACAGGCAGTCGTTCAGACAGAACAAGGGAATACTGCCTGATTAAAAATTGGAAAAGGTGTGCTGCACAGTTGTATCCTTTCACCATACTTACTCAATCTGTATGCTAAACAAATAATTTGAGAAGCTAGACTGTATGAAGAGCATGGGATAATGATTGAAGGAAGACTTATTAACAACCTGTGATATGCAGATGACACAACCTGACTTGCCAAAAATAAAGATAACATGAAACACTTATTGACGAAGGTCAAAGACTACAGCCTTCAGTGTGGATTACACCTCAACATAAAGAAAACAAAAATCCTCACAACTAGACCAATAGATGATATCATGATAAACAGAGAAAAAAATGAATTTGTGAATGATTTCATTCTACAACAAAGACTCAAGAAACCTAGTAAAACAGATACAATGACCCCAGATCCAGGAATATCAAAGGAAGTTTGAAGAATTGGAGTCAGCACTGTTTGGAAAGAAAGTTAGAAAAAAATAAGCAGGAACACAGAGATCTCAGAGTCCTTGCCCAGCTGGCTGGCCTGGCACAGAGTGGCCATTTTGAGACAACAGCAAACAACCTCTCCAGGCGAGGATACCAGGAAGGCAACACCAAGGATAACACCGCTGGAGGCAGAGATACTGAGTGAACGAACTTGGAAAGAAATGAGGTAGGCAGGTCATGTGCTGGGTCCAAGCTACTCCAAGAAGGAGACAGGAGGGAGTCCTATAGCTTTGAAACTATGAAAACACAGGGAAGTGCCACTGGAGCAAAAAGTGGAGTGGATTGAATCATTGGAGCCTCAGAACAAGAGATTGATAAGACAGGGAGTGCACTTCTGCAGAGGGACAAGCACTACTGCAGGACGTAGGGCAAGAGCTTCAGAGTCCCTAGTGAATGCAGAGAAGGGAGGGACCTAGAAACTAATGGTGGGACTTCCTGTCAGTGGTGGTACCTGTCCATTTGCGTGGGAGACAACCACTGAATAGTGAAACAGTAGAGTAAGAGCAGTGAGTAATTCTTCGGCGCTGCATGGTTTGCCAAGCCCATGTGGTGATGAAGTATCTCCCTTGACCAACCTTGTGCCAATCTCCCTTCCCCTCCCATTTGAGTGGCCCTCCCTGGCTCCTATCACCCACCTGGCAAGGCACCCTCAGTGACCAACCCACTACTTGACTTTCCCACTGCTCCTCCCACCTGGTCTGTGTCATGGTCCCCCAGAGACATGCCCACCACTCTTCCTCACAGCCTGCCTGGCAAGGAGCCCCAGAAACACACTTATCAATCCCCCTACCCAGCCTGTTCAGAGAGGAGCCTGGATACATGCCCACCACTCCTTCTGCCTGGCCCAGACCATAAAGTGAGGAGCCCCAGAGACATGCCTTCCACTGTCCCCACTTGGCCTGCATGGCAAGCCTGAGAACCACCCACTGCTCTTCTTGCCTGGCCTGAGTCTGCTGTGCATTCCACTTGGCTTGCATGGTGAGACATCCAGGTGGCTCTCCCCACCAACCACTCACCCCACCCTTCCTGAACCCACCGTGAACCCCTGGAAACCTGCCCACTGTGTGCCCCACCTACACTTTACCAATCCCTCAGGCTGAGCACATGTGGAGACTCCCAGTGTTCCCCCCATCACTAGGACACCAATCCATAATTAAGCAGAGGGCTTGCCTCACACATTAGGCTTGTACTGCCTCCCTGGGTCTATGAAGATGACCCATCCTGCTATCCAGAGGTTGCACTAACAGCACACACCAATGCAGAAGGACCACAAGACCCTGTAAGAGCTGTGGAGGGATTCTGACAACCTGACACCTGGAACCCCAAAATGAGGAAGGGTCCTGCTTGCACACATCCATGTAGTAGTATAATGAAACATATACACGCCCAACGAAAGGGGATTCCTTGTGTATGTAACTCATTATACCCACCAGTGAGAGCAAAGTACCCCCAACAAACTGGCATCATCATAGTCATACACATACAAAGCAACATCAACTAAAACAATACAAAGGAAGATAGACAATACAAAGAGAAACGGAAAAAGCTAAGCTCCAGATATATCAAAGCAAAACAATACAAAAAAAGACAATCAATGAATATATAAACAAATAAAATAGAACCTTAATGTCTCTAAGACAACAATTACAAATCCTATGAAGAAATAGAATAAGATGGCAGAATCAAACAAAATAAAGGGATGAAAAACATTTCTGAGGAAGAACCTGACAAGGAATTCAAAAGACTAAAATTTAGGCTCCTCAAAGAGAACAAAGAAAACACGGGAAAAAATCTAGAAGAATTCAAGAAAACAATATAAGAAGAAAATGGCAAACTCAATAGAGAAATAGAAACCATACAAAAATAACTAGAAATTTATGTTTAACAATCAAATATCAAAAATAAACAACTCAATGGAAGGACACAGAATTAGAATTGAATTAATGGAATAAAGAATCAGTAAAATAGAGGACAAATCCCTTTATACTAATTTGTTAGAGGACAATCAGAAAAAAGACTGAAGAAAAATGAAGAAAGCCTAAGGGTTATGTGGGACACCATCAAGAGAAATAATATATGCATATTAGGAACCACAGAAGAGGAAGAGAGAAAAAAGTGTACAGGGAGAATTATTAAAGATATAATGGCAGAAAACTTCCCAAATATTATGAAAGAAAAGAAGATTCACATCCAAGAAGCTTAACAAATCCCATACAGGATAGACCCCAAAAGACTTATCATAATCAAACTTTCAAGAACCAAAGACAAAGCAAGAATTTTGAGAGCAGCTTATGAAAAGTGAAATACCGCTTATAAAGGGACCTCAATAAGAATAAGCACAGATTTCTCACCAGAAACTATGCAGGCAAGAAAGCAATGGGATGACATACACAAAGCCCTGAAAGAAAAGAACTGCCAACCAAGAATCATATCCAGCAAAACTGTCTAAAATGAGGGCAAAATTAGGATATTCCCAGACAAGCAGAAATTAAGGAAATTTGTCACCACCATGTTAGAAAGTCTTTCAGATAGAAAACTAATAACATCAGACAACAATCTGAGATAAAGACACATGACAGCATCACCCAGATACTATAACAAGTAAAGACTTCACAAAAGTAAAATAAAATTATAAAACCGATTACAGGGAACTAGAGATACAAAGTTGTTATTGAAAACAACTTCAAAACAAAGGAGGAATTAATGGTGTATGTACAGAACTTCCTTATGGAGAGGAACTCACGGTAATTTCATGATAGAACAGACTGCTTTAAATATACGATGATAAATGTAAACGTCAGGGTAACCATAAAGAAAATTAATAAATCTACTCACCAAAATAAAGAAGGACAAAATAAAAAAGATTCAGTAAGCACAAAAACAAAAATAACAAATGAAAGGAAAATAAAACTCATATAGAAAAGAACTCAGCACAGAAAGTAAAGAAGAACAAAGAAACTATTAACATCACAAAAAAGTATAACCAAACAGCAGCAGTAAATTCTTGCCTATCGATAACGACATGGAATGTAAAGGGATTACATGCCCCAGTCAAGAGTCAGAGAGTGGCAGAATGGGTTAAAAAAAACGACTCATCAATATGTTGTCTACAAGAGACACATCTTACACACAAAGACAGAGATGGTTAAAAATCAAAGGATGGAAAAATATACCATGCAAACAGTAACCAAAAGAGAGAAAAATTATCAATATTAATACCTCAAAACACAGACTTTACGTCACAATCCATTATAAGAGACAAAGAAAGACATTATATAATGATTAAAGTGTCAACTCACCAAGAAGGCATAACAATTGAAATATTTATGTACCCAAAGCCAGAGACCCAAAAATTATAAACAAACTCTAATAGAATTGAAGAGAGAAATAGACAGCTCTACATTAATAGTAGGAGATTTTAACACGTCACTTTTGATGATGGACAGAACAACTAGAAAGAAAATCAATAAAGATACAGAAGATCTAAATAACACTATTAACTAACTGGACCTCACAGATATAGTTAGAACACACCATCCAACATCAGTACAATGCACATTCTTCTCCAATGCACATGGAACATTCTCCAGAATAGGCCACCACAAAGCCAGCCTCAATAAATTTAAAAAGATTGAAATTATACGAAGCATCTTCTCTGACCATAACAGTATGAAGTAGAATTCAACAACAGAAGAACAACTAAAAGAAATTAAATGCATGGAAACTAAATAACACATTATTAAAAAACCATTGGGTCATAAAAGAAATCAAAAGTGAAATTAAGAATGCTTAGAATCAAATGAGAATGAAAACACAATATATCAAAACCTTTGAGATGCAGCAAAAGTATATGGAAGTTTATAGCAATAAATGAATACATTAAAAAAGAAGAAAGGTCCAAAATTAATAACTTGATAACTTGAACAACTAGAAAAGAAAAAGCAAAAGAAGACGAAAACTATCAGAAGAAAGGAAATAATAAAGATCAGAGCAAAATAACATAAAATAGAAAAAGGAAAAACAATAGAGAGAATCAACAAGACTAGAAGTTGGTTTTTTGAAAGGATCAATAAAATTGACAAACCACTGGCCAAACTGAGAAAAGTAAAAAAAAAGAGAGAGAAGATGCAAATAAGCAAACTAAGAAATAAAATTGAAGACAGTACAACAGATCCAACTGAAATAAAGAGGATCATAACAGAATATTATGAAAAATTGTACTCCAACATATTTGAAAACCTAGAAGAAATGTACAAATTTCCAGAAACACACTATTTACCTAAACTAACACAAATAAAGGTAGAAAA
This sequence comes from Trichechus manatus latirostris, assembly GCF_000243295.1. NCBI lineage: Eukaryota > Metazoa > Chordata > Mammalia > Sirenia > Trichechidae > Trichechus > Trichechus manatus. The sequence continues at coordinate 2,834,125 of NW_004444115.1, forward strand.
TCTAAACAGACTTGTAAGAAAAGAAAAGATTGAATATGTCACAAATAGAACTCCTAATAGGACCAGATGGCTTCACTGGGGAATTTTACCAAACATTCAGAGAAGAGTTGACACTAATTCTACTCAAACTCTTCCAAAACAGAAAATGAAGGAATACTTCCTTATTCAATCTATGAAGCTAGCATCACCCTGATACCAAGGCCAGATAAAGACATCACAAAAAAGAAAATTACAGACTAGTATCCCTCATGAAATATAGGCATAAAAATTCTCAACAAAATTCTAGCAAACAGAATTCAATGGCACATTAAGAAAATCATACATCATGATCAGGTGGGATTCATACCAGGAATGCAAGTGTTGTTCAACATTAGAAAATCAGTCAATGTAATTAATCACATAAATAAAACAAAAGTGCAGTGCAATGGACTGCTTTTATATGGCCTTTCTTGCCCTGGTCTTGTGACTCCCACCAAATGATTGGTGGGACTATGCAAATAAGGTGTTTGTGGTCCAACAAGGGGATTGGAGAGGTTGCTAATAATGCAAAGAATGTGCATTGTACCCTTGTGGGGGTGGGACCATGCAAATAAGGTGTATGGAACCCTAACCAGGGCATTGGTCAGTTTAGCCTTCTTTCTAGGCTCAAAATGAGCCTCTCAGAGGAGGAAAGGGGGGACCTCACTGCCACCAAGAAGAAGAGATGAGTGCAGAGTGCATCCTTTGTACCCAGGGTCCCTGAGCTGAGAACCTCCTAGACCCAGGAGATAGAGAGAGAGAGCTGTAGTACCACCGATAGTGCAAGATGGCGAGAAGAACGGCAGTGAAACAGTGGAAGCAGAACCAGGAGACTGGTGTGAGATGGCACAATGGGCTTCTTGGCACATAGAGCAAAGCAGTTACAGTGGGAGTGCTGAATCACAGAGTGCTGAGGGCCTTTGAGTAGGAGGTTTCCTAGTGGAGTGGGGTGCTTCTGGGCACTTATTGGTGAAGCTAAAGAGCTTTGTTTAACACTTGCCTAAGCAGGGCAGAAGCTGGGCTGAGAGGCCAAGCACCAGAGAGAGAAGCCTGCCTGTGGGCAAGGCTGAGAAGAGTCTGTACTGATCAGAGAACTGTATCCTGAGTCATACATGATCCTGAATTGTATCCTGTTACTTCCCTAATAAACCCCATAACTGTGTAGGTACTGCAACAAATTATGGAACCCAGCAGAGAAATAAGAGTATCATGGGAGGGATGGCTAGTGTCAGAATTAGTATAAAGTTAGAGAGAGGAGGTATGTCTGACCTCTTTTTCATACAAATCAGCTTTGGGATGATGCTACTGGTGATTCTCTCTCCCCCTCTTGAAGTTAGAGGACCTCTGATGCTGCCACACCATTTTTACAGTTGGTGTCAGAGGCGGGATTCATTGCAATGGCTCCATACTCCTAGAAGCATGGGATTTTGTAAAAGAAAGAAAGAATGAACAGACATGGGAAATGAAATTTTTAAATCTTAGATGGTTACTTTAGTTTTTATTGTTTGAAATGGCTGAAAGGAAAATAAAAAATGTTATACTGTATCTGAGTAGAGACAAGTCACATTTTGAGAGTCTTGGAGCAAAAGCCAGGAAGGTTAAACAAAGTGATTGATAGAAGGCCAGAACCTTCTGGTTTCACCTAGCCAGAGGCCAAGGTTATATTCATATGAAAAGGAAGATAGTCAAGGTGTGGAGAAGGGAAAATGAAACTATAGTATTTTAAAAATGGTATGTGTTTTTTTAAATGTACTACAGATATTAAATGTTTCTCCTACCTAATGTTGTAAAAAGACCTAAATATATAATGAAAATGAATACTGAGTATTATAGATTACAGAAAGCATGTAACTCTGCCTTCAGCCAATGTTCTTGTTAGGTGCCATCGAGTTGGTTCCAACTCATAGCGACCCTGTGTACAACAGAACAAAACACTGTCTGGTCCTGCACCATCCTCACAATTCTTGTTATGCTTGAGCCCATTGTTACAGCCACTGTGTCAATCCATAGACAATGTTCTGCTGCTATTCATAAGGCTTTTACTGGCTAATTCTTTTAAGAAGTAGATGGCCAGTTTCTTCTTCCTAGTTTGTCTTAGTCTGGAATCTCAGGCAAAAGCTGTCCACCGTGGGTGACGCTGCTGGTATTTGAATATTGGTGGCATAGCTTCCAGCATCACAGCAACATAGAAGCCCCCATTGTATGACAAACTTAATTAGATATGCTTAAAGGGAAACTAAGACTTGCCCAAAAGAAACACAGGCTGTTCATTTCAATACAGTAGCCCTGTATATAGAGTATTCAGGGCTTAGGTCAAAAACCTGAACTTCACCCAGAATCTTTCCAGTCAGGAAATTTGCATTTGAAAAGACATGCAGATCTACCCAAAACTGCTGAAAGAGCAGGACATTGCACTTGAAAGAAGGACCTGCAGGAAAAAAAATGACTGTTTTACTTTTTGAATTTTGGGCAAGTGGTTTGCCTTTGAGTACATTGACGAGGAAAAGTCAGTGTCCACCAGAAGAACCCTCTTACAGGACTAGAAGTTAAACAGAGACTGTGAGTAGACAGCCTAGTATGTTCACTTAAAGTGACCACCTGCAGCCACGGGATGAGTGGAAGTGAGGGAAGTGCAACAACAAAGAGATGGACTTAATTTGGACATGTTCCATCGGCACCCATTAACCTAGCCTACAGGAGCTAGGGATGAGAGAGAGAGAGATAAGGGGTTAACTAGTCTGAAATGTAAGGAGTTTTGTGGGTTCCTAAGTCTATAGGTGATGCCCATTGACCTAGCCTATGGGGGCTAGGGATGAGAGAGAGACAGAAGGGGCTGGCTAGTCTGAAGTGCGGGGAGGTGTGTAGATTCCCAAGCCTACAACTGGTACCCACTGACTTAGCCCACAGAAGCTAGGGATAAGCTGACCAGAACCTGACCAAATAAAAAGAAAGAGAGAGATATCTGACACCGTGAACTGATGTAAATTACTGCAATTTAATGGCTTGCTCTGTACTAGTCTACTTATGGCTACAGATACTCAAAGTTCCAACCAGAATAGCAAATTCTTCAGACCAAGGAACATACTTGTCTCCTCGGAATACTAGTTTAATAGGGACAGGCAATTTAAACATTGGCTATGTAAAATACGGGAGTTAAGGTATAACGTGACTTACACACTTTTGTAGGTTTTCCTACACTCAAAATGAAAAGGACGAGGAAGAATCCCCACTAAATAGATTCCTCTTTTCCTGATGAGTCTCTGGAAAAGATGAGGGAAGATGCTGATAAGATTATACAATTCAGTTGTGAATACTGTTAACAGAGTTCTTTAATTATAGAAACTGTAATTGTAGAAGCAGTAGCTATGAAAAATGGACTAAGGGGGCGGCATTACTATACTAGAGTACAGTGACTGAACCTAAAGTTTCTTAAAAGTTTTACTATACTAATAGCTCTTGAGGCTTAAAGCAAAGTAATAATCTTCTCTCAGTTAAATTTTATCAGACATTAGAAAGGGTGAAGATGAGATAACTTAGAGAACCTGATCAGGTCAGATAAATACCTGCAGCAGACTTGAATGACTAATACCTGAGTAACCTCACCTTGAGGACTCTTTGTCCTACTGAAGGATTAATTGTTAATGACTGTTCTGGACTGGCAAAATAATTGGGAGGGGGAAATTATCCTCCAAATATGAAAGAACCATAGCTAGAAAACCCAGGGGGTGGCCAGGGGTGCGATGGATCACTTTTATATAGACTTTCTTGCCATGGTCTTGTAAGTCTCACCAAAAGATTGGTGGGACTATGCAAATAAGGTGCTTGTGGCCCACCAAGGGGATTGGAGAGCTTGTTAATAATGGAGCAGTGGCAGAGAAATGGTGGCAGCAGAACCAGGAGATTGGCATGAGACAGTGCAATAAGCTTTCCAGCCCACAGAGCAAGGCAGTTACAGTGGGAATGCTGACCCATGGAGCGAGAGAGCTGAGCAACTTTGGGCAGGCAGCTTCCTGGTGGAGTAGAGTGCCTCCAGGCACTTACTGGCAAAAGTAAAGAGCTTTGTAACACTTGCCTAAGCAGGGCAGAGGCCAGGCTGAGAGGCTGAGTAACAGAGAGAGAGTCCTGCCTGTGGGCATGGCTGAGAAGTGGCTGTTCTGATTGAAGAACTGTATCCTGAGTCATTCCTGATCTTGAATTGTAACCTGGTATTAGATAATAAACCTCATAACTGTAAGTATTGTCTATGAGCTCTGTATGGCTGTCTTAGGCTGGGTTCTCTAGGGAAGCAAACCCAGTGAAGTGAATATATATTACACATATATGTGTGTGTGTGTGTATGTAGAGAGAGAGAGATTTATCTCAAGGAAATGGCTCATATGGTTGTAGAGGCTGGCAAGTCCGAAGTCCGTGGGTCGGTGTCAGGCTGGCAGCTTCTTCTGACTCATGTAGCTGCCAGGGCAGATGAGCCCAAGATCCACAGGTCAGATGGTAGGCTCCCGGCTCACAGTTGTGAAGGCCGATGAATCCAATATCGGCAGGAGAGATGGCAGGCTGCTGGCTCAAGTCCCAAAAACTGGAGGTCAGATGCCAATGAGCCGAAGGCAGGATCCAGAGCAGAGCAAAAGCCAGCAAGCTTTGCCAGAAAGTCCACATATATTTGATGCAGGCCACATCCCCAAAGTAAATTCCATTTCAACTGATTGGCAACTCATAGCAGATCTCATCATGGAAGTGATTACATCATTATACGACTGCCAAACTACATCATAACAGCCAAACAACTAAGAATAATGGCCCAGACAAGTTGACACACAATCTTAACAATCATAATGGCCATTGCAATGAATTATTGATCCCAGCAGAGAAGTAGAGAGTGCCGTGGAAGGGATGGCTAGTGTCAGAATTAGTAAAAAGTTTAGAGAGAGGAGGTATGTCTGACCTGGCTTCATAGGAGTCGGCTTTGGGCTGATGCTAATGGGGATTCTGTCTGTGCTTCGTGATGTTAGAGGACCTCTGATGCCACCATGCCGTTTTTACAAAAAGCATCACATGATCATCTAGACTGATGCAAAAAAGGCATTTGATAAAATCCAACACCTTTTCCTGATAAAAACTAACAGGAATAAAAGGGAAATTCTTCAACACAGTTAAGGGCATATATGCAAAACCATCAGCCAACATTATTCCCAGTGGAGAAAGACTGAGACCTTCTCCCTTGAAAATGGGACTGAAACAAGGGTGCCCATTACCACCATTCTTATTAAATAGTATACTGCAAGTCCTAGCCAGAGTAATAAAGCAAGAAAGGGGAGTAAAGGGTATCCAAATTGGGAAGGAAGTTGTAAAACCATTTCTATTTGCAGGTAACATGATCCTATAAATAAAAAATCCCAGAGCTTCCACAAGAAAGCTACTGGATCTAATAGAAGGATTCAGCAGAGTGGCAGGGTAAAAGATCAAAACACAAAAATCAGTTGGATTCCTTTACACTAACAAGGAAAACTCCAAAAAGGAAATCAAGAAAACAATACTATTTATAATAGCTCCAAAGGGATAAAATATCTAGGAATAAACCTAACCAGAGATGTAAAAATCTGTACAAAAAACTATAAAACACTACTGCAAGAAACTAAAAGATACCTACATAAATGGAAGAATATCCCATGCTCATGGATTGGAAGACCTAACATTGTGAAAACGTCAACAATACACAAAGCAATTTATAGATACAATACAATCCCAATCAAAATTCCAACAACATTCTTTACTGAAACGGAAAAACTAATCATCAACTTCATATGGAAAGGAAAGAAGCCTCAAATAGCCAAAGCAATATTGAAGAAGAACAAAGTAAAAGGCCTCACTTCCCATCCTCAAAACATATCTACAGTCACAGTAATCAAAACATCCTGGTACTGGTTCAATGACATATACATAGACTAAGAATAGAATTGAAAACCCAGAAGTAAATCCATCCATCTATTGGCAGTTGATTTATGAAAAGCGGTCAATATCCATTCAGTGGGGAAGAAACAGTATCTTTAAAAATGGTACTGGCAAAATTGGATATCCATTTTCAGAAAAATGAAACAGGACCCCTACCTCACACCATATACAAAAACTAAGTCAAAATGGATCAAAGACCTAAATGTTAAAGCTAAAACTACAATGTTCCTGAAAGATATAAGAAGGACAAAACTATGAAAACTTTTTTTTCATAAGTAGATTACCAAACACAACTACAAATGCACAAACAACAAAAGACAAATTAAATAACTGAGACCTCTTAAAAATTAAATACTTATGCTCATCAAAAGAGTTTATCAAAAGAGTCAAAATGGAAATAATCTTTGGGAATGACATATCTGATAAAAGTATAATCTCTAAAATATATAGAAAACAGATAAACAGCTCAACAACAAAAAGACAAACGGTCCAATTAAAAAGTGGGCATGAGACATGAACAGACACTTCACCAAAGAGGACATTCAAGTGGCAACAAACACATGGAAAGATGCTTGTGATCATTAGCCATTTGTGGTGAAATGGATAGCTTTTGTGAGGCCTTTCTTGCCATGTGCTTGTAACTCCCACCCAAGTGATTGGGTAGGACTGTGCAAATAGGGTAATTTTAGCCCACCAAGGGTATTGGTCAGTTCTGCCATCTTGCTAGGCTTAAAAGAGAGCCAATTTCAGAGGAGAGGGAGGGTCCGACCACCACCAAGGAAAGAGAGCCAACAGCAGAGTGTGTCCTTTGGACTCAGGATCCCTGTGCTGAGAAGCTCCTGGAACCGAGAGAGAAAGAGAGAGAGAGAGAGAGAGTGAACTGTAGCATCGAGGACTCAACATGCTGGCAGAGAAACAGTGGCAGGAGACACCCGAAGGAGACGGTGGGGTGGGCATCCTGGCCCACAGAGTGAGAAGCTGAGTGCCTTTGGGCAGATTTGCTAGCAGAGTACGGTGCCTCCAGGCACTTCATGGAGTTAGGTGTTTTAGTCATCTAGTACTGCCATAACAGAAATACCACAAGTGAATGGGTTTAACAAAGAGAAATTCATTTTCTCACAGTCTAGTAGGCTACAAGTCCAAATTTAGGGCATCAGCTCCAGGGGAAGTCTTTCTCTCTCTGTCGGCTCTGGAGGAAGGTCCTTGTCATCAATCTTCCCTTAGTCTGGGAGTTTCTCAGTGCAGGAACCTCCGGTCCAAAGGACATGCTTTGCTCCCGGCACTGCTTTCTTGGTGGTATGAAGTCCCCCTGTCACTCTGCTCACTACTCTCCTATATCTCAAAAGAGATTGGCTCAGGACACAATCCAATTTTGTGGATTGAGTCTGCCTCATTAACATAATTTCCACCTATCCCACCTCATTAACATCATAGAAGTAGGATTTACAACACATAGGAAAATCACATCAGATGACAAAATGGTGGACAATCACACTATACTAGGAATCATGGCCTAGTCAAATTGATACACATATTTTTAGGGGACACAATTCAATTCAGGACACTAGGTTTGCAGATCCAAGGAGCTAGAGTTGAATGGCTTTGGCAGAGGCTTACTGGCAGAGGGGAGTGCCTCCAGGCACTTATTGGCAAAGCTGAAAGAACTTTGTAACACTTGTCTGAGCTGGGCAGAGGCCCAGGGCCAAGGAGAGGCTTGCCTACCAGCAAAAGGCTGGAAAAGGCTGTCCTGGTGGAAGAACTGTATCCTGAGCATTCCTGAACCTGAATTATAACCTGCTACTTTGCTAATAAAACCCATAATCATGAGTATGGTCTGTGAGTTCTGTGTGGCCATTGCAATGAATTATCAAACCCAGTAGAGAAATAGAGAATGCCATGGGAGGGATGGTTGGTTTCAAAATTGGTAAGATGGTGGAGAGAGGAGGTAAGTCTGACCTCCGCTTCATAGTAATCAGCCATGGACTATTGATCTTGATTCTCCTTTCCCCTTGTGAAGTTAAAGAAGGTCAGACCCACCACCGTACCGTTTTTACACCATTAGAGATGCAAATCAAAACTAAACAAGATACCACCTCACCCCTGCAAAAATGACCCTGATAAAAAACAAAGAACAACAAATGCTCTAGAGGTTGTAGGGAGATTTGAACCCTCACCCACTGCTGTTGAGATTGTAAAATTTTACAACCAGTATGGAAAATGGTATGGTGCTTTCTCAGAAAGCTAGAAATAGAAATACCTTATGATCCAGCAATCCCACTTCTATGTATATACCCTTTAGATCTAACAGCAGTGATAAGCATAAACGTATGCATACCTATGTTCATTGCAACACTATTCACAATAGCAAAAAGATGGAAACAACCCAAATATCCTTCAATGAATGACTGGATAAACAAAATGTGGTACATATATACAGTGGAATACTATGCGGCTATAGAGAATAAGGATGCGTTCTCGAAGCATCTCATAACACGAGTGAGTCTGGAGGACATTGTGCTGAGTGAAATAAGTCAATCACAAAAGGACAAATATTGTATGATCTCACTTCTATAAAAAGAGAAGAATACATACAGAAAACAACGTTCATTGGTGGTTACCAGGGATGGGAGGAGGAAGAAGGGGGAATCACTCTCTAGATAGTAGACACTTGTTATATTTGGTAATGGGAAAGGCAATACTGAACATGGGTGAATTGTGTACAACTTAACCAAGGTAAATGATGACACTAAGAAGTACACAATAATAAGGGACTTTTGGGTAAATGCTATAACTTATACAAATTTGCAGTAACAACCAAAAAATATGTGTGTGGTTATATAGGTAGATAGGTATGCATATATGTGTGTAAGAAGGTATATATGTGTATATATGTGTGCATCTATGGGTATATCTGTTGGCATATGTGAATACATACGTGTGTGTGTGAGTGTGCTGCAAATATATTCATATATATAATAAAGCAATTAAGCACATGGGGGCACAGTTACAGATACTTCCTAGACATAACAAAACACCTTTCAGGATTGGTTTACTGGGTTTGAGGCTTAGGACCATAGACTTGTGGGACAACTCGGTCAATTGGCATAACATAGTTTATAAAGTTTATGTTCTACATCCTAGTTTGGTGAGTAGCTTCTGGGGCCTTAAAAGCTTGAGAGCAGCCATCTAACATTCAACTATTGATTTTTACCTGCCTGGAGCAAAAGAGAAAGAAGGAAATCAAAAACTCAAAGAAGATACTAGTCAAAGGACTGATAGCCTACATGAACCATGGCCTCATCTATCCTGAAACCAGAAGAACTAGATGGTGCCTGGCTACCACTACCAATCATTCTGACAAGATTGTCTTGGATAGTATGGAAGAAAAAAGTAGAACAAAACTCAAATTCTTAAAAAAGGCTAGACTTAATGGACTGATAGAGACTAGAAGAACCCCTGAGACTATCACCCTGAGATAACTTTTAAACTTTGAACTGAAACCACTCCTGGAGGTCATCTTACATTTAAATATCAGATTGGCTCATAAAATGAATAATATCACTGTGAGTACTGTGCTCATTTAAAAAATCATCTATATGAGGGATGTAAAAGACCTATACAAAGAAACTACAAAACACTACTGCAAGAAACCAAAAGAGATCTACATAAACGGAAAAAAATACCATGCGCATGGATAGGTAGACTCAACATTGTGAAATGACAATTCTACCTAATCTATAAATACAATGCAATCCTGATCCAAATACAACATTCTTCAAAGAGATGGAAAAACTAATCATTCACTTTATATGGAAAGGGAACAAGCCCCGGATAAGTAAAGCACTATTGAAGAAGAAGAATAAAGTAGGAGAACTAGCACTACATGACCTCAGAACCTACTATATAGCTACAGTAGTCAAAACAGCCTGGTACTGGTACAATGACAGATACATTGACCAACGGAACAGAATTGGGAACCCAGATGTAAGTCCATCCACCTACAGTCACCTGATCTTCGACAAGGGCCCAAAGTCCATCAAATGCGGGACAGACAATCTTTTTAACAAATGTTGCTGGCAAAACTGGATGTCCATCTGCAAAAAAATGAAACAGGGCCCGTAACTCACACCATACACAAAAACTAATTCAAAATGGATCAAAGACCTAAATATAAAGTGAAAAACTATAAAGTTCATAGAAGAAAAAAATAAGATCAACACTAGAGGCCCTAATACACGGCATTAACAGGATACAAACCATAACCAACAACTCACAAACTCAAGATAACATAGATAACTGAGATCTTCTAAAATTTAACGCTTATGCTCATCAAAAGAGTAAAAAGTGAGTCTACAGACTGGGAAAAAAAATTTGGGTATTACAAATCTGACAAAGGTTTAATCTCTAAAATCTACAGGAAAATCCAACACCTCTACAACAAAAAGACAAATAATCCAATTAAAAAATGGGCAAAGGAAATGAGCAGACACTTCACCAAAGAAGACATTCAAGCAGCTGGCCAGCAGAGACTTGAGGAAATGCTCACGATCACTAGCTATTAGAGAAATGTAAATTAAAACCACAAGGAGATACAAACTCACCCCAGGCATTACTGGCATGAATCAATAAAACTGGAAATAGCAAATGTTGGAGAAGCTACCGGGAGATCGGAACTCTTATGTACTGCTGGTGGGAATGCAAAATGATACAACCATTCTGGAAAAAGAAATAGCACTTCCTTAGAAAGCTAGAAATAGAAATACCATGCGATCCAGCAATCCCACTCCGAGGAATATATCCTAGAGAAATAAGAGCCATCACATGAATAGACATATGCACACCCATGTTCGTGGCAGCATTGTTCACAATAGCAAAACGATGGAAACAACCTAGATGCCCATCAACAGATGAATGGATAAACAAACTATGGTACATACACACAATGGAG
>NW_004444115.1:2845142-2953583 GCF_000243295.1 Trichechus manatus latirostris
TGCTGGGCAGAGGGCTGTGGGGACCATGGTCTTGGGGAACATCTAGCTCAACTGGCATAACAGTTTATAAAGAAAATGTTCTACATTTTACCTTGGTGAGTAGTGTCTGGGGTCTTAAAAGCCTGTGAGCAGCCATCTAAAATACTCCACTGGTCTCACCCCTTTGAGAGCAAGGGAGAATGAAGAAAACCAGATACTACGGAAACATTAGTCCAAAGGTCTAATGGACCACAACCACCATGGCCTCCACCAGACTGAGTCCAGTACAACTAGATGGTGCTTGGCTACCACCATTGACTGCTCTGACAGGGATCACAACAGGGATCCCAGACAGAGATGGAGAAAAACGTAGAACAAAATTCTAACTCACAAAAGAAGACCAGACTTATTGGCCTGACAGAGACTGGAGACACCCTGCGAGTATGGGCCCCGGACATACTTTTAGCTCAGTAATGAAGTCACTCCTGAGGTTCTCCCTTCAGCCAAAGATTAGACAGGCCCATACAACAAAACGAGACTAATGGGACACAGAAGCCCAGGGACAAGGGTTAGAAGGTAGGAGGGACAGGAAAGCTGGTAATAGGGAACTCAAGGTCGAGAAAGGACAGTGTTGACATGTCATGGGGGTTGTTAACCATTGTCATAAAATAATATGCGTACTAACTTTTTAATGAGAAACTGTTTGCGCAAGGCAAGGTAATGTAAGCTCCACAGACATATCCAAACTCCCAATAAAGTTAAAAAAAAATCATCTATATGAGATCATAGGGTTAACATTTTCTCTAAAATAAAGATGAGAAGATAAGGAGGGGCAGGGAAGCTAGATTAATGAGAATGGAAAAACCAGATGGAAATAATGAAAATGTTGGCATATTGTGAAAAATGTAACCAATATCACTGAACAATATGTATAGAAATTGTGAAATGAGAATCCAATGTTCTGTGTGAACTTCCACCAAAACAAAAAACAAAAAAATTACTTAAACAAGTCTTGATCACTTTCCTATATATTAGCAGTAACCTGACAAAGGGTTAACCTAACCACAGCAGGCCATAATTCCAAAGGCCAACTTGTTTGTCAGAATCTATAGGACTTCAAACAATAAGAAACTACATCAAAGGAGTAGGACAGAGTGCTCTAACAGGTTCAGTGGACTGGGGACAAGAATACCAAAACTAAATAACAGTTTACCCCAGGAAGTAAGTTAAAGGTCTACCCAATATCACGTAGCTCATATAACAAATAAAAAACAACCATCGTATGACAGACCCAGGACCCCTGAGACAAATTGTTAGTAAAGAAAAACAAGAAAAGGTCACTATCTTAGTTATCTAGTGCCATTATAACAGAAATACCACAAATGGATGGCTTTAACAAAAAGAAATTAACTCTCTCAGTTTAGGAGGCTAGAGGTCTAATTTCAGCATGCCAACTCCAGGGGAAGGCTTTCGTCCTCTATTGGCTCTGGGGTAAGGTCCTTGACATCAATCTTCCCCTGGACTAGATACTTCTCAGTGCAGGGACCCCAGGTCCAAAGGATGTACTCTGCTCCTGCCTCTGCTTTCCTGGTGGTAGGAGGTCCCTCTCTTTCTCTGCTGGCTTCTCTCTTTTGCATCTCAGAAGAGATTGACTCAAGATACAACCTAAATCTGTAGATTGAGTCCTGCTTCATTAACATAATTGCCTCTAATCCTGCCTCAATAACATTACAGAGGTTAGGGTTTACAACATATAGGATAATCACATCAGATCACAAAATAGTGGACAACCACACAATATTGGGAATCATAGTCTAGCCAAGTTGACACATATTTTGGGGGGACACAATTCAATCCATAACTGTCAACCAATCATAGTCTGTAAGCAATTTACTCATAGGAACGTGTTCCAATGATTGATTGTAAAGGGCATATTGGAAGATGCTTACTCATAATGAATCAGAACCTGTCAAAATTGTATAAAAAGTACTTATAGGTTGTACTTCTTTGGATTTTGATCTGTTTATAGCCTGAGTGCATGCGGCCCATTTCCTATTTTTGTTTTCTGATATGTCACAATAAAAATCTCTTTGTTGCAGAAGGCTGTGGTGAAAGTTGTTTCACTACAACAGTTTGGCACAGTGTGAGCAGGTTCATCACCAGCGAATTCCTCTTTGAATCTGCAGGAGACCTGGACTGCTTGTTGGTGCCACAGTAGATCCATTGTGTTCGGCTTCTTGCACTCCACGTCCCCTTCAGAGATCCTCCGACTGAGAAAACGCTATAGAGGTAGGAACTTTTTGCCGTTTTGCACGATAGGAGATATTATTGTGACATATTTTTGTTTAAAAAAGAAAGTTTTGTAACTTTTGTTTGAAGCTTCATTTTGAGATTTTTGTTTGAGACCTCCATCTGTAGGTCTTTTGGTAAAACTGCAGTTCTTGATTTTATGGTTGTGTTTCTGTTTCTCTTTGTTGTTTCCTGTTCTTTTCTGCGTTAGCTAACAAAAGAAAGTGGGAAATAATAATAACAAGAGTGACAAAAGTACCTCATCTAGGACCCCTGCTGTCTAAATGTTTCCAAACTTTGGTGCCGCTACTGGTCAGTATTTAGAAAAGTGGCTCAACAACTAGGCAAAACAGTAGCCCAATTAATTTTAAGAGAATTAGCCCAGCCTTCCCCAAAATTCAAGATCAAAGAATTAGAGGTCTTCCCCTCCTCTTGTTAACTCCCAATCACCATTCATAACTTACCCATGTCTTCAGATAAAACAACATCAGCAGTTAGCTCCAGAAGAAGAGGTACATAGTTCGGGCTCAAGGGAGTATTATCTAGATGCCGCCACACAATTATGGAGAGGCACGGAAATGAGTCCTCAAGGTCTCCACCTTATACTGTTATTAATTTGTGTCTTTGAAATCAAATCTATATTGGATGAATATATTATTGCCTTTTTAGATCAAAGTTTCTGAGGAAATTTTAAGGCAGCAGCCCGTTATCTGTATGAGGACTAGGTAAGAATTTAAATTACTGCTAATGGTTGGAGGAACTGAAAATAAAAGGTATCACCCCGCGTATACGTATTTTGAACGGGATCAATGCCAGATTTGTTATCACGGACAAAATACCCGTTTACCTGAACCTCAGATCGAGGATCCAGGGAAAGAGGGGGAAGAAAAATGGCATAGCCTGTCATTACGTTAAAAAAGCTGTCCCTTCCTCCAAACAAGATCAGTGGAAAGCGGAAGGATATCGGATAAACGGGCAAACAGCTTGTGGATGGCAGCAAATTATCAGTATGTACTCCCTCAGGATTTACACATCCCAGTGGCTACTAGTTTTCATTTAAGAGATCATTTAGGATGGGATAAGACAGTACAAGGAATGAAGAAATACTGTTGGGGTCACTTGTAGGGGGCTGCAGATGCTAAATTTAATCCAGCAAAAGCACTCAGACTCCCTGTTGGCAGGCACCCTTTTTCTACCTAACCTATGTTTGAATGGCAAGTGGATTTTATTCAATTAACTCCCTCACAAGGATACAAATATGTGTTGTTCATGATTTGTAGATATTCTCATTGGCTAGATGCTTTTCCGTGTAGGAATGCCACTGCTACCTTTGTGGCAAAGGAGGTTTTAGAAAATATAATTCCTACGTGGGGTACTCCAGGAATTCTCTGTAGTGATCTAGGAACTCATTTTACTGGGCAAGTAGTAACTGCTATGTGCAAAATTTTCCCCATCCTACAACGGTTGCACTGTCCTTATCCCCAATCCTCAGCACTGGTAGAAAGAACCAATGGTATTTTAAAGAACCAGTTAGCTACATTAACCTCTTCTTTAGGACTGGCTTAGCCTCAAGCTCTTCCGATGTTAATGAATTTAAGATCAACTCTCTTCCTTCCTCACAAGCTAACCCCTTTTGAAATTGTAACTAGCCACCTGATGGCTTTACCTTATGGGATTAACAATATTGAGTAAAATCTCCTTTCCACTAGTCTGTTAAATAATTGTGAAGGATTAGTTCAGTGTGCTGAAGATCATTTCCTGCTGCAACATGGATATCAAACAAGCACACCTGCTTCCAATTCTTCAAGTTATAAACCTGAACCAGCAGATTATGTGTATCGAAAACGTCACCAGATTAAGGATTCCCTTGTACCTTGATGGAAATGACATTTTCTAGTGCTATTAACTAATGATTGTGCTGCTAAATTTTATATAGGAGATTAACAAATAATATAAGGCTTACTATTAAGCTAATAAATCATTGAAACC
The DNA here is from genome assembly GCF_000243295.1 of Trichechus manatus latirostris. Classification (NCBI taxonomy): domain Eukaryota; kingdom Metazoa; phylum Chordata; class Mammalia; order Sirenia; family Trichechidae; genus Trichechus; species Trichechus manatus. The sequence goes on from NW_004444115.1 coordinate 2,849,400, forward strand.
TTATGATACATGCACAGGGTTAGACCAACAGATTAACTGAACAGAATAGTAAATTTTAAAACAGTCTCGACGATTTGTGGTAATCTATACCTGCATCTGTGATTAAAGCAGCATCTCAAATCAGTGAGGGAAATACGGCATTTCAATAAACAGTGTCGAACAATTGACAATCTATTTGGAAAATTAAAATAATAACACACCTAACTTGTGCCATGCGAAAACAAGTCAGCTGCATTAAAGAACCAAATTTTTTAAAATGAGTTTTAGGAGACAATTTAAGAAAATATATTAAAAATATTTTGCTGGGGAGCATACATTATCCTTGTAAAAGACGTACAGTTATTTCTCTCTCAGTTTATTGTTTCGCATTTAAGTTTTTATTTCATTTTTAAAATTGTGATTTAAGTGAAAGTTTACAGAGTAAATTAGTTTCACATTAAATAGTTAATACACAATTTTTTTTGTGACATTGGTTGTCAACTCTGTGATGTGTCAACACTTTCCCCTTCTCCACCCCAGGTTCCCTGTTTCCATTTGTCCAGTTTTCCTGTCCCTTCCTGCTTTCTTGTCTTTGCTTTTGGGCTGATGTGCCCATCAGTCTCGTATACATGATTGAACTATGAAGCATGACCCTCACGTCAGCCCTATAAAAGCCAAAACCAAACCCATTGCTATCGAGTCAATTCCGACCCATAGCCACCTTATATGACAGAGTAGAATTGCCCCATATGGTTTCCAAGGAGCCACTGGTGGATTTGTACTGCTGACCTTTTGATTTGCAGCCAAATGCTTAACCACTTCACCACCAGGGCTGATCTTTGGCTGAAGGGTAAACCTCAGGAATGACTTCAGTACTGAGTTAAAAGGGTGTCTGGGGGCCATGCCCTTGGTGTTTCTCTGGTCTCTATTAGACAAGCAAGCCTTTTTTTTTTTTTTTTTTGGTGAATTTGAATTCTGTCCTACTTTTTTTTTCCTGCTCTGTCTGGGACCCTCTATCGTTATTCCTGCCAGAGCAGTTGGTGGTGGTAACTGGACACCATCTTGTTGTTCTGGGCTCAGTCTGGCGGAAGTTGTGGTAGTTGTGGCCCATCAGTCCTTTGGACTAGTCTTTCCCTTATGTCTTTGTTCTTCCTCATTTGCCTTTGCTCCAGCCGGGATGGGACCAGTAGGTGTATTTTAGATGGCCGCTCGCAGGCTTTTAAGAAACCTAGTTGCTACTTACCACAGTTGAATGTAGAACATTTTCTTTATAGACTGCATTATGCCAATTGAGCTAGATGTCCTCCGAGACCATGGTCCCCAGCCCTCAGCCCAGTAGCTTGGTTTCTCAGGGCATTTGGATGTGTCTGTGAAGCTTCAATGACTTTGCCCTGGCCAAGTTGTGCTCACTTCTCCAGTGCTGTGTATTGTCTTAACCTTTACCAAAGTTTCCACTTATCTACTATCTAGTTAGTGTTTTTCCCTCCCAGCCCCTCCCCTCCCTCATAACAATCAAAGATTGTTTCTTTCTGTGTGGAAACATTTTCATGTGTTTTTATAGTAGTGATCTCATACAGTATTTGTCCATTTGTGATTTACTTATTTCACTCAGCATAATGCTCTTCAGGTTTATCCATGTTGTGAGATGCTTCGGAGATTGATCATTGTTCTTTATTGTTGTGTAGTATTTCACTGTGTGTATGTACTGTAGTTTGTTTATTCATTCATCAGTTGATGGACACTTAGGTTGTTTCCATCTTTTTGCTATTGTGAATAATGCTGCAATGAACATGGGTGTGCATATGTCTATTCATGTGATGGTTCTTATTTCTCTAGGATATATTCCTAGGAGTGGGATTACTGGATCCTATGGTATGTCTATTTCCAGCTTTTTAAGGGAGTGCTATATTGTTTTCCAAAATGATTGTAGCATTTTGCATTCCCACCAGCAGTACATAAGAGTTCCAGTCTCCCTGCAACCTCTCCAACATTTGCTATTTTCTATTTTTTTGATTAGTGCCAGTTATGTCGGGGTGAGGTGGTATCTCACTGTAGTTTTGATTTGCATTTCTCTAATGGCTAGTGATGGCGAGCATTTCCTCATGTGTCTGTTAGCTGCCTGAATGTCTTCTTTGGAAAAAGTCTGTTTATATCCTTTACCTATTTTTTAATTGGATAATTTGTCAAAAAGACATTGCAGAGGTGTTAGATTTGTTCTTTTCTTCAATGATGCTTTACTCATCCGGGGCCTCTTTCCTTTCCACATAAAGTTAATGATTAATTTTTCCATCTTGTTAAAGAATGCTGTTGGTATTTGGATTGGGATTGCATTGTACTTGTAAATTAGCTTGAGTAGAATTGACATTTTCACAATGCTGAGTCTACCTATCCATGAGCATGGTATGTTTTTCCATTTATATATATCTCTTTTGGTTTCTTGCAGTAGTGTTTTGTAGTTTTCTTTGTACAGATCTTTTATGTCCCTGGTTAGATTTATTCCTAAGTATTTTATTTTTTTTTAGGGGATATCATAAATGATACTGTTTTCCTGATATCCTTTTCATAGTTCTCTTTATTGGTTTATAGGAATACAACTGATTTTTGTATGTTTATATTGTATCCTGCTAGTCTGCTGAATCTTTCTATTAGTTCCAGTAGTTTTCCTGTGGAATCATTAGGGTTCTTTATGTATAGTATCAGAACATCTGTGAATAGGGATAGTTGTACTTTTTCCTTACCAATTTGTATGCCCTTTATTTCTGTTTCTTGCTTTATAGCTCTAGCTAGGACTTCCAGCACAATGTTAAATAGGAGTGGTGATAAAGGGCATCCTTGTCTAGTTCTCATTCTCAAGTAGGATGTTTTCAACCTCTCTCTTTGAAAATGATGTTGGCTGTTGGTTTTGTATAGATGCCCTTTACTATGTTGAGGAATTTCCCTTCTATTCCTATCTTATTGAGAGTTTTTATCAGGAATGGGTGTTGGACTTTACCGAATGCCTTTTCTGCGGCTATTGGCATGATCATGTGATTCTTTTATTTATGTGGTGGATTACTTTATTTGATTTTCTAATGTTGAACCATCCTTGCATACCTGGTATGAATCCCACTTGTTTGTGTTGTATTATTATTATTTTTTATATTGTGCTGGATTTTATTAACTAGAAATTTGTTGAGAATATTTACATGTATACTCATGAGAGGTATTTGTCTGTAACTTTCTTTTCTCGTGGTATGTTTGCCTGGTTTTGGAATCAGAGTTATGCTGGCTTCATAGAATGAATTCTGAAGTATCCTTTCCTTTTCTGTGTTCTGAAATAGTTTGAGTAGTACTGGTGTAGACACTTTTTGGAATGTTTGGTAGAATTCTCCAGTGAAGCCATCTGGGCCAGGACTTTTTTTTTTGTTGGGAGTTTTTTTTTTTTTTCATTACCTTTTCAAGCTCTTCTTTTGTTATGGATTTATTCAGATTTTCAACATCAGTTTGTGTTAGTTTGGGTAGGTAGTGTGTTTCTAGAAATTTGTCCGTTTCGTCTAGGTTTTCAAATTTGTTGGAGTATAGTTTTTCATACTACTCTGTTCCTTTTTATTTCAGTTGGGTCTGTTGTAATGTCCCTATTTCATTTATTATTTGAATTGTTTGCTTCCTCTCCTGTTTTTCCTTTCTCAGTTTGGCCAATGGTTTGTCAATTTTATTGATCCTTTCAAAGAACCAACTTTTGGTTTTGTTGATTCTTTCTATTGTTTTTCTATTCCGTAGTTCATTTATTTCTGCTCTGATACTTATTATTTCCTTTCTTCTTGTGGCTGTGGGTTTCTTTTGCTGTTCTCTTTCTATTTGTTTGCATTGTAGGGCTAAAGTTTTGATTTTGTCCCTTTCTTCTTTTTTGATGTGTGTGCACCTATTTCTATAAATTGACATCCGTGCACTGCCTTAGCTGTGTCCCATAGGTTTTGGTATGATGTGTTTTCATTCACATTTAATTCAAGAAATTTTTTGATTCCATTTTTGATTTCTATTACCCAGTGGTTTTTAAGAAAGGTGTTATTCAGTTTCCATATATTTGATTTTTTCCCCTTGCTCTTCCTGTTATTAATTTCTACTTTTATGGTATTGTGGTCAGAGAAAGTGCTCTGTATTATCTCAGTGTTTTGGATTTTGTTGAGAGTTGCTTTGTGGCCTAAGATGTGGTGTATTCTAGAGAATGTTCCATGTGCTTTGGAAAAGAATGTATACTTCGCTGCTGTTGGGTGGAGTGTTCTATGTATGTTTATGAGGTCAAGTTGGTTGACCATAGCCTTAAAATCTTCCGTATCTTTGTTGAGTTTCTTTGTAGATATTCTGTCCTTTATTGTGAGTGGTGTATTGAAGTCTTCTACTATTATCATGAAACTGTCTATTTCTCTTTTCAGTGCTGTTAGAGTTTGTTTTATGTATTTTGGAGCCCTGTCATTGGGTACATAGATATTTATTATGGTTATGTCCTCATGGTGAACTCTCCCTTTAATCATTATATAATGTCCTTCCTTGCATTTTATGGTGGATTTTGCCTTAAAGTCTATTTTATCTGAGATTAGTATTGCCCCTCCTGCTCTTTTTTCATTGCTGTTTGCTTGATATATTTTTTTCTATCCTTTGATTTGTAATATATTTATATCTTTGTGTCTGAGGTGTGTATCTTGTGGATAGCATATTGATGGGTCATGACTTTTTATTCATTCTGTCACTCTCTGTCTCTTTATCGGTGCATTTAAGCCATTTATGTTCAGTGTGATTATTGATAGGTGTGAGTTTATTGTTATCATTTTGTAGTGCTTTTTTTGTTGTTGTTGTGCTGACATTTTCTTTGTTCTTCTTACTCTCCTGTGCTGGGTTCCTTTTGTTTGTGAAATTTCTTTTCCTTTCTTTCATTATTGTAGATTTTTTGTTTACTGAGATTTTATGTTTTTCTTCTTTATTTTGATGAGTATGCTTGTTAACTTTCTTTGTGATTACCTTGAAATTTACCCTTATCTTCATAAGTTTGAATCATTATTAGTTGCTAAGACTTTGATTTCCTCTCCATTTGAAAGTTCTATATCTACACCGCGTATGCCCCCTTTTATTGTTCTAACATTGTTGTCATTTACAGATTGATGTCTTTAGTTTTCTGTTTTGTATCTTTTAGTTTTGCTTATATCCTTGAGAGTTCATTACCTGGGTCAGTATTTCTCTGGTACCGACCTGTGTCCTAGATATAGGTTGTTGTCTCATGTTGTTGGTTCTCTAGCGGAAGTACTCCCTTTAATAATTCTTGTAAGTTTTGTTTGGTTTTTACAAATTCCCTTAATTTCTGTTTATCTAGAAATGTCCTAATTTCATCATCCTGTTTACCTGCCTGGCTTCTGCTGAGTAATCAAAGCCTAGTCTTATTGTTTCCCCTTTGTATATGACGTTTTGTTTTTCTCAAGCTGCTCTCAAGGATTCTTTCTTTGTCTTTGATTTTGGTGGTTGTGATTATGATATGTATTGGTGACTTTCTTTTGGCATCTATCCTATACGGGGTTCATTGAGCTTCTTGGATGATCAGCTTTTCATTGAGCTTCTTGGATGGTCAGCTTTTCATCTTTCATGACGTTAGGGAAGTTTTCTATCAGCAAATCTTCAGTGATCCTCTCCGTGTTTTCCATTTTCTCCCCCTGTTCTGGAAGTCTGATCACTTGCAAATTTTTGCTCTTGATTGTATCCCACACAGTTCTTAGGTTTCCTTCATTCTTCATTCTTTTCTCTGATTTTTGCTCAAGCAAAATGGCATCCACGGATTTGTCTTCTACTTCATTGATTCTGTTTTCCATTGTTTCAAATTTGCTCTTAAAATCTTCTACTGTGTTGTCCATTTCTGAAATTTTGTTGTTTATCTTTTGGATTTATAATTGCTGTTTTTGTATATGTCTAATATGCTGTTTTCTAATTATTTATTTTGACGTTTTGCTCTTGTGTTATTTTCCTGAATTCTGCTTTGTCCGTGTTTTCCTTGATTTTCCTGTTATGGTTGACACAACCTTGCTTGCTGAAAGTGAAGAGGACTTGAAGTACTTACTGATGAAGATCAAAGACTACAGCCTTCAGTATGGATTACATTTCAACATAAAGAAAACAAAATTCCTCACAACTGGACCAATAAGCAACATCATGATAAAAGGAGAAAGGATTGAGTTTGTCAAGGATTTCATTTTACTTGGATCCACAATCAACACCCATGGAAGCAGGCTTCAAGAAATCAAAAGACAGATTGCATTGGGCAAATCTGATGCAAAATACCTCTTTAAAGTGTTGAAAACAAAGATGTCACTTTAAGGACTAAGGTGAGCTTGACCCAAGCCATGGTGTTTTCAATCACCTCATATGCATGTGAAAGATGGACAATGAATAAGGAAGACCGAAGAAGAATTGACGTCTTTGAACTGTGGTGTTGATGAAGAATATTGACTATGCCATGGACTGTCAAAAGAAAGAAGAAATCTGTCTTGGAAGAAGTAAGACCAGAATGCTCCTTAGAAGCAAGGATGGCAAGTCTATGCCTCACATACTTTGGACATGTTGTCAGGAGGGATCAGTCCCTGGAGAAAGACATCATGCTTCGTAAAGTAGAGGGTCAGCAAAAAAGAAGACCCTCATCGAGATGGATTGACACAGTGGCTGCAACAATGGGCTCAAGCATAGCAACAATTGTGAGGATATTGCAGGACTGGGCAGTGTTTTGTTCTGTGGTGCATAGGGTCGCTATGAGTCGGAACTAACTCGACGGCACCTAAAAACAACAACAACAACAGCAATCCATTCAAGGGTAAAATGCACATAATCTTTGATGAGGAAATTTCACTTCTATGGCTTTAACCAAACCAGTTGCCTTGGAGCCAATTCCAACTTATTGTGACCCCATGTCAGAGTAGAACTCTGCTCCATAGGGTGGGTTTTCAATGGCTGAATTTTCAGAAGTAGATCTAGGACTTTAGCCTTAAAAAATAAAAATAAAAAGCTTGTATACTTATGTATACAAGTAATTTGCGATCGGCAGCTAACCTAAATGTTGGTGGTTCAAACTAACCCAGCAGCTCTACAGAAGAAAATCCTGGTGATCTGTTTCCATAAAGATTATAGCTAAGAAAACCCTATGAATCAGTTCTACTCTGATTCATGGGATTGCCATGAGTCAGGGCCAACTTGAGGGCAGTTAACAACAATAACAATACTTATGTATACCTATGTGACTGACAAGAAAATAATTTTGAACATATTTTAAATAAAGAAAATAAAGTTCTGTATAATAAATGATAAATGTTTGTACAAATAGGTGTATGTGTGCACAAATGAGGGCCTGAGAGTTGTAGGCTGCATAGCCCACAGTGATGCCCACCAGGCTGGGGCTGGGGGTAGGTGGTAGTGGTGGTGGTGGAGAGTCCTGATTTGTGTGTCAATGCCTGTCGTTTGAAGCCTTTCAGTGACAGTGCATCTGCCCCAGGCTGTGGTGAGGTTTATGTCACTCAGCTCACCCATGTGAAGCTCTAATCACAGCACCCATCATGACTGTGGAAGACAAGTTCTTTTTGAGGTTGAGGGTGAAGCTCAAGCACTGCACATTATTAAACCACCCTCTTCAATTCATTGAGCTTGAGCTCAGCATATCATCTTGGAAAGATGACTATAAATCACTTTAACCCAGCAGAGACTCCCAGGATTTGGGGGCCAAGCACCTGGGATAGAGTGTGGAACACTTAGCCCCATCAGAGTGACTCTGAGCTCTGGCGTTACAGTTGATTCGTGCTGATGATGAAACCTCACTTTCACTGGGAAATTCCACTGAGGGTGTTGAATTAAGATTGCTGCAAGGCTCCCAGCCTTGTCACCATTAGTGGGACAGATTTCTAATGTGCAAGCTGTCCAATCCTGCTGTGTGAATTGTGTCTCCAGCCAGTGCTCAAAGTGACTAGATTAGCAGAGAGTAATTATTCATCAGTGAGTTGTCATGGCCTAATCACCCTTTACATGTATCAGAACACAGCAGAGGGTGAAGAAAAATGAAGGGAAAGTCCCTGGGGCCAGAACATGTGGACACAGAAAACAGACAAGTTTCCAAGCAATGAGTGAATCTCAAATGAGGGTATATCAACATGCATAGCCTATCCCATCTGTACTGTGTCCTACCTCTCACTCCTCCCTCTACTTGTTGGTAATCATGATAGCCATCATTTGAGGGCTAACCATATGCCAGGCAGTTTACAAATAACATTTCATATGGATTTTGCCTGTGAAGTGCTTATTGTGTGATGCCCATTTTAGAGATGCTGAAACTGAAGCTCAGAGTAGCTTGGTGACCAGTTGAAGATCGAGTGGTAGACAAATAGAAAAGCTGGGAATAAGACTCAGTCCAAAACTCTGTGTGTGTGTGTGTGTGTGTGTGTGTGTGTGTGTGTGTGTGTTGGGGGCTATGCTGAAATGTTCCTCTGTATGTGAAATTCTGTTTTCTAGCACTTCATTTATGTGTGTATGAGAGAACTCAGAGAAGCTGTCCCTGATCACTGCAGCCAGAGGAGTTAGCTCTATCACCTCAAGCCCCACAGTTTAATAGAGTTCACTTTCATACACAGCCTCCCACCGGGTTGCTGACACAAGGGTTCAAAGCAGCCTTCAAGTTAGTCAGGGACAGAAATAGGGGCAGAAAGCTCTGAGTGTTGTCACCTTCAAGTCGTGCCTATTACATGTGAGGGCAATGCCAACTGAGACCTGAGCCTGCCCCTCCCCAAGCTCTCTGATGCATACAGGTGTCACAACCAGCCATTCAGGGACTTTGTGCCCTGCCTGCATTCAGGCTTGTCTTAGCTTCTTTTATTTGCAGCCTAAACCTTCCTCCTACAATCTTTCTATTGTTCTTCTTTGCCTGACCTTGGCGTCATTGCTTCTGGAAATGGACCTCCAATCTATTTTCCTGGATTAAGGAGACCGGTAGCTTCTAGCTAAAGTTTGTCAAATAAAAATCTCCACACTTTCCCTTCTTGAGTAAATGGGTTAGGGAGATATTGGAATCACCTCTCATTATTAAGGGACCTTACTCGAAAAGAGTTATAGTAACTTGTTGATTTCAGTGACAAAAGTAAAGGAAGCAGCTTACCCTGTGTCTTAGTTATCTAGTGCTGCTTCAACAGGAATACCACAAGTGGATGGCTTTAACAAAGAGAAACTTATTCTCTCACAGGAGAGAAGTCCGAATTCAGGGTGTCTGCTCCAGAGGAAGTTTTTCTGTCTCTGTCCGCTCCGAGGGAAAGTCCTTGTCATCAATCTTCCCCTAGTCTAGGAGTGTCTCAGCTAAGGGACCCTGGGTCCAAAGATGTGCTCAATCCTGTAGATTGAGTCCTGCTTCATTAATGTAACTGCCTCTAATCCTGCCTTATTAACATCATAGAGGTAGGATTTACAACACATAGGAAAATCACATCAGATGGAAAAATGGTGGACAATCACACAATATTGGGAATCATGGCCTAGCCAAGTTGACACACATTTTGGGGGGACATAATTCAATCTATAACACCCTACCATGGTACACTGACATCAACTCTTCACTGCTCCCTGTATACATAGTATTTACCATGTGACTTTTCAGTTCCCCTTAACTAAATAGGCAGAGCCTATTTTCTCACCTTCTGTCTCTGGATTTAAACATGTGACTTCCATTGGTCAGTGGACTGTTGTTGGAAATAATGCAAGCAGTGGCATGAAAAAGCACTTATGTGGTTGTTAGTTACCGTCTACTCAGCTCTGACTCATAGTGAACTTACATACAATAGAACAAAAAATTTGCCTGGTCCTGCACTATCCCTCACAGTAGTAGGTATGTTTGATCCCATTGTTGCAGCCACTGCATCAATCCATCTTGTTGAGGGTCTTCTTCTTTTTATCTGACCCTCTACCAAGCATGACGTCCTTCTCCAGGGATTGGTCCCTCCTAATACCATGTCTGTGATGGTTAAGATTGTGTGTCAGCTTGGCTGGGACATGATCATCAATATTTTGACAGTCTTATAACGTGATCACTTCCATGTTGAGATTTGAAATGTGATCCCCACCCATAATGGGATCTTCTATGAGTAGCCAATCAGTTAAAAGAGAGTTTCCTTGGACGTGTGGCCTGCATCAAATATAAGTGGACATTCTGGCAAGGCTCAAGCACTTTTTGCTCACTCTGGATCCTGCAGCTAATTCCTGTTTGTCTGACCTCTGGTTCTTGGGACTTGAGCTAGCAGCTTACCTGCAGTCTTGCCTGTTGATCTTCATATTCATTGATCTTCCCAGCCTGTGAGCAAGAGCCCTGCTCTCTGATTTGCCAATCTTGGGCTCACCAGCCCCTGTGGCTATGTGAATCAGGAGAAGCCTCTATCCTGACCCATGGACTTGGGACGTTCCAGCATCTACAAATGCGTGAGCCATTTCCTTTATATAAATCTCTCTCTATATATATATTTATACACTTTACTGCTTTTGCTTCTCTAGAGAACCCAGCCTAAGACAATGTCCAAAGTAAGTGAGACAAAGATCTCACCATCCTCACTTCAAAGGAGCATTCTGGTTGCACTTCTTCCAAGACAAATTTGTTTGTTCTTCTGGCAATCCATAGTATATTCAGTATTCTTCACCAACACCATAATTGAAATGTGTAAATTCTTCTTTGGTATTCCTTTTTCATTGTTCAGGTTTCCCGTGCATATGAGGAAATTGAAAAGACCCTGGCTTGAGTCAGGCTCACCTTAGTCATCAAAGTGACATCTTTGCTTTTTAAGATTTTAAAGAGGTCTTTTGCAACAGGCTAGCCCAATGCAATGTTGTTTGATTTCTTGACTGCTGCTTCCATGGGTATTCATTGTTGATCCAAGTAAAAGGAAATCCTTGACAACTCTAATATTTTCTCCATTTATCATGATATTGCTTATTGGTCCAGTTGAGAGGATTTTTGTTTTCTTTATGTTGAGATGTAATCCATACTGAAGGCTGTAGTCTTTGGTCTTCATCTGTAAGTGCTTCAAGTCCTCTTCACTTTTAGCAAGCAAGATTGTGTCATCTGCATAACGCAGGTTGTTAATGAGTATTCTTCCAATCCTGATGCTGGGTTCTTCTTCATATACTCCAGTTTCTTGAATTACTTTTTCAGTATACAGGTTGAATAAGTATGTTGAAAGGATACAGCCCTGACACATACTTTTTCTGATTTTTACACCAGGCAATATTCGCTTGTTCTGTTTGAATGACTGCCTCTGGATCTATGTATAGGTTTTGTGTGAACACAATTAAGTGTTCTGGAGTTCCCATTCTTCACAATGTTATCCATAATTTGTCATAATCCACAGAGTTGAATGTCTTTGTGTAGTCACTAGAACATAGGTAAAGATCTTTCTGGTTTTCTCTTTTCAGCCAAGATCCATCTAACATCAGCAATGATATCCCTCATTCTATGTCCTCTTCTGAATTCTGCTTGAATTTCTGGCAGTTCCCTTTCCACATAGGGCTGCATCTGGTTTCTAATTATCTTCAGCAAAATTTTGCTTGTATGTGATATTAGTGATACTGTTTGATAATTTCTTTGGAATGAGCATGAATATGGATCATTTTCCAGTCAGTTGGCCAGGTAACCATCTTCCAAACTTCTTGGCATAGACTAGGGAGTGCTTACAGTGTTGCACATGGGGCATAGTATGACCTTGAATATATCCTGCCTGAATTTAGAGACCATCTCAAGAATAGATTTGATGCACTGAACACTAATGACAGAAGACCAGAAGAGTCGTGGGATAACATCAAGAACATCATACATGAAGAAAGTAAAAGGTCATTAAAAAGACAAAAGACGAAAATGGTTATAAGAAGAAACTCTGAAACTTACTTTTATGTGCAGACTAGGTAAATCAAACAAAAGAGGTGATGAAATAAATGAACTGAACAGAAGATTCAAAGGGTGTCTTGAGAAGACAAGGTAAAGTATTATAATGAAATTTGCAAAGACCTGGAGTCAGAAAACCAAAAGAGAAGAACACACTCAGAACTTCTCAAATTGAAAGAACTAAAGAAAAATTCAAGCCTCGAGTTGTAATATTGAAGGATTCTATGGGAAAAAAATTGCATGATGCAGGAAGCATCAAAGAAAATGGAAAGAATACACAGAGTCAGTGTACCAAAAAGAATTGGTTGGCATTCAGCCTTTTCAGGAGGTAGCATATGCTCAGGAAAGAAGTTGAAGCTAAACTGAAAGCACAGGTGAAAAACAAGGCTCCAGAAATTGACAGAATACCAGGTGAGATGCTTCAACAAACGGATGCAACTTATGTGGTTAGGCGTTCTCATTCTTGGGCTTCTGCTTCTGCCACTAGACTATGCCCTGGATGGGTGCCTGGAGGATGTGAGACATGTGGAGCAGAGTATCCCCAATAGTCCCAGCCCAGACCATTCTAAGCCAGCTGAAAGCCAATCTAGGACTCTCGATCTGTGAGCAGTCTCCCAGCCATACCCTACCTGATTACTTCAGCCATATGAGAAATAAATGAAAGTTTGGTAGTTGTTACGCAGCATTATTATGAAAATAATTGATACATCAACTTTAAAGGAGGTCAGACAAGAGCTCAAATTTTATCTCCAGCTCTTTTTAATTACTTGAATCTGGTTCTGTCATTACACCTTTATGCCCCCATTTCCCTCCTCTGTTAGGTCTCACAGAGTAGTCCTACAGCTTCCGCAAGCAATTTATAAGAGCTTGCCTTTTAACTTGCTAGGTGGTAATCATGACAGTGGTAATGGACTAAGGAGGGGAAGGTCTCCTTATCCACCAGGACAATTATAAATCTTTTAATGGTGAAATTTGGAAAAAAAAATTAAAATAATATTAAAGAAAATTGTCTCTGTCTTTGTTTTTAAGTCCTTGGAAACTCTATGGGGCAATTCTACTCTGTCCTGTAGGGTCGCTATGAGTTGGAATCGACTCGATGGCAACAGGTTTGTATTTTTTTCATTTTTAAGCATTTTATTTCTTTTTGTTTGTTCACGTTTCTCAAATTGTATTGGCTTGTAACAATGACAGCTTTTTTAATATGAAGAAAGGAAATAATGCGGAAAAAGAAAGTTTAAAAACTAGCTCAGTTCCAACTGCTCTGTCGTAACCATCCACTCTCAGCCTGCCCTCAGGCATCACTCTATGCTATGAACTATAAAAGTGAAAGTGCAGATAGTCAGAGAAATACTTTTCAGTAAATATGGGATCACCCAACACTTACTATTTCCAATAAAAACTATTTTATTGAATTTTACTGCAATTTAAGGGAAGAAAAGCAGTGGTGTTTAAACTAAGGGAATTGCTAGTCTTCAATTAAATGTTTCCTTGCCACAAAAGATATTATTTTATAAAAAATCACTCTAAGATTCATAAGGGGTGCTGCTGGTGGTGTAAATGGTTAAGTGCTCCACTAACTGAAAGATTGGTGATTCGAACTCACCCAGAGAACCGCTTGAGAAGACAGGCCTGGATATCTTCTGAAAGGTCACAGCCTTGACACAATCCTACTCTGCAAACATGGGGTCACCATGAGTTGGCAACTGCCAAGATTACGAACAAGAATATGAAAAACATTAAGATGTTGTAGGCTTTATATTTTTAATTCCATGTTTCAATTTCAGAATACTTTAATTATACTCTTTCATAAATTATGATATTCGTATTCTTATTTTGTCAAAGTTAATAACATTGTATTTTATTATGTAACAATGATTCCCACTGTTGTTTAGCTTTTCTCTGTATGTAAGTGGATGAGTCCTTTTTACAATAGTTTTCACTTTCTTGTCTGGGTTTTTATTTTGTTTCATTTGCATGCTTTTCTGGGTTTTATCATTAAATAGTTTTCTTACCCTCCATGCCATAACATGTCTCACAGATAGTGTGTTCTTAAATTTTTGCAAGCCCAAGATTATCTACTGCCTTTATAATCGGAAGAAAATTCAGCTGAGTAAACAACATTTTCTTCCCTTCAAAACTTTGGAATCCACACAGCACTGTCCTCTGGTGTTAAGTGTTGCCCCAGACCTACCCCTCTCTGTTCAAGTTAGTGGGTTGAAGAGTTTTTCAAAAACGTTTCATGGATGCAGCCTATTTTTGAGTATGTTTACTTGTGACCTTTATTCCTGGAGCCAACATAGCTGATATAATATTTTGGGGTAGCATTTTATTTCTCTCAGAACTTTCTCTCAATGCTATTGTCTTCTAGCAATGAGTGCTACTGTGGTGCAGTCTGATTGAGACCTGACTGATTGCTCCCCCACCTACTGCCAGCAATCTCTCCTTGTCTTATATGCCTGGTTGCCTGAAGCAATCTTTCTTTATCCATGTTTTTTAACTTAACAAGTATGTATTTTGATGTCAATTGTTCTGTATTAATGTTTTGCATCCTTTAGATCTGTTTCAGTTCATTTCTGTTTGTTCATGATTTTTTCCTCTATTATATCTTTAAAAAGATTTTCTGTCCCCATTTTGTGGAGTTTCCACTTTGAGGGTACTGATTAGTTGTATCTTGGCTCTCCCTTGCTTATCTTCCATTTTTATTGTCTTTTGCATGATTGTTTTAATCTCTAAGTCTTTTCTTCTGCATTCATAGCTATTATCCCAAACCTATCATCTATGTCAGTAACTGATTATCTATTTTAGTCCTTGCTGTTTTTGTCAATTTACTAGTTCTGTTAATAATGTTGCTTTGGTAATCAATTCATTTTTGTTGGTTTTTTAAAGCTGTTTTTAAAAAACCTATTCTCTCTATTTTAATCTCATATTTTGACTTCTATTTGTATTTTTATCTAGTCTTTCTCTGGTGTGAAGGACTCACAAGGAACATTCCTTTTGTCTTTAGGTTGTATTTTCACTCAGACTGGTTCCTTCATTATCGCTGTGCATGCTGTGTATGTCCTTTCCCGTTTTATATTTCCCCTGAAATATGTTTGCCTACTTGTTATGCCATTTCAGTCTGTCTCACCCTAAACCCTGTATATACCTTCCATTTGCTCTAATGTCATTGGCTGAATTTTCCTTGACAGTCTTTCTGCCTTTTCTAATATAAATTGCCTTCCTCTCAGAGGCTCAGTTCCAAGCCTGGATGTTGGGTTTTACACATCTTATTTCTATAGTGAATGTTGGGCTTCAGGATCAAGCCTCCATTCAGCAGAAGCCTTCAGTGATAATCAAGCCCCCAGTTCCTCCTGCTTCTCGGAGAGTGAGAGCGCCAAGGGGTCAGGTGAGTATCATTCTCCCCTCTAGGACTGACCTTTGTATTTTCTGTGATGGCCCATTTATCCCATAATCACCTTCTTTCTAAATGTGAGGTAATTGGGAGAACTCTCACCTTTCTTTGTCTAGTTTGGCTTCTGGTTGATCAGAAACATTAAGTGCTTTGCTGAGCTAGGATGTTCTAGTTTGAAACCATGTTTCCCCTTTGCAAGCTATGGAATGGATTGCCCTTTCCATGTGTGGAAGCATTTGGTCAAGTTTTTGCTGACTTTTGCCCCTTTTATTCCCTAGATCTGGAGAGAAGGAGATCTGTGATTTGACTTCACTCTCCCTTAGATATCCTATTTTATTTAACACCAAAGCCCATGGCAGTCAGAACTAGGCCACATGCAGTGCATATTTAGAAGCACCTGGCATCCTCCAGGAGTGCCTCCTTCCACATTAGCATATCAATCAGATCACACACTCCCTGCACAGGCAAGGAGCTGGTGCTTTTTCTTGCTAGATCAGAGACAAAGTATCTTCATTTTGTGCTATACAAAATTGCAGTTAGGAAATCAATTTCCCCACAAGGAGGTACAATATTAAGGTTGTTTTTGATCACATGAACATTGCAGCAGTGGTTCAGTGTGAAAGACAGCCAACAGGCTGTTCTCACATGCCCATTGAAAGCATGATCCAAAGAAGAAGCCACTCCTGCAGTTCCTTGGTCTTATCCTGATCAGGCCACTGTATGCAAGAGTAGAAATCTGGGTTATGTGGCCTCAGACAGAGACAAAGGCCCTGCATGTGTCAGGTGGTGAAGGACACAATCTTCTTATGAAAGTTTACTTTTTTGTCATTGGTAAACCAAACCAAACCAAATCAAACCTGTTGCCATTGAGTCAATTCTGACTCATGGTGACCCCATGTGTTACAGGGTAGAACTGCTCCATAGGGTTTTCTTGGCTGTAATCTTTAGGGAAACAAATTGGCAGAACTTTTTTCCATGGTGTCGCTGGGTAGGTTTGAATCGCCAACCTTTAGATTAGCAGCTGATCACAAACTGTTTGCACCACCTTTTGTCATCAGTATAAGCTGCTAAATTTAAGAAATGACTGTGGCTGTGAGACATAAATTTACTAGAAGTGTTAATAGTCACTGTTCGTTGTCATAGTTTGCTCTCGCTGATGCCAACCCTCTGCTCCATCACTGCTCCCAAATGCACAGGGTCATGCACTCCCATATCCTAGGAGCTTGCTGAATGCTGCAGAAAGTCCAGGGGCAGAATACAAACCTGCTCTGGTCTGGAAAGTACCTGTACAAAGGGCACTTTCCGAGTGGATCAGAAATCCACCTGAAACAGGAAGCAAATCATAGCGACAATATCAACACCACCACCAAGATAATGGACGTCAATTATGGATTGTCCACGAGGAGTCAGGAGCCATGTATGCATTTCACAGACATTATCTTATGTATGTTGACCCATAATACAGGAAAGGAAACAGAAGGAAAAGATGTTAGGTGACTTAAAGTCATACAACTAAGACGTGCCAGAGTTTGCCCTGTCTCTAAAATCCAACAGATATTAACTTTTTCCTTTTCTTCATACAAACCTCAAAGATATGAAAAGCACTCAGAACATTTTGAGAGAATGATTATTAACTCCTGGTACTGAATAAATATAGAGTCCCCAAGAATCTCTAAAAGTGAAGAAATGGAGAAAATCACTGGAAGTTGGAAAAGATCCCACCATTCAAAATACAGACTTCAATGCGAAGAGTCAGAGAAAACTGTTCTCCTGAGAAGCCCAGGTACTACCCTCATCCCAAACAGAACAACACAAAACAAAATGCAGGATAATGTGTAGGAAACCTCTAGTTTGGAGATGCAGTGAGATCTAAGAGGCCACTGCACTGTGAAAATACAACCATTTTCAGATGAAAACACAATTAACAAATGTGAAAATACGTCAGTGAAAGTGAACAAAAATTAGATATGAGAAACAAAACAAGTGAATTAAAAGACCAACTACTGGAATTCTTTCAGAACTAAGAGGAAAAGGTCAAAAGATGATTATGATGATTAAAAATGGGAGACTCTCTATTTAGGAGATTATGAAGGCACTAGGAATTCTAGAGGGAAAAGGAAGAACAGAATGAGGCAATATTGTAACTGAGGAATAATCAAACATTTTCCTTGAGCTAAACAAAGATGTTGATGTTGAGATCAAAGACCTTACCAAAGACCAAACAAAATCAATAAAAAGAGACTTACACTGAGATATATTTTAATGCAGTATCCGGATCAAACTAGGGGGAACATTTACCAACAAATAGAAGAGGTGATGGCAACATTAAAGTCCATCTCAGTGGTCCCGTAGTGCCTGCTCAGGAAGTGTTTGCCCCCATTGGCATCGCCAAGTACACTTGTGAAAACCTTAGAGCCCTGCCTCAGGCTATTGAAACAGATTCATCAAGGGTGGACACAGGAATCTCTCTGTTCCTAACAAGCTTTCCAGGAGACCCTGAGGGAACCAAAGCTGATTAGATGTTGGAAAACAAAAGATAGATTAACAGTTTGTTAGAAAATGACTATCCCCCAACCCAAAGCTTCCCTATGTACTAACAAAACCAGTTAGGAGATATAATGGGAGAAGGGGCCCACTCAGAAAAAAAAAAAAAAGCCTGGACTGATGTTGTCCAGAAATATGCAGAACCTGTTCCATCAGAGGAGGCATGTAAATGACAGGGAAACAGTGACACAGAGAGTATTTCTTGGTTGGGAAAATTTACTCTTGTTCTTCAAATGGGATGGGTGGAAGAATTAACCATGTTACATTGCAAATATCTGGTTTGACAACATATCAAACATTCATACCGATAGTGGTATTAATCCCTTGTCTGTCCGCTAAGAGGAGGTTTGGTGAGAGGGACAGACATGTCAAGCCCACATAGAAGGAAGCTCTGAGTCTTTCTGGGCCATTGCTGACTGGAGGGCTAAGCTCTGGGCTGAAGGCCATGGCCCTGATTCAGTCCTGCTTCTCCCATGATCATCTGCGGGCCACCATCTGTAGTAAGTGTTGTGTGCATCCTTGCATTCACTTATAGAGTTGCAGGCGTGGCTAATGCAGATAACCTGCAGTGATGTGCTTGACACCTGCTCTTCACACCTGGCCTATTCCAGGTTGATGGGCATCTGCCACCACAGGGTTGTAGTCTCTGTTTATGATTACTTTGTCATTATCTGACCGCTTTTCTACTTTTGGATATTTAGGCTGTTTCAATTTTTCACTATATAAACACCTGCAGTGAATGCCCTTGAACTTAGAAAGTTGCCTCTTGCTCCGCTGAACCTGGGACATTACTCTCAGGATTGCTTCCCTTTTGCAGTCACAAAATGTAGTGCACGCAAGCCTGCATGATGGACCTTCAACTTGCCTCTGACTTTGTGGGATACTGGCGATGGGGATTTCCCAGCAGCCTGACTCATGCAATGTACCCTACAGATGGCATTTCCTTCTCCTCACAGGAAGTATCATTATAGCCACATTTGTGCCCAACAGACCATCCTTCCAGCCTAGGCCAGGCATGTACAGACCTCTCTTTCCTCACATGTGGAAGCCCTCAGGGTCCTGCTTCCTCTGACAGGAAGGGCGTCATTCTAAATGCACAGGGCCCTCCAAGGACTCTTGGCATTGCTTAGCCATCAGAAATGCCCAGTCCCAACATTCTGCCTCCTCCACACCTGGACCCCCCTGCCTTTTCCCCCAGACCTAGACCCCTCCTAGGCTTGTAGACCCACTCAGTGTACTGGCCATAAGCCTGAAGACCCCTCTCTATCTTCAGTGGTCCACCTATCTAATCACTTATCTGCCCCTCAGTGGTAATTCCTCTCCTCCACCTTTCTGTCTGACCTGGTTGGGGTCCAGACATCCATCACTGGCAGCTCCTGGATCCCCTTCTTCCCCCAATCCACTCTTCACATGGCTTTCAGAATGATCTTTGCAAACATCCGTCTGTCATGTCGCTGCCCACTGATGACACTTGCAGGGCTTGCCTAGCAGAGGGATCAGGCATAGCTCCTTAGTGTGGGCCTGGCCTTCCACCCTGCACTCCTATCCAGGTATCTGGGGCCTGTGCCACCAGGGCCTAGTGCAAGTTTGCCAGTACACACAGTAGTGATGTGGCTGGCTCCCCATGAGGGCTGTTGGCCCTAGTTAAACGTGTCTATTTATGTAGATGCTCATTGCTTTCTTGTATGCTTCCACTCCAAGTGCCTCTCCTAATTGGGTTAATTGGGACTGTACCTCTGTGCCTGCTGGCCTGAGGCTCACTCCCACAGAGCCAGTTCCTGGAGGCAAGCTGGAACATCATTCTCTGCAGGCACAAGAGGGAGCCTCTGCCGATGGAGTGGGAGAAAACACAGGCTAAAACTCTGGGTAGGAGATGGCTGAGATGCGGGCCTCTTCTCAGGGAGTCAGCAGGGGCACAACCTCAGGCCTGCTGGGCCCTGAGCTCAGGCTGGTGGCCCTCTTGTGTTCACATGCTTCCATGCTGAGCCTCCTTCTCTGGCCTCTCTGCCCTCTGTCCTCCATGCCAATCTTTTTGTAACTCCAGCTCAGGCCTCACTCCTCTCGGTAGCCTCTGACCTGTCACACACCAAGACCTGTCCTGCTCTGAGCTCCCACAGCCCATCTGGTCTGCACTTGTTTTTGGCACCAAGCATTCATGTTTCCATCCCTCCCTCTCTCTCTTCCCCTCCTTCACAGTCCTCTGTCCTCCCAAATTGCGGATTTGGATAGTATATATGATATGAATACAGTAAAAAGTAGCAGTTAATTGTTGCTTTCATTTTCATTTCCTTAACTGTAAGGGAGTTTAAGCTTTTTTTTTCCCATTGTACATTTAAATTTTTTCTTTTACAAACTAAACATTTGCTCCTTGTCTTATTGATTTGCAAAAACTCTCTACATTAGATAAAAGTATCAATTTGATAAAACTGCAAATATTTCACTAAACGATGTTTGTCTTTTAATGTTTGTTGACGTTTTTTGACAAAAAACTTTAAAACTTATTTAAAAGAATTTTGTTTTTGCTACTTAAAAATTTTTACTCGTGATATAGTTGAATTTATCATTCGTTTCCTTTTCTGGTAAATAGGAAAAACTTATCCCCACCCCAATATTTCGTAGCTATCTACATCTCTGTCAAGTAGTTCTACTGTTTTACGCTTAATTCTGTAGTCATCCTATAACTTGTATGTATGGTATGAGGGTGAGATCTAGCCTAATTCATTTTCCAAAATGATTAGTCAGTTGTTCAGATGCTATTCCTTAACTTATTTGAAATGTCTCCTTTCTCATGTACTAAATCATTTTACGTTCTTGATTTATTTTAATAATTTCTCCTGTGTTTTAATGATCTGCTTTCCCCAATATCAACATCAAAATGTTTCAATTATGTTAGTTTTATGCTATGTTTTAATATCTGGTGGAATGTATTTCCTCTCAATACTCTACTTTTTCTTATTTTTCTCCTTGCTTTGTTCATAGATGAAATTTAGAATTATTTTGTTGAATTCTAAAACCTCTCTCTGCTAGTTGTCTACCTAATTTCCATCCTTTTTTTTTTTTTCCTTATTAGGCTCCCTCACAGCATGCGTGGCTAATGACCTAGTTCTTTTTTTTTTTTTTTCTCCCTTGAGATTTGTTTAAATGGTCATCTTTTATTTACTGGGATTGTTTATTCAATTTAAGGATTATCATAATGACCTAGTTCTTACCAATGACGTACAAGTAAAATTTTTTCTGGAAGGGCTTCCAGAAATACCTTTGTTTTTCTTAACAGAGGGGACTCACTCATCTGGTATGTGCCCTTTCCCTTTTCACCCTGCCTGGAATGTGGCTGAGATGCCTAGAGCAGCAGCAGCTACTTGTGAATGTGTTACAGCCCACAGAACAGGAGACATAAAAAAAGACAACAGAGATAAAGGCATTCAGGACTCCCTCAGGCATCATGCAGCTGCCATACCAGTCCTGGATTACCTATCTTTCAACTTCGTGCTGAAAGACACAAAAAAATCCATTTTTGGTTAAGTTGCTATAGTTAGAGTTCTATTACGTGCAGCCAAGCTCAATCCTAATTGTGCAAATTCTCCTTGGAGTTTTAATTGAGTTTCTTTACATTAATGGTTAATTGGAAGGAATATTAAGTATCATTATATGTGCTGGCCGAATTTAAATTCAGTCACTTTGGTATTCCCGTCTCACAACCTTCATTGTCAATTCAGTCGTGTTGCCTCAACTACCCCAAATAAGAACCTATTTTCCATGCTCCCTACTGATCTAGGTCCTGACCACCCTTCTATCCAGACTTGCCCAGCAGTGTTGTTAAAATACTCCTCACAAAGCTCTCCCTTTTCTTAGTTCCTGTGGTGTGGCTGTTCCACTTGATCTGGTACCCAAACATGGTGAGGGGCAGGGGAGAGAGTGTTCTTAAAAAAAATAAAATAAAAAACAGACTCCACAAGCTTCACAGGATGGCAATCTCATTATTTGACAACCATGTTTTAGAGGAAAAAGGAACTAGAACATTTTTGGGGTTTCACCTGATTCCAGACCCCCTACTTGTGCCTGTGGTGAAGAATCTGAGCATCTGGGGTTTGGTTGGGAGATGGACGTAGGCTTGGATCCTTCCAGCATCTTCTGAGAAAGCATCAGTCACAGGCACTTAAGGAAGGATGCAGCCCTGGTGGGTGGGCTGGCGTGGACATTCTCCCTGCGGAGTGTACTAGCCAACTAGTAGCCCTCATGATCTGGCACCTCCCAATGTCCAGGGTCTCTGATGCTCCTGATAGACCCTTCATGCCCACACAGTAAAACTGTGGAGGCCATCACTAGGTCTGCGCACCATCAACCTATCTTTGAAGTGTTGGATGGCTTGTTCTACTACACAGAGAATCTAAAGAAAATGCTCTTCTCTTCATAGCATCTTGGGACATTGGTGAGTAAGTGTTCATGGAAGCAAATGGGTACATACATGTAGGAGAGTATGTGGATGTGCAAGTCTCTGTTTGATCTGTATGAGCAGGTGTCTCTGCCTGATCTGTGTCTGAGTGCACACGCATGTCCATATCTGCATCTCAGTGTTCTCTTGGTGTGCAGGTAAGCTGTTGAGTCTCTGCTGGTGTGTGCACTGGTACCCTGGCAATCTAGTCACATAGGTACCACACTCACACTGTTTGTGCCTTGTAGGTCTACTGTGAGACAGGTGTGTGCAGCTGTGTGTGCACCCTCACACATGCACTGCAGCAGATGCCTGAAAAATTGTGACCCTTACACTGCAGGGCCTCTCACTATCATGGGCTTCTTCCAAGGCACTGGGAAGGACCTTGGCAATGTGTTCACGTGGCCAAAGCACTTAACAAAGTTTTCTAAAGTTTCAATAACTGACAACCTCAATCTCTTTCTCCTCCAATTTCCATCTCTCTCATTTCCTTTCATGTCAGGTGGTGGGGCATGGTTGTAGGTATTTTGGGGATCCAAAAGAGGGAAAGTTGTGGGAATATATTTGGTTAGGGTTAAGTGGAATATACACATGTCAACTGCAGTCAATGCCATGTGGTTGCTATTGCTGGCCACCCTGCTGTGTAGACAGGGCCTCCAGGAAAATTCCTACCACACACTGTGCCAGCCACCTGGTATCATGATGCCAGGTGTAGGTCAGAGACAGGACCACACCATGAGCGTGTGTATGGCACCCAGCACTGGAGATGTGTGAGCAATGCAGGAGAGCCAAGATTAGACAGGTAGAGGGCCAGGAGCTCCCACTGATACTCATTAAAGAAAAAATTATCTCCTGTTAGAAATATACTCAATAATGCAATGAAAAACACTTGTATTATTTTTCTTAAAAATGACCTCCCACATTGTGTACTCATCAGACTCAACAAAACCTGGACCTATCTACAGACAAATAAACAAACAACAGTTTAATGAATAAATAAATGAACACAAAATATACACACATGTGTGAGTTTAGATTATAAAAATCCACCACTGTCTGTCAGTTTGTCCTACTGTGGTGGCTTATATGTTGCTGTGATGCTGGAAGCTATGCCACCAGTATTTCAAACAGCAGCTGGGTGACCCATGGTGGACAGGTTTTAGCAGAGCTTCCAGACTAAGACTAGGAAGAAAGACCTGGTGATCTACTTCCAAAAATTAGCCAGTGAAAACCCTATGGATCACAAGAGAATATTGTCTGATAGTGCTGGAAATGAGCCCCTCAGGTTGGAAGGCACTCAAAATACACAGTGGCCGCAACAATGGACTCCAGCACACTAATGATCATGAAGATGGTGCAGGACTGGGAAACATTTCATTCTGTTGCACAAGGGGTCACTACAAATACAAAAACATACCCATTCTACTTTAATTCTTACAGTCATTCTGTAAAGTCACATCCCACCCCAGCTCTCCTTGATTTCAAGTTGTACATTTTAAATTGTATCATATTGTCACTGAATTGTAAAAATTTTTGAAAACACATGAAAATGGTGGAAATGGCAAATGTTTTGTTATATATATATTGCAGCTCAATAAACATTAAAAAAAGGGCTGGGTTGTGGGGCAAGAACAGCAGCAGCAGTGTATTAGGAGGCTGATGCAAGGGCTCGGAGAGAGAAGGTGCTAGACTGGTGGTGGGAAAGCTGGAAGAGGAAGACACGGTGCCGTCTGTCGTGGAAGTTGAGCTGATAAGACTTGCTGGTGGACTGGGTCTAGCTGGTGAAGGAAAGGGAGAAATCAGTAGCAACATCTAGGATTTTGGCTTTAGTGAACGAATGCTGCAAGGAAGAACAATGGAGGATGTCTGGGGAGAGGAGGAAGGGCAGGAGATGGAGAGTTCTGCTCAGGTGATGCTAAAAACAGAGCATCTGTGAGACACTGAGAGGGGCGTCAAGAAGGAGCTGAGTGGGCATGTCTGGAGTGCATGAGGGGGAGGGGTCTGGGCTGAGAGTGGGAACAGGGGGAGGGACCCTGTGGGCCGTAGCACCTGCCTGCAGCCTGAGGTGGCGTGACTCTTAGGTGTGAGTGGTTTGAATCGAACCTGTGCTTCCCTTGGAGAGGACATGTTCTGCCAGACCATGGGTCCTGGAGGCCTGACAGCACCGTGTATCCCACAGAGCCACTCATGGTTAGAAGGAAGCACAGGTTAATCACTGACCCTCAAACAAACAGTCAAGTATGTATCTTCTGAGTTTCTTGGCCCTCAGAGCCATGGAGTACTTAGTTCCACAGCTGGTCAATTTGATAAAGAAAAAGGCAGGCAGAGAGCTTGAATGTGTTTACAGGAGGATTTGCTCTAATGGGGGTATGGTACCAACTCCTTCGTGCAGCCTCAGGTGTGGAAAAGAACAGTGACACCGAGGCAGAGACAAGGTTCCCTCAGTGATCACTTAAGGATGGAACCATACGTCTCGACTAGTCAAGTCTCCAGACTTCCAGGGTCTGGAGCATCAGGCTGTTAAAGAAGCAAATCAACCACAGAGTTTCTCAGGCCGCCTTGGTGACTAAAACGCATGCCGTGATTAATGTAGGCCTGATGTAAATTTCACAGCTCTTGCCACTTTCTCTTCCTGTTTTGCTTGTTAATCTTTGCACTTCATGATTACACTGCCCCCATGTGTGGGAATGCAAGAGTCTGTCTGTCTTCCCTGGTGGATGGGGAGATCCTGCTAATGACCCTGAAATGCGGGGCAGCACCGTGGTTATGTAGAAGCAGGGAGTGGCAGGGAGGACAGAAACCATCCCAGTCTTCACCAGGAAAGAGATTCCTGTTGAGGAACCTGTATCATTAAGCCTTAATTATTTATGATTGTGTTTTAGTTAGTACCGCAGGGTGTAGGCTCCAGGAAGCACATTGTCTCGGTAAGAGACACGCAAGGGATGGTGTTCTGGAGTAAGCCAGAATGAGTGTTTGGGCCAATAGCAATCTTGTTTGTGAGGATTAATGACTGGAATGAAACTGGGAGCTGATGAGTTTCTGATACATACTTTGCATCTGTAAAGGAGATACAGATGTGTGTGTGTGTGCTATTTTATATTAGGAAAGTTCTCTCTAATAAAGTAAAATTTGAGCAGAATCTAGAAGGACGTGAAAGAGACATCCATGGAGATATCTGGGGAGTATTCCAGCAGGACATACAGCAAGTGCAAAGGCCCTGTGGCAGAAGCAGGTTCAGCATGTTCTAGACTGGAAGGAAGTGATGGAGAGTATGAGGACATAGAGTAGGAGAGTTAGGGAGTTGGGGTTAGGAGCAGATCATGCCTGAGAAAGTTGTGCCTGTGGGGAAGCTTTGCCTCTGGCTCCCTCAGCAAGCCCCACCAATGCTGTGCCTCCCACCTCCCTCGCTTTGGGGGAGAGGAAACTAACACTTATTGATTACCTACTCTATGTCCCCTGTGTGTCTCTAGGTTAGCATTACCACTCTCATATTGCAGACAAGGAAATGGAGGCTCAGCAGTGTTAACTGAGTTGCTCATGCAGCAGGGAGCTATGGAGGCATGGGTCACACCTACACCTTTCATTGCTGCCCACCTGGCCTCTCATCACACAGGCCTGAGAACCTGCTTCTGTAAGAGATGCTGAAGGTTAGCTGTCTGTGTCACCTCTCCCAGGGAAACTGCTGCTCAGCCTCCTCTCTGGGGTGGGAGGAAGGATTCAGCCCATTAGGGATGGGACCTTTGGCCAGGAAAGACCAGGGCCACTGTGGCTTCTCTAGGATCTGGCCAGCCCAGCCTCCCTGAGAGGAAGTGCGGGGGGATGAGCCACTTAACTAGAAGAGGGCAGAAAGCAGCATGCTTAGCTTATTCTCCCATCCCTCTATGAATTCCCACTGTCCCATGGCTCCCATGTCCCCTCAACTACTGTAATGTGGGTCACATCCCTTTCTCCGTGGAGGAAGACTCCACAGTCACCAACCCACACTTCTCCTCAGTCAGACCCTCTCTTGAATGTTCTAGAAGAAGGATGGTTTGCCACCTCCCTCTGTGGTCATCCTTTCAGCTCCCAAGCTCTGTGCACAATCCCGTTGCGACCCCGTCTCCCCTGGATTTACCCTACTTGAAGGCTATTTCAGAGGGAATGTCCAGAACCTGTTTTTCAGAATCAGCCATCCTGAAACAGTATTCCAGAGGCTTCCTTGTTGACAGCCTTAGGTCACCAATAAAACCAAACACATTCCTCTAAAATGAAATATACATAAAAAACGCAATGTTCATTTATGTCCTTTTTTGCATCTCCCTGAAGAGTAAAAGAGGTTGTAACTGCAAACTGCTTTTCTGAAGTCAGTGCGCAAAGCCCCCCACCCCACCCCGCACATGCCAGGGGCTGCTGTGGGTTTGTTTTGTTTTGTGCTGAAAGTTCTGGCTAGGCTACACCTGGGTGGGGTGCAAGGTCATTTGACCAGTCTCCTATGGCAGAGTTCAACTTCTGCTACCTCCCAGAGGTCTTGAGGAAATCCCAATTTCTTGGAGAGAATGAGGCCAGAGAGAGATGAGGCCTTTTCTCCATCTGTGGCCTGCCTATTCCTCATGTGACTGACCTTTTCAAGTGAGAGACACCTCACTCTGCAGACCCCACTTGATAGAGAACTCAACCCCAACAGCTAAAACACCACAGGTGGTGGTCTCCAAGGGCTGGAAACCTGCCCTGCAGGTTTGCCCATTGCTGCCTAGTTGTCTATAGTTGTCTTATATAGTGACCCTAAAGGACAGAGTAGAACTACTGATGGCGTTTCTTTCCAAGGCTGTAGTCTTTACAGAAGCAGACTGCCACATCTTTCTCCTGCAGAGCAGCTACCTTTCAGTTAGGCTCCTACTCTGCAGGGTTCAACCAAATCCATAGCTGTCCAGTTGATTCTGACTCATAGCAACCCTATAGGACAGAGTAGAATTGCCCCATAGGGTTTCCAAGGAGCAGCTGGTGGATTTGAACTGCTGACCTTTTGGTTAGCAGCTGAGCTCTTAACGACTGCACCACCAGGGCTCCACCCTGCAGAGTTAGGTCTGTATATTTTCTCTCCTCCCCTCCCTTTTCTTCTCTTCATCTCTCTTCTGTCACTCACTTTTTCTTTCATTACAAATTCCCAGGCCTCAGATATGCCCAATGTATTACACAGGCCCTAGGCACAGAGAGGCAGATAAGGTTTGCCCACACTGAGAATCCCTCCAGCTAGGCTGAGAGACTGCCCGGTAAAGACACACATGCCAGGATCCAGGGAAGCATGGGGACCTAGAAGAAGTCACCCAGACTCAGTAAGATTTGGGGGAAGCTGCAACCTAGCAGTTTTGGGGGATGAAAAAGGGCTAGCCAAGGGGAGAGGACAGGCAGAGGGAGTGCTAGGAGGAAAGACAGGAATGTGCGTGGGGTGGGGGGAGAAAGGTGGTGGTCCAGAGCACACAGTGGCATGCTGGGCGCTTACAAAGTGGCCGGTAATTTGGCACACTAGACCAGGAAACAGGGAAGGCAGTAGTGTGGGGAGTTGCAGCTGGAGCAGACCAGAAGGGCCAGGCACACGGCCATCTACTTCTTCTGCACTATTGGCTCAGCCAGTGGGTTCAGGGAACTGCGTTCTGCTGACGCTTATCAGACTGACAGGGAGTTCACAGAGGCACCTGCTCAGACCTGCTGCCATTGCACCCTTCCTGTGGGAACTTGAACTTCATCAGTTTCGACCCCAGGGCCAACACCAGCTCCTCTCCTTCATGGTGTCGACTTTGCTTTCTCCATGTGGACCCCATCTCATCACCTCTGTCCCCAGGCTAAAATGCTCCAATTTTCCCAGTCCTGACTGACTCATGTTTTTGTTCCATTACATTATGGAGAATCCCAGTTATTCGGAGGCATAATACACAATGGGTTATCACATAATCGCTAGTGCCTTCTACTCTGGAGGATTATCAGTTAAAGTGTCACAAGCAGTTCCATCAAAGATGTAGTCCTGGAATCAGAGAGGCTTTACTACCAAGGTGCTCTGAACTAAGAGCATCACAGCTGCCAGGGCTGGCTAATGGTTCTCATGGCCTGGTGTCCCCAGTGTGCAGAGCTGACTCAGCTGAACATGCTGGACACATAGAAGTCTGGAAGACATTCCGCCAGGCTAATGACACATGCTGGGCTTGGGCTGAAAATACTTCTCCTGGTAGTATTGTTTCCAATGACTTAGGTAATTAGTTCACTTCTTCTGAACTTCTTTTATTCCATCTGTAAATGGGTCTAATAGGGCAATACTTCTCAGTGCTTTTGTCAGGGTCTGCTCTATAATAAATGGCTGCAGAGTCCTTTGTGGATCTTAGTCATTATTAGATATTAATGTCTTATTTCTCATTCTCCAGTGGAGTTTTGGATGGGCATTCAGATTACACCATACGAGAACCCATTTCTGATGGTTAGCTAAAATGAGGGTGCACAAGGTTAGGTGGACCCTTCTTGCATGTGAGGCTTTAGCAGGCTTGGCATCTCATTCCACTGACATCTGGATGGTGAACAGCTTGCCTCACAGAGGAAGTGTGTGCTGGTGGTCGGTGGGGCAGCTGGCAGCAGCATTTTTTCAAACTTTAGTGTCCTCACTGTCAATAGGACAATCATGATTAGCCACCAAGAAGGAGCATTCCCATGTGTCAGTGTCTTGATAGGTGAGGAACAAGACTCAGGGAGCGTGTGTGTGTGACTGATGCAGAATTTACCCAAGGACCCGCTGCTGGCCCTGGAGCCCACTCCAGGGCCCATCCTTTCCTGGGGGCAGTGCACTTCTCTTCCATGTCTCCTGTGGCAGCAAATGGCACCACTGCCACCGCATTGTCCAGACCAAGATCCTGGGACATGCTGGGCCCCCTCTGACTCTCCTCAATCAACTCAAGCACTGAGCCCCTCACTGCTGCCTGCTAAATTTCTTTTAAAACCACCACCTCTCACCACCCTGCCACCATAATCTGGCTCAGAATCCCACTCTCATCTAAGTCCCCAGTGCTGAATACAGTCCACCTAGGAGCCTGGGGGCTTTCTAATCTGTCAATCTGGCCATACCACTGCCCTCCTCAGCCACCTCCCCCTTACCCCCAGAACTTCTCAGCACCCTCAGGTTGAGGTCTACGTTCGTTGTGGCACTCCCCCTTCAGCCTGACCTTCACCACTGTCCAGACATCGTGACTCCACAGTGAACATCCTGGAGCCCCTGAACACACCCCACTCTTCTTCATCCTTATCCCATATTCAGGGCTAGGCCCTCTTCTTGGAACTCTCTGCTCAATCCTCAGTCCTGAGCTAAGAGGCCACCTCCTCCATGGTGACATTGGGGACCGGCCGAGATGAGAGGAACACTTTCCTCTCTGCTTCTGCAGTACTCTGCACTTTTTCTGACCACCTCACATTAATCCTGTTCTGAAGCAAGGATCCCCCACCCCAAATAGTACAAGTTGGATGGACACATGACACCTGACACTGGATAGGTGAGACTGGCAACAGTTTATTAGTCTCATAAACTCACAGCCTGTGGGAGGAGGACACTGTACCATGCAGGACCCCTGTCCAGCCTCACAGACACCACACTTTGGGCCACCTGATATGTGACAGTTCAGGGGGATTGAGTGTCTATGTCCTATGAGAATCTAACTGGCACTTGGTCCCTGGAAGAATTGCTTCTCAGGTGCTTTGCAGTTGAGACCCTGGGTGACTGGAGCCCTTGGAGGGTGTGATGGTTAAGATTGGGTGTCAACTCGGCTGGGCCATGATTCTCAGTGTTTTGGCAGTTGTATAATCTTGTGATCACTTGCCTGTTGAGATTTGATATGTGATCACCCCCATGATGGGATCTGCTGTGAGTAGCCTATCAGTTGAAAGGGAGTTTCCTCGGGTGTGTGGCCTGTATCAAATATAAACAGACATTCTGGCAAGACTTGGGGGCTTTTTGTTCACTCTGGATCCTGCAGCTGGCTCCTGTTCATCTGACCTCCAGTTCTTGGGACTTGAGCTAGTAGCTTACCTGCGGTCTTGCCTGCTGATCTTGGGATTCATCAGATCTTTGCAGCCTGTGAGCAAGAGCCCTGTACTCTGACCTGCTGATCTTGGGTTCACCAGCTTCTGTGGCTACATGAATCAAGAGAAGCCTCTATGCTGACCCATGGACTTGGGATGTTCCAGCCTCTACAACCATGTAAGCCATTTCCTTGATATAAATCTCTCTATATATGCATACTTATATGCTTTACTGGTTTTGCTACTCTAGAGAATCCAGCCCTAAGACAGAGGGAGAGCAGAATGGCATGGGGCTGTCAGAGGCCCAGCTTCTTGGGATGGAAAGGGGCTCCTGGACGCTGCCTGATGCCTTCATGTGGCTCATTGGGGTGGCCTGGGACAGTCATTTAATCCCTGGTCTGTTAGTGGGAAGATCAAGAACAATGCAGGTCATACACGGAGACATCCAGATGAGCACTTTATGCATAGTAGGTGCTCAACAAACATCAGTTCCCTTCTTGCAATTTACACTTCCAGTGGCTATTCCCTCATGCACACGGAGACAGTTGCTTGTTTGCTTAGTGGGTCTTTGGGGGTTGTTTGATCTCATGGAACCCCTCTATGTAGGCCCTACTCCCTGCAAGCTTGGGATCCATGACTTCAGAGGAAGGAGTGGGCCTGGCATTTTAAGACAAATGTTTATGGGACTAAATTGACAACTATAGAGCCTGAGGTTCTGGTAAACCAGTGGAATTTATGGTGCGCAGTTTCAGATTTGTACTTCCACATGTTGCACTGAGTCCCATGTAGCATGGAAGAGCTGGATGTGCCATTGCTTTTTCTTTTCATGATTTGGTTCTAACACTGGCACAGCAAAAAGTGAAGACCATCTTCCTTAAGCTCAGGGACACCCTCCACGAGGAGTGGTGAGGGGTTAAGCATGGAGGGGTCACACGCTTAACCAGTAGAAGGGTGGGGACTCCAGCCCTGCAGATGGACTCTAGAGCCCAGTGGCTGACCACTAGGAAGTGCTGTCACTCCAAGTGAGGGGAGTGAGGGAGGTGGAGGCAGCCCACAGGCAGACACATGAGCATGTACAAGGGTCCTGAGGCAGTGAGCAAGGAAGTCTGGCACTAACTACAGGAGACCTTATAGGGGATTATCTGAAACAGAAGAGGCAACTGATGATTAGACGAGGTGGTCAAAGAGGGAGGGAGCACCATCTGCCCTCTGCTTCCATTCCCACCCATGTCACTCCTGTCTTAGAAGAGGGAGCTCTCACAATCTGGGCATCACACTACCCTCAGGTGTAGGTGGCTGGGCTGAGGGGTCCTAGTGGCATCTCTTGGACTATGATGTGGCTGGGATGTTGGCAGAGTGGGTGATGTCTCCAAACAGGATGAATGCGATATGCCAATGGATCCACTTACCTCACAACTGGGACTCAGCCTCCTGCAAGGGACTAACATGCCAGGAAACATAAAGGCTTATGGAAAGTGATCATGAAAGACTGTACAGGTGGGAGAAGGAAGATAAAAGCAGTTCAAGAGGACCCAGCCAGTGCAGGCAGGATGAGGCCCTCACCAAATTATAAGGATGGCCTTGTCTGGTTGTATATTACTTCATAATTCACCAGTTCTAAGATACACTTTTTTTTTTTTCTCACATTTTACCATCTCTGCAATTAGGATGAGATGCATCATACAGCTGATGGTATCTTACACAACAGTGTTCCACAGGCCACAGGTATGGTGTAGCTAGTAAATGAAACTGATACTGATCCACCATTTTGTATGGAGAAGAATGCATGCTTGTGTTTGCTGATGGGTGCCTTATTACTCTGTGGGCAAATCTACATGGAAAGCCGAACAACGATAACAACAATAATAACAAGGGTAAGAGGATCGTTGTTTAACCTCTTAGATGTTCATAATATAATTGTATAATTGGTCTTGCAATCAGTGTGATGACACACAGCATTGGGTAAGACGTTCCTCAAGCTCTTGGAGTTGAGGGACATCTGGGCAAGAACTTGTAATTTCCCTGTGTTCTCGCTCCAAGCTTTGACAATCGTTTGATAGGGAGGGCAGGCTCTGGGAGACATCTGCCCAGGCCTCCATCAAGACTCCATCATTTGCTGCCCTTGTGTCTGAACTGGCGCAAGTTACTTACTTTGCTGTGGTATCTTCTTCAGAGAAATGGGATTCTGCCTGATGGGGTTTTGCGAAGAACAAATAAGATAATGCTGCAAACTGCTCAGTATAAATCCTGGTACATGGAAAACACACAACAAATGTTAGGTGCTATTATTACTGTTGTAGTTAACCTTCTCTACCTCCTCACACTGTCAAACTGTAGCAACGAAGTTTCATATTTGTAGTCATGACAGGGCTGTCGGGGCTTGTGGAGTAGGTGGATTCCTCAAAGGCACCATAGCCTCTCATACATATATTTATCTCCCTAGCACATAGTGAATCTGATGAATGAATGGATGGATGAATGAATGAGTGAGTGAGTGAACAAACAGCATATGGGACAGCCCTGAATTTTCAGAGGTATATCTATTTGCTCATACAAAACACTGATTAAGCAACTATTGATAAAGAGACTGTAGGAACAGATGTATTTGAATGCATGATTGCCGTAATGGGTATAGTTGACAAAAAAGGTGGCGAGAATATCAGACAGATGGGAGTGGAGGTACAGGAGTTAAACTGATCTCATGGGAGGCCCTGGAGAGAGATGTGGCCTGCCTCATATCTCCACAATGCTGCCTCCTGTCACCCTCCCCGCAGTCCTCAGGGAGGGGATGGCGTCTGCTCAATACAAACTGAGTGCCTGGGGAAGGCAGTCCGAATCTGATGGAGATAACAGGAGGCCCTGGAGAAAAGCCAGAGCATCCTTGTTCACTCATCTAGATGGTCAGCCTGCCAGCCAGAAAGCAGGGATGAATAGGACCATCAGCCACCTGCTTAAGACAGGGCCATTTGTCTTTAAGGGGGAGATTCTTTCTTACCATTTCCACTGCCCAGCCCTCCAGGTTCTGAGACCATTTATCATTTCTCTCAGCACCTGCTGTCAGCCACATCATGTCCACATATCTGCACTTGTCCAGCAAGAACTTTACTACTGGCCCTGATATTACTAATCAGTTTTCTTTTTCACCTACCTGAGAACCAGGTGACCTGGGTCTGCTCCTACTTCTGACTCCAACTTAATTTGTGAATTTTGACAAAATACCAAACTTGTTTGAACCTCAACTCACATTTATTAAAATGAAGTCACTCTTCTTAGTGTTTTCCAAGGTATGTTTCTGCCTCTTATAAGAAAACAGGGGATAAATGGTTTCTATGAACTCTGAATCCGACTCATAGTGACCCTATAGGATAGAGTAGAACTGCCCCACAGAGTTTCCAAGGCTGTAATCATTAGGGGAGCAGGCTGCCACATCTTTCTCCTGTGGAGTGGCTGGTGGGTTTGAACCATCAGCCTTTTGGTTAGCAACCAAGTGGTTTCACCACTGTGCCACCAGCACTCCAAGCCATGGTATTTTCAATTGGCTTATATACATGAGAAAGCTGGACAATGAATAAGGAAGATCAAAGAAGAATTGATGCATTTGAATTATGGTATTGGCAAAAAGTATTAAAAATACCATGGACTGCCAGAAGAACAAATTTGTGTTGGAAGAAGTACAGACAGAATGCTCCTTAGATGCAAGGATAGCGAAACTTTGTCTCACTTACTTTGGACATGTTATCAGGAGGAACAAATCCCTGGAGAAGGCCATCATGCTTGGTAAAGTAGAGGGCCAATGAAAAAGAGGAAGACCCTCAATGACATGGTTTGACACAGTGGCTGCAACAATGGACACAAACATAGCGATTGTGAGGATGGTGCAGGACCCGGCAACATTTCGTTCTGTTGTATATAAGGCTACTATGAATCAGAACCTTACAACGACATCAACAATGAAACCCTACAGAAAATCAGCTCATATACTGAATTCAGAAATTCTCAGCTCATATCTTCCCTTCAGTTGTCTTAGTTTTGTTTCCCCACCCAGATAGCATGGGACATACCAATGAGCAACTGTTTTTCTGGCTGTAATACCACATAAAGAATAAGGGTTTCTAAGAGCAGGGGGTTCAAAAAGGCAAAGGAAACGTGGAAGGAGAGACTGGCCACGTTTTGCTGTTCCAAGGTGTCTTAGGCTGGGTTCTCTAGAGAAGCAAAACCAGTAAAGCGTATATACATATATATATATATATATATACACACACACACACACACATATATATATATTTGTATCAAGGAAACAGCTCACACAATTGTAGAAGCTAAAATGTCCCAAGCACGTGGATCAGGATAGAGGCCTCTCCCAATTTACAGGGCCGCAGAAACTGGTGAACCCAAGGTTGGCAGGTTGGAGAGGGGCTCCTGCTCACAGGCTATGAAGGTCAATGAATTCCAAGATCAGCAGACAAGACCGCAAGGTTTCTCCTAATTCATGTAGCTGCAGGGGCTGGTGAACCCAAGATCAGCAGGTCAGGGAACCAGACTCTTGCTCACAGGCTGAGAAGATTGATGAATTCCAAGATTAGCAGGTAAGCTGCTAGCTCAAGTCCCAAGAACCGGAGGTGAGACAACAAGAGGCAGTTGCTGAGTCTGGAACAAGCCAAAAACCTTGGCCAGGCAAGCAGGCAGAAAGTAACCAGTGGAAGGCAGAGAGATGAACTGAGGGGACGGTGAGCTGCCACAGGCCCCGCCTCCACCAGTACCACTCAGCAGATTCCATCATGGGGGTGATAACATTTCAAATTTCAACAGGGAAGTGATCACAACATTATACACTGCTAAAACACTGAGAATAGTGGCCTAGCCAAGTTGACATACAATTTTACCCATCACACAAGGGTCTTGCTGGGATTCCTCCAGGATCTCTTGTTTTAAATCTGTATATTTACCATACTGAAGTTCCTGAACACAGCCATGGAAAGTTGGACATGACACTGGATGGACTAAAAAGGGCCCAGCTGGGAGTCAAAAAATTGTGTTCTATTTTGGGCTAGGCTACTAATGCCCTGTATTACTTTATGCCAAGCGATAAGCCTTTCTGGATGTTATTTTCTTTGTTTGTAGAATGAAGGTTGGACTCTGTGATCTCAGGTCACTTTGGATATACTGTTCTATGGCTCATATGGTATCATGTGTGCGTTCCATGAATGAGGCTGTGTCAGCAAGGGTGAGGTGGAAAAACAGAAACTAAGAGTACAAGGTATTTCAAAAAGAGGGGATTTAACACAGGGAATTGATTACATAGGTATGGAGGATTGAAAGAGCAAAAAAGGTATGATGAGGTAATTCAGAAATTAGTAAGTGCAGGATGCAGCCTTAGGGATAGGGGAGTAAGAAGGAAGCGGTTCAGAGGAGGAGCAGCTGTGGACCTGGAGAAGGGGCTGAAAAAAGGCACCAAGCAGCTACTGCTGGAGCTTGTGCTTGGTCCGATGAAAGAAGCTCTTTGCAACTTGGCCCCATTCATTGAGCTCCATGCAAATAGGCCCCATGAAGGGAGCTCCATAAAGGGAGCTTGGACTCTTGGTAGGGGGGTAGTAGTGTGGTATGGCTGGTTCATGAAGTGCTAAAGGTGCTGAAGTGTGCAGCCACTATTAATGTGGAGATACTGACAGAAGCTGGGAGCAGGCAGAGTGTTCTCTCTTCCTCTTGCTTTCCAGTTTCCTGATGCTACCTGCCACTGGCAGGACCTAAGAGAAAGTCAGCTGGGCAGGGAATCTGAGAAATGTGGCTTGCAGACTCCCTGCCTAACATCACACAGCAGAGTATAGAAGAGCAGGCTTGGGGCTGAGAGCCCAAGCTATGCCTTATCTTGTTACCACGCCCTGTCAGGAATGTCCTTGTCTACTCTCCCACCTCTCATCTCCTAACTGTGCTCCAGAGGTTATTTCAGAATATGGGTCCAGAAACACCCTGACTTCTATTCCTGGGAATTCAGAAATCTGCTGACCACCCCTGGGCTCAGAATAAACCATATGTGTGATGCCAGGGTATGATGCAGTGGGGCTTGCTCTGAGACAGTCTGTCTGATAACCCCAAGGTCAAGATCACCTTAGAACAGGCCATGGAGTGCATGAGAGGGAAGCACATGCCTTTCCAGCAATTGTACCTAAAGGTCTATATTTGGATTTTTGTTTCTGAATCAGAAAGGACACTGAAGGACTGGGATGAGAACACAGAGCAGGAGACTGAGGGTCCCTTTTGGTTGGGCTGTCTTCAGCTGCCATTTCCCTATTTCTGCAAGTTTCTTGGAAAGTAGCTAGACAAATGTATTTTTGCTATACTGAGCAGAAAGGGGCCTGAGGAAATCCTTGGTTATCAGTGTGAAGACTGGCAGTAGGTAGACACCTCACCAGCCCCCAAAGTTATTGTGTTCTGCCCCATTACTCATGAGAAGGATTTGGGCACTTGAGGTGTAGTGATTTCCAAGGGCCCCTTTTCCCTCAGGGCTTTCAGGACCTCACTCTGCCTCATAATCCTCTGGGCACACCGGATAGTTTCTTGCCCAGAAACCATTTCCCCTTCTGGCCAGACACCAGAACTCTGACTTTTGTGGGGGAGGCAAAGTGCAGATTGATATGATGCCTTCCCTCCAGACTATTCTGAATCTCTGAGAGATAGAGCCTATTAAACCAAGGACTGTGTGAATGGGTAGAACCTGATGAGGCCAGTAGACAGGACACAGATATTCTTAGACTATATGTACATATATGGTGGTGGTGTGGTTAAGTACTCTGCCGCTAACTGAAAGGTTGGCAGTTCGAACCCATCAGCTGCCCCACAGGAGAAAGATGTAGCAGTCTGCTTCCATATTGATTACAGCCTTGGAATATGGAGCTGTTCTACTCTGTCCCACAGACAGGGTTGCTATGAGTCAGAATTGACTCGACGACAGTTGGTTTGGTTTTTGGTTTGGTATATGTATACATACATGAGCCCCGGTGGATATGACACAGGAATTCTTAGAATATATATAGTTACACACTCTGGTGGTGCAATGGTTAAGCAATCAGCAGATAACTGAAAGACTGGCAGTTTGAACCCACCTAGCAGCTCTGCAGAAGAAAGAACTGGAGATCTACACCTATGACGATTACAGCCTAGAAAATCCTGTGGGGCAGTTCAACTCTGTCACATGGGTCACTGTGAGTCAATATTGACTCAATGGCACCTAACAACAACAATACATACGTACATACATACATATATATCCAATTGGAATGTTGGTCCAGTGTTGCTTCAATTTGATATTAAAAGCAAAAAAAAAAAAAAAAAAAATTGAAGGAATGAACCTCGGGAAAGCATGTGTTCAGTTTGGCTGTAAAGGTATACTCTGCCTTATAGACAGAACAAAGAGATATTTAACAAGCAGATTGAGTACAAACAATCGTTTTACATCAAAGCCATGTTAGGGAAAAAACCCAAAACCAAACCCATTGCTGTTGAGTCGATTCCGACTCACAGTGACCCTATAGGACAGGGTAGAACTGCCCCATAGGGTTTCCAAGGAACAGTTGGGGATTTGAACTGCTGACCTTTTGGTCAGTAGTCAGGCTCTTAACCACTGCACCACCCAGACTCTGACTGCAGGAAAGGCGGTGAGATTTACAAGGGCGGCAATTAACCGCAAAACTCTTTACATCAGTTTCTGGTCTAACACAAACCTCTCATTCTTGATACAATTTAACCAAGGCGATACTTCCAAAATGAAATCTATAAACAATTTCTGCATAAAAGTTTAATGATGTATTTGCAGCTGGGCCAACTTAATTGGAATCTCTGGATACACAACTGACCATTAGTTTGGAAAGTGTAAAGATAGTATCAATTTTAAATCTAAGTCTTTTGAAATTTAAGCTCTGTTTATTTAACTTAGGGAAAAGGAGATAATGCCTAGGTACTTGCTGAGGAAATTCCATGGAGATGGTTTTAAAACAACAAGCTTTAATTATGGCTCTAAACTATTTTAACATCTCAATAACGTTTTTTTTTTTTTTCTTTTTCTTTTCCTAAGATCGGCTGTGGGAACATACTCAACATAACAAGCACTGAGCTTTGTCTTAAAAAGCTGCAAACTTTAACAGCAGCCAGTTGTTATCAAGAGAGTAGAAGTAAAACCCTTGGTTTAATTTCAGAATGGAGGGCCTAATTTTAGTTCTGAACCTCCCCCTCCCCGCCCCCGCTCGATTTAGACCCACCAGCACCTCAACCTCACCACATGGAATTCACTCTGATAATTTCTATCCTACTCTCTTAAAAAAAAAAAAAAAATCATGGTACCCACTAAATGACTAAAGGTTGTGATTTGCACCATTTTAGAGAAGATCTAGACTCAATCTTTTCTCACGTAAGTAGCCAGAAGCAGGCAGAGTGGAAGTTCACCAGGTTTACTTCGTTTGTTTTTCAGTTGAAAATTTTATTGACTAAAATGTAGATCCACATGCAGTTATAAAAAATAATACAGAGATCCTGTGTACAGTTTGCCCAGTCTCCCCAAACGGTCCCATTGTGCAGAGGTACAATATAAAATTACAGCCAGGATATTGCAATCCAGCTCTCTTATTCAGATTTCTCAGTTTTATTTCTACAGTTTGTGTGTATGCATGCCTGTTAAACTCTACACAATGTTACCATCTGTGAAGGTTCATGTGTCCACCACCATAGTCAAGACATCAAACAGTTCCAGCACTACAAGGATCTGTCATGCTGCCTTTTTATAAGCACACCCACATCCTGTCCTGTCTCCTTCCTGAACAAATGTAACCACTAATCTGTCCTCTATTTATAAAATTTTACCATTTCAAAAATGCTATATAAACGGAATCATACAGTACATAACCTTTTGGGATTGGCTTTTTTTCCCCCCACAGCACAAATTTCTTAAAATTCATTCAAGCTGTTATTTCTATCAATAGGTTTTTTTTCTTTTTTATTCCCGATCAGTATTCCATGGTATGTATATACCACAGATTGTTTAACCATTCACCTATTGAAGGACATCTGAGATGAGTCCAGGGTTTGGCTGTAACAAATAAAGCTGCTATGAACACTTCTGTACAGGTATTTTCGTGAACATAAATTTTCATTTCTCTGGGATAAGAACAAAGAGTAAAATTGTTGGGATGGTTTTCCAAAGTGGTTGCATCATTTTACCTTCTCACCAGCAATATATGAGTGATCTAGTTTCTCTGCATTCTTGTCTGCATTTGGTGTTGTCACTATTTTTTATTTAAGCCATTCTGATAGATGTGCCGTGATACCTCATTGGGGTTTTAACTTGCATTTCCCTAATGATTAGTGTATGTGTTCAACCATTTCAGGAGGTAGCATATGATCAAGAACTGATGGTACTAAAAGAAGAGGTCCAAGCTCCACTGAAGGCACTGGCTCCAGAAATTGACAGAATACCAACTGAGATGTTTCAACAAATGGATGCAGCACTGGAAGTACGCACTCATCTATGCCAAGAAATTTGGAAGACCTGGCAAACTGACTGGAAGAGATCCATATTTGTGCTCATTCCAAGAAAAGTGATCCAACAGAATGCAGAAATTATCAAACAATATCATTAATATCACATATAAGTAAAATTTTGCTGAAGATCATTCAAAAGCAGTTGCAATAGTACATCGATAGGGAACTGCCAGAAATTCAAGCCGGATTCAGAAGAGGACATGGAAGAAGGGATATCATTGCTGATGTCAGATGGATCATAGCTGAAAGCAGAGAATACCCAAAAGATTTACCTGAGTTTTATTGATTATGTGGATCATAACTAATTATGGATAACATTGTGAACAA
The DNA here is from genome assembly GCF_000243295.1 of Trichechus manatus latirostris. Lineage (NCBI taxonomy): Eukaryota > Metazoa > Chordata > Mammalia > Sirenia > Trichechidae > Trichechus > Trichechus manatus. Next base: position 2,889,540 of record NW_004444115.1, read on the forward strand.
TGGGTATTCTGGAACACTTCATTGTGCTCGTGAAGAACCTGTACATACACCAAAGAGGCAGTCGTTCTAACAGAACAAGGGGATACTACATGATTTAAAGTCAAGAAAGGTGTGTGTCAGGGTTGTATCCTTTCACCATACTTATTGAATCTGTATGTTGAACAAATAATGCAGGAGCGGGTCTATGCAAAGAAGAACTCCGCATCAGGATCGGAGGAAGGCTCACTAACAACTTGTGATATGCAAATGACACAACCTTGCTTGCTGAAAGTGAAGAGGACTTAAAGCACTTAGTGATGAAGATCAAAGACCTCAGCCTTCAGTATAGATTACACCTCAACATAAAGAAAACAAAAATCCTCACAACTGGACTAATAAGCAACATCATGATAAATGGAGAAAAGATTGAAGTTGTCAAGGATTTCATTTTACTTGGATCCACAATCAATGCCCATGGAAGCTGTTGTTGTTGTTGTCAGGTGTCGTTGATTTGGTTCTGTCTCATAGCAACCCTATGCACCACAGAACCAAACACTGCCCGGTCCTGCGTTCTGCTGACAATCGTTGTTACGCTTGAGCCCATTGTTGCTGCCACTGTGTCAATCCATCTCGTTGAGGGTCTTCCTCTTTTTCACTGACCCTCTACTTTAATCATACATGATGTCCTTCTCCAGGGACTGATCCCTCCTGACAACATGTCCAAAGTATGTAAGATGTAGTCTAGCCATCCTTGCTTCTAAGGAGCATTCTGGCTGTATTTCTTCCAAGACAGATATTTGTTCCTTCTTTTGTCAGTCCATGGTATATTCAGTATTCTTTGCCAACACCACAATTTAAAGGCATAAATTCTTCTTCGGTCTTCCTTATTCATCCAGCTTTCACATGCATATGAGGTGACTGAAAACACCATTGCTTGGGTCAGGCGCACCTTAGCCTTCAAGGTAACATTTTGCTTTTCAACACTTTTAAAGAGATCTTTTGTAGCAGATTTGACCAATGCAATGCATCGTTTGATTTCTTGACTGCTGCTTCCATAGGTATTGATTGTGGATCCAAGCAAAATGAAATCTTTGACAACTTCAGTCCTTTCTCCCTTTATCATGATGTCGCCCATTGGCCCATTTGTGAGGATTTTTGTTTTCTTTATGTTGAGATGTAATTCTTACTGAAGGCTGTAGTCTTTGATCTTCATCAGTAAGTGCTTCAAGCCCTTTTCACTTTCAGAAAACAATGTTGTGTCATCTCATAACGCAGGTTGCTAACAAGTCTTCCTCCAGTCATGATGACCTGATCTTCTTTCACATAGTCCAGCTTCTCAGATTATTTGCTCAGCATACAGATTAATAGGTATGGTGAAAGGATGCAACCCTGACACATACCTTTCCTGACTTTAAACCACGCATTATCTCCTGGTTCTGTCAGAACAACTGCCTCTTGATCTACGTACAGGTTTCTCATGAACGCAATTAAGTGTCTGGAATTCTCATTCTTTGCAATGTTATCCATAATTTGTTATGAGCCACACAGTCTAATGCTTTTGCATAGCCAATAAAACACAGGTAAACATCTTTCTGGTATTCTCCTCCTTCAGCCATGATCCATCTGACGTCAGCAATGATATCCCTGGTTCCACGTCCTCTTCTGCATCTGGCCTGAATTTCTGGCAGTTCCCTGTTGACATACTGCTTCAGCCACTTTTGAATGATCTTCAGCAAAATTTTACTTGTGTGTGATATTATTGATATTCAATAATTTCTGCATTTGGTTGGATCACCTTTCTTGGGAAGAGGCATAAATATGGATCTCTTCCAGTCAGTTGGCCAGGTAGCTGTCTTCCAAATTTCTTGGCATAGATGAGCGAGCACTACCAGTGCTGCATCCATTTGTTGAAACATCTCGATATTCCATCAATTCCTGGGGCCTTGTTTTTCACCAATGCCTTCAGTGCAGCTTGGACTTCTTCCTTCAGTACCATCAGTTCCTGATCATATGCTACCTCTTGAAATGGCTGAACATCAACCAATTCTTTTTGGTAAAATGACTCTGTGTATTCCTTCCATCTTTTGATGCTTCTTGCGTTTAATATTTTCTCCATAAAATCCTTCACTATTGCAATTTGAGGCTTGAATTTTTTCTTCAGTTCTTTCAGCTTGAGAAATGCTGAGCGTGTTCTTCCCTTTTGGTTTTCTATCTCCAGCTCTTTGCATATGTTCTTATAATACTTTACTTTGTCTTCTCAAGCCACCCTTTGAAATCTTCTGTTCATTTCATTTACTTCATCATTTCTTCCTTTTGCTTTAGCTACTGGACGTTCAAGAGCAAGTTTCAGAGTCTCTTCTATCATCCATTTTGGTCTTTTCTTTCTGACCTGTCTTTTTAATGACCTCTTGCTTTCTTCATGTATGAGGTCCTTGATGTCATTCCACAACTTGTCTTGTCTTCGGTCATTATTGTTCAATGCATCAAATCTATTCTTGAGATGGTCTCTAAATTCAGGTGGGATATACTCAAGGTTGTACTTTGGCTCTCGTGGAATTGTTCTAATGTTCTTCAGTTTCAGCTCGAACTTGCATATGAGCAATTGATGGTCTGTTCTCCAGTCGGGACGTGGCCTTGTTCTGACTGATGATATTGAGCTTTTCCATTGCCTCTTTCTACAGACGTAGTCAATTTGATTCCTGTGTATTCCATCTGGTGAGATCCATGTGTATAGTCGCCGTTTATGCTGGTGAAAAAAGGAATTTGCAATGAAGAAGTCATTGATCTTGCAAAATTCTATCATTTGATCTCCAGCATCATTTCTATCAGCAAGGCCATATTTTCCAACTACTGATCCTTCTTCTTTGTTTCCAGCTTTCACATCCCAATCACCAGTAATTATCAATGCATCCTGATTGCATATTTGATCAATTTCATGCTGCAGAAGTTGGCAAAAATCTTCAGTTTCTTCATCTTTGGCCTTAGTGGTTGGTATGTAAATTTGAATAATAGTTGTACCTTGTAGGCATATGGATATTATCCTATCACTGACAGCTTTGTACTTCAGGATAGATCTTGAAATGTTCTTTTTCACCATGAATGCAATGCCATTTCTCTTCAAGTTGTCATTCCCAGCATAGTAGACCATATGATTGTCCAATTCAAAATGGCCAATACCAGTCCATTTCAGCTCACTAATGCCAAGGATATCGATGTTTATGTGTTCCATTTCATTTTTGATGATTTCCAATTCTCCTACAGTTACACTTCGTACATTCCATGTTCTGATTTTTGATGGATGTTTGCAGCTGTTTCTTCTCATTTTGAGTGGTGCCACATCAGCTAATGAAGGTCCCGAAAGCTTGACTCCGTCCACGTCATTAAGGTTGACTCTACTTTGAGGAGGGAGCTCTTCCCCAGTTGTCTTTTGAGTGCCTTCCAACCTGGGAGTTCATCTTCCGGCACTATATCAGACAATATTCTGCTGCCATTCATAAGGTTTTCACTGGCTAATTCTTTTCAGAAGTAGACTGCCAGATCCTTCCTCCTAGTCTGTCTTAGTCTGGAAGCTCAGCTGAAACCTGTCCTCTGTGGGTGACCCTTCTGGTATCTGAACACAAGTAGCATAGCTTCCAGCATTACAGCAACACGCAAGCCCCCACAGTACAACAAACTGACATACATGTGGGGGCCCGTGGAAGCAGCAGTCAAGAAATCAAAACACGCATTTCATTGGACAAATCTGCTGCAAAAGTTCTCTTTAAAGTGTTCAAAAGCAAAGCTGTCACTTTAAGAACTAAGGTGAGCCTGACCCAAGCCATGGTGTTTTCAATCGCCTCATATGCATGTGAAAACTAGAAAATGAAACGGACTGCCAGAAGAACAAACAAATCTGTCTTGGAAGAAGTACAACCAGAATACTCATTAGAAGCAAGGATAGCAAGGCTTCATCTCACACACTTTGAACATGTTCTCAGGAGAGACCCTGGACAAGAACAACATGCTTGGTAAGGTAGAGGGTCAGTGAAAAGAGGAAGACCCTCAACGAGATGAATTGACACAGTGCCTGCAACAATGGGCTCAAGCATAACGATTGTGAGAATGGTACAGGACTGGGTAGTGTTGCGTTCTATTTTACATAGTGTTGCTATTAGTTGGAACCGACTTGACAGCACCTAACAACAACAACGGTTAGTGTTGTTGAACATATTTTCATGTGTATACTTGCCATATGTATAACCTCTTAACATCTGTTCATATTTGTTGTCTATGTTCTAATTAGATTTTTTCAGTTGAGTTTTCAGAGTTAATTATATATTCTAGACGCCAGTCCTTTGTCAGATATGGGATTTGCTTTTCTCCCCAGTCTATAGCTTGTCTTTTCATCCTCTTAAAGATTTTGTAGAGGTAAAATTGTTAATTTTCATAAGGTTCAATTTGTCAGCTTTTGCTTTTATGGATTGTATGTTCATTGTCAAGTCTAAGAAAACTTTGTGAAGGCCTAGATCCTTAAGATTTTCTCCTATTTTTTTCCCTAATAGTTTTACAGTTTTGTGTTTTATATTTAAATATACGTTAAGTATATAAGTTACTTTTGCATACAGTTTAAGTTGAAGATCTTTTTTTTTTCCTTTTGGTTGTACTATTGCTCCAGCACCATTTCTTTAAAAGGCTGTCCATTTTCCATTAAATTGCTTTGGTGATTTTGTCAAAAATCTGGGTCCTCTAATCTGTTCCACTGATCTATGTGTCTATTCCTCTGTCAATACCATAGCCTTGATTTCTGTAGCTATATATTAAGCCTTTGTATTGAGTCAAGTTATTCTTCCCACTTTATTTTTCATTTTCAAGGGCCTATGCCTAGCTTGGAACCCTGGTGGCGCAGTGGTTAAGAGCTCAGCTGCTAACCAAAAGGTCAGCAGTTTGAACTCACAGCAGCTCCACAGGAAAAAGATGTAACAGTCTGCTTCCCTAAAGTTAACAACCTTGGAAACGCTATGAGGCAGTTCTACTCTGTCCTATAGGGTGCAATGAGTTGGACTTGACTCGATGGCAATGGGTGGGTTGGGGTGATTAGCGATTCTAGGGCCTGAGCCTTTCCATAAATTTTAGAACATGCTTGTCCATGTCTACAAAAACTTCTTTGGAATTTTGATAGAAACTGTGTTACATGTATATATTAATTTGGGGAGAACTGACATCTTCCAATCTAAGAACACAGTATGTCTAGTCATTTACTTAGATCTTTGATTTCTTTCATCAACATTTTGTAATTCTCAGCATATAGACCCTGTACATGTTTTGTTAAGTGTATACCTAAATATTGAATTTTCTTTGAAGTGACTGTAAATGGTATTGTGTTCTTAAGTTTGGTTTCTGCGTTTCATTGTTTATATATAGGAGTGCAATGCAACTGATTTTTGTGTGTTGATCTTGTATCCTGTGAACTACCTGAAGTCATTTGTTAGTTCTTGTAATTTTTTTCTTAATATTTCCTGGAATTTTCTGGGTAGACAATCATGTTATATGTACATAGAGATAGTTTTATTGCTTTCCAATCTGTATGCCATCTATTTCTTTTAGTTATCTTACTGCAGTGGCTAGAAATTCCAATACTATGTTGAATAAAAGTTGTGACATTCTTGCTTTGTAACCTGTCTTAGGAAAAAAGCATTCATTTTTTCACCATTATGTGAATTTTATTTTATTTTATTTTTAACAAGCTGAGGTAATTTCTTTCTATTCTTAATGTACAGAGAGTTTTTATCATGAAAGGGTTTTGAATTTTGTCAAATTCATTTCTGCATTAATTGGTATGATCATATAATCTTCTATAGCTTGTTGATATGGTGGATTACATTAATTGAGTTTAGAGTGTTCAATGAGTCTTGCATATCTGGAATAAATCTCAGTTTGTTATGGTGTATAATTCTTTTTATACATTGTTGGATTCAGTTTGCTAATACTGTGTTAAAGATTATTTGGTCTGAGTTTATGAAAGATCTTAGTCTACAGTTTCCTTTTTTTATACTGTCTTTGTCTGGTTTTGGTATCAGTGTAATACTGGCTTCATAAAATGATTTAGGAAATGTTTCCTCCTATTATATTTTCAGGAAGAAATTGTTTAAAAGTGTGCTAATTCTTCTTTAAATATTTGGTAGAATTCTCCAGTTATATCATCTGGGCCTGGGGATTTTTTTTTTCTGGAGCTTTGAAATTAAAAATTAAATTTCTTTAATGCTTATAGAGCTATTCGGATTATCTATTTCATCTTGGCTGAGATTTAGTAGTTTGTGGTTTTAGAGCAAGTGGTCTGTTTCTTCTGTGTCATACAATTTATGAGCATAATGTTGTTCATAGTATCCCCTTGTTATTTATTGGCTGCAAAATCTGTAGTGGTATCCTATTTTACCCCTGCTATTGGTGATATCTTTCTTCTATCTGTATTTTTGTCATTTTGTCAGAGGTTTGTAAATTTTAATGATTTTTTTAAAACTAGTTTCAAAGAGCTAACTTTTTGTGTAATTGATTTACTTGGCAGAAAATCTTAACATAGCAGGCCTGACTGCTATCTTTTAAAAGGCCTACTTCCAAGGTTGGCTGTTGACCGGTGATTGGAAACTTGGATTTCAGGAGGGTATCCACCATTCCCAGAACTGATAAGAGTGGCTCACTGTGTCTAAACTGTACAACGTGGTTTATGCTGAACACCCACTTTCCTTGTGGAGTATGAAATCTGGGTATGTTCCAGGCAGAGGGGGCCTATATGATCAGCTCCCAATAAAAACTCTGGACACTGAGTCTCTGACAAGCTTCCCTGGTTGGAAACATTTTACACATATTGTCATAATTCAGTGCTGGGGGATTTAATCATACCCTGTATTACTACGCTGCTTTCTTTGGAATAATGTTCACATGGCATATCTTTTTTCTATCCTTTTACTTGTAAACTACCTGTTGTTGATTTGAAGTGAGTTTCTTCTAAGCAGCATACGGTTGGATTATATTTATTATGCATTCTTCCTATTTCTGTGTTTTGACTGGTGTATGCAGGCCATTTGAATATAAGGTTGTTATTAATGTGTTATAGTTTAAGTCTATTTCAACTGGTATTCCGTCAATTCCTGGAGCCTTGTTTTTCACCAATGCCTTCAGTGCAGCTTGGACCTCTTCCTTCAGTACCATGAGTTCCTGATCATATCCTACCTCCTGAAATGGTTGAATGTAGACCAGTTCTTTTTTGTATAGTGACTCTGTGTATTCCTTCCATCTTCTTTTGATGCTTTCTGCATCATTTAATATTTGCCTTGTAGAATCATTCAGTATTGCAACTCAAGGCTTGAATTTTTTCTTCGACTCTTTTAGCTTGAGAAATACTGAGCATGTGCTTCCCTTTTGATTTTCTATTTTGAGGTCTTTCACATGTCATTATAATACTTTACTTTGTCTTCTCCAGCCCCCCTTTGAAATTTTCTGTTCAGTTCTTTTACTCCATCATTTCTTTATTTTGCTTTAGCTACTCGACGTTCAAGAGCAAGTTTCAGAGTCTCTTCTGACATCCATTTTGGTCTTTTCTTTCTTTCCTGTCTTTTTAATGACCTCTTGGTTTCTTCATGTATAAGGTCTTTTATGTCATTCCACAACTCATCTGGTCTTCAGCTATTAGCGGTCAATGCATCAAATCTATTCTTCAGATGGCCTCTAAATTCAGGTGAAATATACTCAAGGTCATATTTTGGCTCTCTGGAATTGTTCTAATTTTCTGCAGTTTCAACTTGAACTTGCATAGGAACAATTGATGGTCTGTTCCCCAGTAGGCCCGTGGCCTTGTTCTGACTGATGATATTGAGCTTTTCCAACATCTCTTTCCACAGATGTAGTCGATTTGATTCCTGTGCATTCCATCTGGTGAGGTCCACGTGTTTAGTCACTGTTTATGTTGGTGAAAAAAGCAATTTGCTATGAAGAAGTCATTGGTCTTTCAAATAATGCGATCTCTGGTATCATTTCTACCACCAAGGCCATATTTTCCAACTAGTGATAATTCTTCTTTGTTTCCAACTTTCACATCCCAATCACCAGTAATTATTAATGTATTCTGACTGCGTGTTTGATCAATTTCATACTGCAGAAGTTGGTAAAAATCTTCAATTTCTTCATCTTTTTCATTAGCGGTTGGTGCATAAATTTGAATAATGGTCGTATTAACTGGTCTTCCTTGTAGGTGTATGGATGTCATCCTGTCACCTACAGCTTTGTACTTCAGGATAGATCTTGAAATGTTCTTTTTGACAATGAATGCAATGCCATTCCTCATCAATTTGTCATTCATGGCATAGTAGATCATATAATTGTTTGCTTCAAAATGGCCAGTACCAGTTCATTTCAGCTCATTAATGCCTAGAATATCTATGTTTATGCATTCCACTTCATTTTTGACAATTTCCAATTTTCCTAGATTCGTACATTCCAGTTCCCATTATTAGTGACTGTTTGCGTCTGTTTCTTCTCATTTTGAGTCTTGCCACATCAGCAAATGAAGGTCCTGAAAGCTTGACTCCATCCACATCATTAAGGTCGACTCTACTTTGAGGAGGCACCTCTTCCCCAGTTGTCTTTTGAGTGCCTTCCAACCTGGGGGGCTCATCTTCCGGCACTATATCAGACAATGTTCCGCTGCTATTCATAAGGTTTTCTATGGCTAATTCTTTTTCAGAAGTAGACTGCCAGATCCTTCTTCCTAGTCTGTCTTAGTCTGGAAGCTCAGCTGAAACCTGTTCACCATGGGTGGCCCTGCTGGTATTTAAATACAGGAGGCATAGCTTCCGGCATTACAGCAACACACAAACCCCCACAGTATGACAAACTGACAGACATGTACTTATGTCTATTTCTAAGAAAAGTGATCCAATTGAATGTGGAAATTATCGAACAATATTAATATCGCATGCAAGTAAAATTTTGCTGAAGATTATTCAAAAGTGGCTGCAGCAGTATATCAACAGGGAATTGCCAGAAATTCAAGTTGGATTCAGAAAAGGACTTGGAACCAGGAATATCTTTGCTGATGTCAGATGCATCATGGCTGAAAGCAGAGAATACCAGAAAGATTTTTACCTGTGTTTTATTGACTATGCAAAGGCATTAGACTGTGTGGATTATAATAAATTATGGATAAAATTGCAAAGAATGGGAATTCCAAAACACTTAATTGTGTTCATGCAGAACCTGTGCTTAGACCAAGAAACAGTCATTCGAACAGAGCAAGGGAATTCTGCATGGTTTAAAGTCAGGTAAGTTGTGCATCAGGGTTGTCTCTTTTCACCATATCTATTCAATCTGTATGCTTAGCAAATAATCCAAGAAGCTGGACTATATGAAGAAGAACAGGCATCAGGACTGGAGGAAGACTCATTAACAACCCACAATATGTGTATGACACAATCTTGCTTGCTGAAAGTGAAGACGACTTGAAGCACTTACTGACGAAGATCAAAGGCCACAGACTTAAGTGTGGATTATACCTCAACATAAAGAAAACAAAAATCCTCATAACTGGACCAATAATCAACATTATGATAAATGGAGAAAAGATGGAAGTTTTCAGGGATTTCAATTTGCTTGGATCCACAATCAACACCCATGGAAGCAGCAGTCAAGAAATCAAAAGACGCATTGCTTTGGGCAAATCTGCTGCAAAAGACCTCTCTCAAGTGTTGAAAAGTAAAGATGTCACTTTGAAGACTAAGGTCTGCCAGACCCAAGCCATGGTATTTTCAATCACCTCATCTGCATGTGAAAACTGGACAATGAATAAGGAAGACTGAAGAAGAATTCACGCCTTTAAATTGTGTTGAATATATTGAATATACCATGGACTGCCAAAAGAACAAACAAATCTGTCTTGGAGGGAGTACAACCAGAGTGCTCCTTAGAAGCAAGGATAGCAATATATACTTTGGGCATGTTATCAGGAAGGATCAGTCCCTGGAGAAGGACATCATGCTTGGCAAAGTAGAGAGTCAGTAAAAAAGAGGAAGACCCTCAACGAGATGCATTGACATAGCGGCTGCAACAATGAGCTCAAGCATAACATTGACTGTGAAGATGGCGACCTGGCAGTGTTTTGTTATGTTGTACATACAGCTGCTGAGTTGTAATCATACCTGCAGCATCTAACAAGTTTAAGTTTGTCATTGTATTAGTTTTTTTTTTTTTTTCCTGTTGTTCTCATGATTGTTTTTTGGTTTCTTGCCTTCCTGTATGTTATTTGAACTTTTCTTTTTTTTTTTTTTGGATTTTTCTCTTAATTTATTCACAGTTATTTTGAGAGTATCTCTTTGCATAGTTTTCCTAGTGGTTACACAGGCATTACAATATACGTATGTAACTTATTACAGAATAGTAGTATCAACATTTTACCACTACAAGTGAAGTGTGGAAACCTCTTCCATTTATGCCTGTTTTCCTTCCCCACTTTTAAATATCATTGTCTTTGGTATTAGATGATGATATAATTTTTGTTTCAATCACCAAATATGATTTATAAAATCAATGAGCAAAAAGATAGTATGTAATTTGTACCCATATTTCTGCTATTTTCATTGTTCCTGCTTCCTTCCTGATGTTCCAAAATTTCTTCCTTTATTATTTCCTTTCTATTTGAAGAATTTTTTTAGCCATTCTTAAAAGATAAGTCTACTGGTGGTATTTTTTTTTTTTTTTTAGTTTTCTTTCATCTGAAAATATTTTTATTTCTCCTTCATTTCTAAAGGATGCTTTTCCTAAATGTAGAATTTATATCTGACAGTCCTTTTCTTCCAGCATTTGAAAAATATTGTTCCACTGCTTTCTGCTCTCCATATTTTTAGATGAGAAATCTGCCGTCATTCAAATTGGTGTTCCCTTTGGCTGCTTTCAAAATTTTTTCTTTGTGTTAATTTTCAAAGGTTTAATTATGATGTGTCATGGCATGGATTTGTTTGTTGTTTGTATCCTGTTTGGGATTTGATCAATTTGTTGGATCTCTGTTGTTGTTGTTAGGTGCCATTGAGTTGGTTCTGACTCATATCAACCCTATGTACAACAGAAGGAAACACTGCCTGGTCCTGTGCCATCCTCACAATTGTTGCTATGTTTGAGCCCATTGCTGTACCCATAGTGTCGACCTATCCTGCTTAGGGTCTTCCTCTTTTTTTCCGACCCCCTACTTTACCAACCACTGTGCCCTTCTCCAGGGCCCAGTCTCTCCTGATAACATGCCCAAAGTACATGAGACGAAATCTTACCATCATCGCTTCTAAGGAACATTCTAGCTGTACCTCCAAGGCAGATTTGCTAGTTCTTCTGGCAGTCCATGGTATATTCAATATTCTTCACCCACACCATAATTCAAATGCATCAATTCTTCTTTGATCTTCCTTGTTCATTGTCCAGTTTTCACATGCACATAAGGTGACTGAAAATACCATGATTTCTAGGTTGTGCCTTTTACAAAATTTAGATTGTTTTCAGCCATTATTTCTTCAAAACTTTTCCAGGCCTGCCTTTTTGCTCTTTCTAAGACTCCGACAATACAAATGTTGAATTTTAAGAGAAAATAACAAGTTATTTTCCCACAGGTCCCTGATGCCCTTTTCTTTCTTTATTTTCAGTCTAGTTTTTCTCTTTTGTTCAGATTGGGTGATTTCTATTGATCTGTCCTCAAGTTCACTGATTCTGTCATCTCTACTCTACCGTCGAGCCCACTAATTTTTGTTATTGAATTTTTCAGTGCCATAATTTCCTTTTGGTTCCTTTTTATAACTTTTATTTCTTTTTTTTTAATTTTTCTAAGAGAAATTGTAATTAAATATTGAAACATTTTTATAATGATTGCTTTAAAATACTTGTCAGGTAATTCCAACATTGATTCATCTCAGTGTTGGCTTAAGTGGAAGTTGATTGTCTTTTCTCATTAAATTGTGATTTTTCTTTTCTTTCTTCTTCTTTTTTTTTTTTTTTTGTGAGCCTGGTAATTATTTTATTCTGGAAATTTTGTTCATTATGTCAGATTACCATGGGTACTACTTAATCATTTAATTTAGTAAGTAAACATTTTGTTTAGGTTTAACATACAGGTCTGTGCCCACTTTTGTGGGTGGCTGTGGTTTCAATGGCACTTTAATATTTTTCTGAGCATTTTCAGTGTTATTTTGCTCTGCTTGGTTTACCTGCTGCTTCTGAAGCTCCTTCTGCTCCTTATTGGTGCTACCTAAAGGTGTGGAAGTGGTTTCTACAAGTTGAGCCACTTGTTGGCTCTCAGTGGGAAAGGGGTATTGTGGGATCCTCTTATCAGTGTCCCTTGATGTGCCATGCCTTGAGTGGGAGAGAGTCTTGGGTAGGCAGAGACAAAGACATTTCCCAAATGAGGCTGCCTGCTATAACTGGGTCTCTTCTGCTGGCTCTGACCATCTGCGTAACTCAGTTTCTCTCAGCAGAAAAGATGAGTGTCAGGCCCAGCCTTGAAGGAGAGTACCTTCCCTGACCACTTAATTCATTATGGGTCTCCCAATTGGTCTCCCTTACCAGTATGTTGGGATGACCTGATGTTGTCTGAGAGACTCCTATTTGATCCAGGGAAGGAATAAACCTCTCTGTGTTGCCTTCTCTTTGTAGGTTGAGAGTCATGAAACACTGGGTTTGGGTGGTCTTCTTCTGTTGGATGAGGGGCCATAGGACACTCTGCTGCTGGGCTCTTGCTTCATTCTTGAGGTTTCAAATCAGCTTTCAGGGTTCTCCTTTGGTTGTCTCTTGTTCAATTTCCAGGGTTTATAGTTGTTATTAGTGGGAAGGGTCAGGGAAATCTGAACCTACACCATCTTTTCTTGACCAGAACCCTGTATAGTATTCATTATCCTTTAAAGACAAATGTATCACCCAAGAACCCAACCCACCCACTACCCCACCACCCCCATATCACATGTGATTGTGCGGCCCTGGAGACCTGGGACACAGAATCAAAAGAAGTGGATGGCTGAAGCCTTCCCCAGGATAGGAACCCTTCACAATATCCACTTCAGTATAGCAATGGAGAAGATCAAACAAGGCAGGTACTCCCAGAGGGCTGAATTGGGCCCTGAGGTCAGATAACCAAGTCTTATGGATTGAATTGTGTGCCCCCAAAATGTGTGTCAACTTGATTAGGCCATGATTCCCAGTATTGTGTGGTTGTCCTCCATTTTGTGATCAGATAGAATTGTCCTATGTGTTGTAAATCCTAACCTCTATAACGTTAATGAGGCAGGATTAGAGGCAGTTATACTGACAAGGCAGGACGTAATCTACAGGATTAAGTTGTATCTTGAGTCAATCTCTTTTGTGATGTAAAAGAGAGAATTGAGCAAAGGGGAGAGGGACTTCATGCCACCAAGAAACAATTGCCAGGAGTGGAGTGTGTCCTTTGGACTCAGGGTCACTGTGCTGAGGAGCATCTAGACCCAGAGGAAGATTGATGACAAGGACCTTCTTCCAGAGCTGACAGACGAAGGAAGTCCTCCCTGGAGCTACACCCTGAATTTGGACTTCTAGCCTCCTAAACTGTGAGAGAATAAACTTCTGTTTGTTAAAGCCATTCACTTGTGGTATTTCTGTTATAGCAGCAATAGATAATTAAGACACCTAGGAAGGTACTTGTCTTAGTCATCTAGTGCTACTCTAACAGAAATACCACAAGTGGATGGCTTTACAAAGAGAAGTTTATTCTCTCACAGTCCAGTAGGCTACAAGTTCAAATTCAGGGCGTTAGCTCCAGGGGAATGCTTTCTCTGTCAGCTCTGGAGGAAGGTCTGTGTCATCAGTCTTCCCTTGGCCTGGGAGCTTCGCAGAGCAGGAGCCTCAGGTCCAGAGGACACGTTCTGCTCCTGGCACTGTTTCTTGGTGGTAAGAGGTTCCCAATTCTCTGCTTGCTTCCTTTTCCTTTTATCTCTTGTAAGGTAAAAGCTGATGCAGGCCACACCCTAGGGAAACTTCCTTTACATTGGATCAGGGATAGGACCTGGGTAAGGGTGGTGTTACAATCCCACCCTAATCCTCTTTAACATAAAATTACAATCACAAAATGGAGGCCAACCACACAATTCTGGGAATCATGACCCAGCCAAACTGATACACACATTTTTTGGGGGACATAATTCAAACCATGACAGTACTCTACCATCAGGACAGGAAGTCTTCACTAATTCCATCAAAGACTATGCCACTGTGCATGTCCTGTTCTCCCCTTCCTCAATGAAGAATTTTGATTCCAGTAATTGTCTCTTGTACAGCACTGTACATTTGGTGTTGGGAAATGTCTTAGTTATCTAGTGCTGCTATAACAGAAATACCATAAATAGATGACTTTAACAAACAAAAGTTTAATTTCTCAAAATTTTGGAGGCTAGAAGTCCAAATTGAGGGTGCTGGCTCTAGGGGAAGGCTTTCTCTCTATCAGCCCTGGAGGAAGGTCCTTGTCTCTTCATCTTCTGCTTCCTGGTTACTTGAGGATCTCCATGTGTCTTGGTATCTATCTGACCTCATCTTTCCTCTGCTAGCTTGTTTAATCTATTTTATATCTCAAAAGAGATTTACTGAAGATACACTGGACACTAATCTTGTTTCACTAACAAAAGAAAGACAATTCGTTCCCAAATGAAATTATAGCCATAGGCATAGAAGTTAGGATTTATAACACATATTTTTGGGGGACACAATTCAATCCATAACATTCTACCCTTTAATACCCTCAAACTCATGTCCTTGCCACATGCAAAACACATTAATCCCATCATATCGTCCCAAAAGTCTTAAATCCACTCCAAGTCCAAAATCTCATCTTCTGACTCATCCAAATCAAATATGGATGAGACTTTAGGTATATTCCATCCTGGGGCAAAATTCCTCTGCATCTGTGAACCTTTGAAATCTAGACCACAAGTTATCGGTTTCCAAAGTACAATGGTGGAACAGGCACAAGGTAGATATTTCCATTATAAATGGGATAAATTGGAGGGAAATAAATGATAATGGATACTCAACAAGTCCAAGATCAGTAGAACAATTTACATTAGCTCTTGAAGCTTGAAAATAATCCTCTGTTCTCTGAGACCATCTGGGCAATAACCCCACCCCCCAGACTCTGGGTATTCATCATGCCCCCTGAACTCTGGGTAGAAGCCCCTCAGCCTTGGGCTTCAGCTCTGCCTTCCAGGCCCATAGGGATGGCAACTCTGCTCCCTTGGCTTTACATGGCCCCATTATCTTAGTTCATTTGAGTGACAACCTCACCCCCTTGGCCTTGGTAGGCCCCATTCTTCTTGCCCCATCAGCTTTGGGTGGTGGCTCCATATCCTGGCACACCTTAATGGCAGCTCCACACTCTGGAACTGAGTTGGCAAAGATTCCCACTCTTTGAAACCTAGGAGGCTGTGGCTCCACTCTTTGAGATTCAGGAGACCATGACCCCATTCTTTGAAACCAAAAAGGCCCTGTTTCCTATCCTCCTTCCAACAGTTCTGCTGATCTCTGAGCTGCTCCAGGAGTGGTCTTTTTCTTTTCTTGGAGGTCTCCTTTGGCCTATTTCCTGCCTGTAGAATTCCGAGAGGCAGACAACGTTCTTTTCTTTTAGTCTGTCTCTGTTCCCTTCAGTCTAAGCTAATGGGTTTTTGCCTGTGGTAGTTGGTTAGATCCATCAGTCACAGGCTTAATCTCTTTAACAAAAGATTGTGTAGTCACATCCTTGGTGAACATTCTAGGACATGTGTCCTTAATTTGTACAGCAGAATTTTTCAAATCTTTAAGTTCTGTTTTTATTTTGCACAGTTCATTTTAAAGTCCATCTCTTTCCTCTATCATTGTACTTATAAGCAGCAAGGATAAACCAAGGGCCCCTTTAAGATCTTGCTTAGAAATCTCCTCAGTCAGATATCCAAGTTAATCATGTACAAGTTCTAACTTCCACCAAACATTTGAACATAATTCAGATAAATTCTTTGCTGCTGCATAAAAAGCATTGCCTGTCCTCCGTTGTCCAATCACATTTTCATCATTTTCTTTTAAAGCCTCACCTGAAGCACATTTAACATCCACATTTCTAGCAACATTCTGTTGCTGGTGCCATATGTATTCTCTAAGATAGAAACTTTCTCTATAGCTCTCCTCACTTCTTTTTGAGCCCTCATCAGAATTGCTTTGTTATGCATAATTCTAACAACAGTCTCTTCAAAGCAGACTATGGTTTTACTATTAGTCACCTTAAAGCTCTTCTAGACTGCTGATTACTCAATTCCAAAACCAATTCTACATTTTAGGTATCTGTTAGAGCAGCAACCTACTTCCGGTACCAAATTCTGTCTTTGTTATCTGGTGCTGCTATAACAGAGATACTATAATTTGGTGGCATTAACAAACAGAAATTTATTTTCTCACAGTTTAGGAGGCTAGAAGTCCAAATCAGGTGCTGGCTCTAGAGGAAGGCTTTCTCTCTCTGTTGGCTCTGGAGGAAGGTCTTGTCTTCAGCTTCTGCTTCCTGGTTCTTTGGAGATCTCCAAGTGTCTTGACAAATATCTTTCCCCATCTCTCCTCTGCTTGCTGTTTAATTCTTTTATATCTCAAAAGAGATTGACTCAAGATACATCCTACACTAATCCTGTCTCATTAACATAGTAAAGGCAATCAATTCCCAAATGGGATTATAGCCACAGTAATAGAGGTTAGGATTTACAACACACATTTTGGGGGGACATGATTCATTTTATAATGGGGAGGGATGAAATCTTTTACATATAAGTCACTTTGGGTGCAGGGAATCATATCTAGACCTGATAAAGAAGACTATACAAATCCTAATGGCCTGGATTTTAAGCTGTATGCGGTACCCAGATGAGATTTTGAGGTCCTTTTCTTTGTGGGAATAAAGTTCATATGTGGGAGAAGAAGAGTGATGGTAACCCAAGGACTGGCAGACACTATTTGTAGCCTGGCCACGGAGTTACTTCTCCCTTACTGATTGTTAATGGAACCCTAAATATCTCACATGGCAATATATTAAGTCCCAGGGAATGACTGAAGACGGATCTAAATCAATCACAGCAATCCTATTCCCCTTTGTGAGTGATTGGTCTAGGCATGAGCATGTGAGCCAATTATGGCCAATGAAACTTAAGGTAATGTCTTCTGGAGTGTAACTGAGGTTAAATCTCTGCCTCTGGCCTCCACTGCTTCCTGCTTAAGATGATGGTACTGAAACTGTGATGCCTGGAGTAGTGGCAGTTGCATTGTAGCCAAGAGAGAAAAGTATTCAACCTAGATGATGACGATTAGGAAAATTGAAAAAGCCTGGATCTTTGATCATATCATTGAGTTGCTTAGTTAACTCAGAATCCTTCTTAAATAAACAGTAAATACTCTCAGGTTTTAATTCATTTGCAATAGGACTTTCTGTTTCTTGCTACCAAAGGCATCCTAAATAATACAAACTTATAACTAGTCGCTGGTGTACCTCCACCTCCAGTCCCTCTGCATTACAATCCATCTGACATAGCTACTCACTGGATATGAAAAGTCCGTTTTCTTTGTGTCTCCCACAACAGGTCTCAGCTACCTACAACATGGGGTGAGTTACAACAAAGTAATTTCATATGCCTTAAGATTTTGCTTAGAGAGGTTTTAATGGTTCACAAAACCCTAAGAGTTAGAGTCTGAAGGGCCTGAAGACTATCTCATCCCTCATTGCCATTTTATAAATGAGGATCTGGTGCTCTCAGAGGGAAAGTGACCAGTCCAAGGTCAATAAGCAAAATGGAGGCAAGACAGGATGGAGCCCAGGCCTCATCTATTCAGGTTCTCCTGTCCATACAGCCTCATCCTCTGAGACACAGACACCTGACCCCATTGTGTACACAGTGAACTTTGCATCTGCAGTGGGACTTTTTCACACATACGTTTTGCTTGAGTCAAAGAAGTAGCTCAAGCTTCCTTCTGTATATTACTCTGGGACTCTGGGGAATGTTAGATGCAAAGGAGAAAAATGATCAGCCTCAACTTTTACAGCTCATTAGTTTGCCAGGAAACCAGTCCCATGCCCAGAAGCAATTACTTTCACCATGTTGGATTTCTGCCAGCTGAAGTCTCCTCCAGAGACAGGAATCCCTCCAGGGAGAGGCAGAAGGGCCAGTGAATGAGCTGTTCGTGGAGGGAGATACCCCTCACTTCCTGGGGCAGGACCTTTCTTCAGCAGTTGCTTGGGAGTGGGCCTATCTTGAGATGACTTCTATTTCAAGCCGGTAAAGTTTTTAGGATCCCTCTACCACTGCTGAGAAGGAGAGCGTGTACAGTTTTGGCGCTCCTGCTGCTGAAGCCAAACCAGGAGCTTAGCTCTACATGGTCTGATAAACCTAGGGTGTGGTTACTCTCATAAAATGAAGGGATGAGTGATGGTGCATACATGCCAGTGAGGGGCTGTCCTGGATCCTTGAAGACACCAGAGAAGGGAGGGTGCTCCTGGTGAATAGAACCATTGCCTCCTAGGGGTCTTCTAGGCCATTGGTTCTCCAACCAGGCTGAATGTTAGGATCACCTGGCAGACTTCTTAAAATTCAGAATCCTTGACCCCATTCCAGACCTCCAGAATCAGAACTTCTGGGACTAGGTTGCAGGAACCTGTATTTGTTGTTACCAGTGGGGGAAACTGGATAAAGGGCACACGTGATCTCTTCATATTATTTCTTACAACTGTTTGGAAGCCTACAATTATCTCAAAATAAAAAGTTTTTCTAAAAAAATATGCAGCAAATGAGAAGTGAATTGGATGAGTTCCCTTCGTGTTTAAAATTTTCTGGAAGCGTGTAGGCAACGGAGGTGGCTGTCCAGCTCTCCCTTCAAGGGAGGCCTTGCCTGGAAGAGTGCTGCAAGCTGCACCCTCCCACAAGGTTCCTTCCTTCTTGCTCCACCTGAGGGTGTGAGCCAGCCCACCCTTCCTGTGCAGTGGCAGCCAGTGGCTGAGAGCAGTGGGGTTACAAAGGCTCACATTTTTGGCCAAGCAAGAGTCCTCCACGGCAGTCTTCAAGTGGCCCCCTTCTGGCTGGCTGTTATCTTCTCAGAGCTATGCCTTAGTCTGAGGATCTGCCTCCCCCTTCCTTCCAGCTGTCATAGCTGTTTCCTGGTGTGCAGTCTCCCTTGACTCCTCTGCTCCACTCTCCTTTATCTTCATGGGTATTAAACCAGACACACAGCTCACACTTGTAACTGTTCTGTGCCTGCTTCCCTAGGTCCAGCCTGACCAGCAGTTCCAAGTGCTCAAGGGTACTTATAGACAAAGCATAACATACAGATAGCGTGACCTCATCCCTATCTTCTCCAGCCTCCAGGAGCCTGTCACTTTCTTTCTCCAGCACCAGACCTCCTTTGCTGCTATGAACCTTCTCTTTGCCCTGTGAATTCAAACTCCTTCCACTTGCCAGTTCCTTCTACTGGAAAGCTCTGCTTCCCTCTGCACTAACTCCTACTGCCTCTGTGGCATTAGCTCAGTGTCCCTCCTCAGGACCTCTTCCTAATTCCTCAGACAGACCAGCCTGTTACAACTCTCTGAGTGCTCTACTGTATCCCCTACACTGGTCTTTGTCTATCTGCATAGTTACTGGATTCATGTTGGATCTCCCACTGCACCTACTAGTTGTTGAATCCCCAGCACCCATCCTACTGCCCAGCATGTGGATGAAACATGATAGATGCTTGCCGAGTGGATGGACAAACTGAGTTAACTGGAAGAGGACGGCACTATTTTCCTGACCTATATTTTCCTATTTTCCCAAATAACTTTGTGCAAATTTTTTTATTTACGGAAACCAAGGGAATGTGTGGGGTGTTGACAACTTTGCCTTTTCTTCAGTCATCCCTTGGTAAGCCTCCTCTGTGGTATAAATGGAAGCCCTCCCAGTAGCACTAGGGGCCCCTCTGTATTCCCTGGGGACCACTCACTACAATATCTTCAGTCTGATGGTGATTTGCTAATCAAGGGCTTGACTTCTTCCTCTCACCCTTCATGAAATCAAAAGGGAAAGAAGGCCATTCCAGCAAAGTGACTTCTCATCCTTAACAAATAATCCTCATAAAATGCTAATTAAGTGATAAATCTAAAGGACAAACTGAAAATGGCTGACTTGCAGTTTTTAAGTTAATGACTATTTGCAGTTATGTGATGGCTGGTGGAGGGGGGGATTGGTACAGGTTTCCTGATCCAATATTCAACTGTGGGGCCCATAAACCTCCATCTCCTGAGAGGGGCCAGTGCTCAAGTCTCATGAAAATAAACCCATGGGTTGTCTATCTGAAATACTTTATTC
Source organism: Trichechus manatus latirostris (assembly GCF_000243295.1). Classification (NCBI taxonomy): domain Eukaryota; kingdom Metazoa; phylum Chordata; class Mammalia; order Sirenia; family Trichechidae; genus Trichechus; species Trichechus manatus. The sequence continues at coordinate 2,909,879 of NW_004444115.1, forward strand.
TTTGAGCCCCATCCCCAGAACTAAAATATGAGCTAGCTAATTAAAAAAAAAAAACAACCTAGGACATTATTCTATTAGTGTTTATGTAAAACAGAAGTCTTGTGCATTCCAACATGTTCTAATCAAGAATTATTAAGGAATAATGTTGAGTTTCAGATTCTCACTGCCACTTGGCCACAGTCCCATGCCCTCCTGAGCCATCCTCTGCATCTGGCTGGCTTTTTGTCTCAGCCACTCCTAAGAGCACTCTGTGTGCAAGGCACTTCCTCTGACAGACAATGAGGCAAAGATCTGAGACGTCACGTAACTTGCCCATAATCGCAGGACCATTAAGTACCAGAGTCAGAGACCATATTCCAGTGTCTCTGGCACCACAGCCTCAGCCTTTTCTGGGAGACATCTGGCCTAGTCAAACTTCCCTTTCTTCTGCTCCTGCTTCTGCTTTTTGAAAATAATGTTTTATTCAGTTTTTGGCGAAAGTTTACACAGAAAGTTAGGTTCCCATTTGACAATTTCCACACAAGTTATTCAGTGACATTAGTTACATTTATCACAATGTGTCAACATTCTCTTTGTGTTCCATTTGTTCCGTTTCCAGTGCTCTAGTTTCGCTGCCCCCGTATCTTCTCATCTGTGCTTCTGAGTAATTGTTGACCTTTTGGTCTCATACTGATGTTTTTTTAAATAGAGCACCGATGTTATGGGTAATATCCTTTGTGTGCCACTCTGCTATTTCACTAAAAGGTGATCTCAGGGGATAGGCTTGTTCTAGGTTTAAAGAGTGTCTCAGGGCGATAGTCTCAGGGAGTCCTCTGTTCTCTACTGTTCCAGTTTATCTGTTTTTTTGTTTTGTTTTTTTTAACAGGAATTTGAATTTTGCTACATATTTTTCTCCCATTCTATCCAGGACCATCTACTGTGGCTCTGGTCAGAATAATCAGTGATGGTAGCTGGGTACCATTTAGTTCTTCTTGTTTCAGGGTAGATGAGGTCATGGCTCATGTAGACTTGTTTCTTTGAGCTTTTGGTTACTTTCTTACTGTTTTGCTCCTAGCAAGTAGAGACCCATAGTTGTGTCATAGATGGCCGCTCAGAAGCTTTTAAGACCCCAGATGCTACTGTTCACTAGGATGCAGATCATGATTTTTATGAATTATGTTATGCCATTTGACTGAGTTGTCCCATGAGAATATGGTCCTAAGGTTTCAAACCCAGAAAACCAATCTTGGAAGATGTTTTATGTCTTCAATGAATATATGTGTCTGCACCAACATATTTGTTTTTACGCGTACTTACAGACACTTCTATCTGTTCTCACTTATGTACACATCTGTACCTACCCGTATTCCAATATGCTTATACCCATTCGTATGTGCTCAAACACTCTTTTTCACTTTGGTTGTGTTGTGCTGACTACATCCACATCTGGTGCCACGTTTCCTATCACCGAAAATAACAAGTCTCTAATAATTTGAAGGGTAATTTACCCCACCCCCTCCTCTCTCTGGTAACCACCAATAAGCATTGGTCTATCTCTATATATACATATTCTAATCTTCTTATAAAATAGGGATCATACAATATTTGTCCTTAAATGCTTGACTTATTTCACTTAGCATTATGCCCTCCAGGTCCATCCATGTTATGTTTCACAGACACATCACTATTCTTACAGTATACTATAGTATTCCATTGTGTGTATGTACCACACTTTGCTTAGAAGGGCACTTTGTTGATGGACATTTCAGTTGTTTCCATTTATTTGTTATTGTGAATAAAGCAGCAATAAACAGGTGTGCATATGTCTCTTTGTGTCATTATTTTTAGGTCTCTAGGGTATATTTTTTTTTGGACCCATTCCACAGAAAGGTAATCCAACATAATGTGGAAATTATTGAACAATATAATTAATATCACACACAAGTAAAATTTTGCTGAAGATTGTTCAAAAGTGATTGCAGCAGTACATTGACAGGGAACTGCCAAAAATTCAAACCAGGTTCAGAAGAGGACACGGAATGAGGGACATCATTACTAATGTCAGATGGGTCATGGCTGACAGCAGAGAATACTAGAAAGATGTTTACCTGTATTTTATTGACTATGCAAAGGCATTCAACTGTGTGGATCATAACAAGTTATGGATAACATTGTGAAGAATGGGAATTCCAGAACACTTAGTTGTGCTCATAAGGAACCTGTACTTAAACCAAGTTGTTCGAACAGAACATGGAGACACAGCATGGTTTAAAGTTAAGAAAGTTGTGCGTCAGGGTTGTATCCTTTCACCATACTTATTTAATCTGTATGCTGAGCAAATAATGCAAGAAGCTGGACTGTTTGAAGAAGAATGGAACATTAGGATTGGAGGAAGACTCATTAACCTACGTTATGCAGATGACACAACCTTGCTTGCTGAAAATGAAGAGGACTTGAAGCACTTACTGATGAAGTTCAAAGATCACAGCCTTCAGTATGGATTACACCTCAGTCTAAAGAAAACAAAAATCCTCACAACTGGACCAATAAGCAACATTATGATAAACGGAGAAAAGATTGAAGTTGTAAAGAATTTCATTTTACTTGGATACACAATCAACACCCATGGAAGCAGCAGTCAAGAAATCAAAGGATGCATTGCACTGGGCAAATCTGCTGCAAAAGACCTCTTTAAAGTGTTCAAAAGCAAAGATGTCACTTTAAGAACTAAGGTGCTCCTACTCAACCCATGGTGTTTTCAGTCTCCTCATATGCATGTGGAAATTGGACAATGAATAAGAAAGACTGAAGAAGAATTGATACCTTCGAATTATGGTGTTGGCAAAGAATATTGAATATACTATGGATTGCCAGAAGAAGGAACAAATCTTTCTTGGAAGAAGTGCAGCCAGAATGCTCATTAGAAGCAAGGATGGCAAGACTTCATCTCACATAGTTTGGACATGTTATCAGGAGGGACAAGTCCCTGGAGAAGGACATCATACTTGGTAAAGCAGAGGGTCAGTGAAAAAGAGAAAGACCCTCAACAAGACACAGTGGCTGCAACAAGGGACTCAAGCATAACAATGATTGTGAGAATGGCACAGGACCAGGCAGTGTTTCGTTCTGTGGTACATAGGATCAGTATGAGCTGGAACTGACTCAATGGTACCTAACAACAACAACAGGGCATACACCTAGGAATGGGATTGCTGGATTGCAGGGTAATTCTGTTTTTTATTTTTTGAGAAAGTGCCATAACGTTTTCTGTAGTGGTTGTACCATTTTACCATTCTACCAGCAATGGCTAAGGGTGCCAAACTCCCTGCATCCTTGCTAACATTTGTTACCTGTTTTTTTTTTCTTTTTTCTTTTGGTTTGTTTGTTTAATGAGTGCTATTTTAGCTGGGGTAAGATGGTATCTCATTGCAATTTTGGTTTGCATCTCTCTAATGGTTAATGATCATGAACATCTTTTCATGTGTTTGTTGGCTGCTTGGATGCCCTCTTTGGGGAAGTTTCTGCTAATGTCCTTTGCCCATTTTGTGATTGGGGTGTGTTGAGTTTTTGCAGTTTTCTATAGATTTTAGAGGTTAGACCCTTATTGGGTAAGTCATTTCTGAAGACTTTTTTCCCAGTCCATAGGTTGTATATTTACTCTTTCAATAAAGTTTTTTGATGAGCATAAATTTTTAACTTTTATGAAGCCTCATTTATCTATTTTGTCTTCTTCTATTCATGCATTTGTTGTTATGTTTGTTATCCTATTTTTACAGAAGATTAGGTATCATAGTTTTATCCCTATGTTTTCTTCCAAGCATTTTATGGTTGTTGGTTTAACATTTTAGGTCTTTGATCAATTTTTAGTTACATTTTGTGTATGGTGTGAGGTATGGATCCTATTTCATTTTACTGCAGGTGGATATCCAGTTTTGCCAGCACCATATATAAAGAGACTGTTTTTGCCCCACTGAATGGATTTTGACTCCTTGTCAAAAGTCAGTTGTTCACAGATGGCTGGATTCTCAATTCTATTCCATTGGTATACGTGTCTATTGTTGAACCAATACCAGCCTGTTTTGATTACAGTGGCTGTATAGTATGTTTTGATATTAGGAAGTGTGAGGCCTCTTGCTTTGTTCTTCTTCAATATTACTTTCGATATTCAAGGTTTCTTTCCTTTCCATATTAAATTGGTCATTAGTTTTTCCATTTCAGTAAAGAATGTTGTTGGAATTTGTTTTGGTATTGCATTGTATGTGTAGATCACTTTAGGTGGAATTGACATTTTCACTATATTAAGTCTTCCAACCCATGAGCACGGGGTGTCTTTCCATTTTTGTAGGTCTCTTTTACTCTCTTGTACTACTGTTTTATAATTTTCACTTTATAAGTCTTTTATGTCCCTGTTTAGGTTAATTCCTAGGTATTTTATTGATTTGGGTGCTGTTGTAAATGGTATTGTCTTCTTGATTTCTTTTTAGGGTGTCTTTGTTAATGTAAAGGAAATCAATCATTTTTTGTGTGTTGATCTTGTACGCTTCAATATTGCTAAATTCTTCTATTAGTTGCAGCAGTTTTCTGTGGAATCTTGAAGGTCTTCTATGTATAGGATCATGTCATCTGCAAATAGAGACAGTTTTATGTCTTCCTTTCCTTTTATTTGTCTTTCTTGTCTTATGACTCTGGCTAGGAGTTTCAGTACAATGTTGAATAAGAGTGGCGATAATGGGCATCCTTGTCTCATTCCGATTCTCAAAGGGAAGGCTCTCAGCTGTTCCCTGTTGACAATAATGCTGGCTGTTGGATTTGCAAATATGCTCTCAATTATATTGAGAAATTTCCCTCTCTATTTCTGTTTTGCTGAGAGTTTTATAAGGAAAGGATGTTGAATTTTATTGAATGCCTTTCTGCATTAATTGATATGATCATATTTTTTTTTCCTTTATTTATGTGGTGGATTACACTGATTTTCTTTTTCTTTTTTTTGGAGGGGGGGAATTTGACATACTGTTTATATTTTTCACCTTTCTTTTCATCCCCACCCCTCCTCTCCCTTGTAACCATCAAAGATTGTTTCTTTTTGTGTGTTAACTTTTTCATGAGTTTTTATAGTAGTGGTCTCATACAGTATTTGTCCTTTTGTGATTAACATATTTCACTTAGCATAATGCCCCCCAGATTCATCCATATTGTGAGATGCTTCACAGGTTCATCATTGTTCTTTATTGTTGCTAGTACACCATTGTGTATATGTACCATAGTTTGTTTATCTATTCATCTGTTGATGGGTATCTAGATTGTTTCTATCTTTTTTCTATTGTGAACAATGTTGCAATGAACATGGTTGTGCATATGTCTGTGTGACAGTTCTTATTTCTCTAGGATATATTGCTAGGAGTGGGATTGCTGGGTCATATGGTATTTCTATTTCTAGCTTTCTGAGGCAGCACCGTATCATTTTCCAAAATGGTTGTACCTTTTGCTTTCCCACCAGCAGTGTATAAGAATTTCAATCTCCCCACAGCCTCTCCAACATTTGCATTTCCAGTTTTTTTGATTCATGCCAGTAATGCCTGGGTCAGATGGTATCTCATTGTGGTTTTAATTTGCATTTCTCTAAGGACTAGTAATCGGGAGCATTTCCTCATGTGTCTGTTGGCTGCCTGAATGTCTTCTTTGGTGAGGTGTCTGTTTCCTTTGCCCATTTTTTAATTGGATTATATGTCTTTTTGTTGTAGAGGTGTTGGATTTTCCTGTAGATTTTAGAGATTGAAACTTTATCATATTTGTCATAGCCAATTTTTTTTTTCCCCATTCTGAAGGTTCTCTTTTTACTCTTTTGGTGAAGTCTTTTGATGAGCATAAGTGTTTAATTTTTAGAAGATCCCAGTTATCTGGGTTATCTTCTGGAGTTTGTGTGTTGTTAGCTATGGTTTGTATCCTGTTAATGCCATGCATTAGGGCCTCTAGTGTTGATCCTATTTTTTCTTCTATGATCTTTATAGTTTTTGGTTTTATATTTTAGGTCATTGATCCATTTCAAATTAGTTTTTGTGTATGGTGTGAGGTATGGGTCCTGTTTTCATTTTTTTGCAGATGGACATCCAGTTTTTCCAGCACCATTTGTTAAAAAGACTGTCTTTTCCCCATGTGATGGATTTTGGGCCCTTGTCGAAGATCAAGTGACCATAGGTGGATGGATTTACATCTGGGTTCTCAGTTCTGTTCTGTTGGTTAATGTATCAGTCCTTGGGTGGCTGTTTTGACTGTAATAGCTGTATAGTAGGTTCTGAGGTCAGGTAGTGTAAGTCCTCCTACTTTATTCTTCTTCTTCAGTTGTGCTTTACTTATCCAGGGCCTCTTCCCTTTCCATATAAAGTTGGTGATCAGTTTTTCCATCTCTTTAAAGAAGGTTGTTGGTATTTGTATCGGGATTGCATTGTATTTGTAGATTGCTTTGGGTAGAATTGACATTTTCACAATGGCCAGTCTACCTATCCACGAGCATGGTATAGTTTCCCATTCATGTAGATGTCTTTTGGTTTCTTGCAGTAGTGTTTTGTAGTTTTTTTGTATAGGTGTTATACATCTCTGGTTAGATTTATTCCTAAGTATTTTATTTTTTTAGGGGCTATTATAAATGATATTGTTTTCCTGATTCCCTTTTCATCTTTCTCTTTATTGGTATATAATCTAACTGATTTTTTTTGTTTATCTCATATCCTGCTACTCTGCTGAATCTTTCTATTAGTTCCAGTAGTTTTCTAGTGGAGTCTTTAGGGTTTTCTATGTATAGTATCATATCATCCACAAATAGGGAAAGTTTTACTTCTTCATTACCAATTTGGATGCCCTTTATTTCTTTTTCTTGCCTTATTGCTCTAGCTAGGACTTCCAGCACAATGTTAAATAGGAGTGGTGATAAAGGGCATCTTTGTCTTGTTCCTGTTCTCAAGGGGAATGTTTTCAGCCTTTCTCCATTAAGGATGATGTTGGCTATTGGTTTTGTATAGATGCCCTTTACTGTGTTGAGGAATTTCCCTTCTATACCTATTTTATTGAGAGTTTTTAATCAGGAATCAGTGTTGGACTTTGTCAAATGCTTTTTCTGCATTGAGATGATCATATGATTCTTTTATTTATGTGGTGGATTACATTGATTTTCTAAAGTAGAACCATCCTTGCATATCTTGTATAAATCCTACTTGGTCATGGTGTATTATTTTTTTGATATGATGCTGAATTCTATTGGGTAGAATTTTGTTGAGAATTTTTGCACCTATATTCATGGGAGATATTGGTCTGTAATTTTCTTTTTTTGTGGTGTCTTTGCCTGGTATTGGTATCAGGGTTATGCTGGCTTCATAGAATGAATTCAGAAGTATCCCCTCCTTTTCTATGTTCTGAAATAGTTTGAGTAGTACTGGTGTAAGTTCTTCTCTGAATGTTTGCTAGAATTCTCCAGTGAAGTCATCTGGACCAGGGATTTTTTTGTTGAGAGTTTTATTACCTTTTCAATCTCGTCTCTTGTTATGGGTCTGTTCAGATTTTCAACATCAATTTGTGTTAGTTTGAGTAGGTAGTGTGTTTCCAGAAGTTTCTTCATTTCCTCTAAGTTTTCAAATTTGTTAGAGTATAGTTTTTCATAATATTCTGTTAGGATTCTTTTTATTTCAGTTAGGTCTGTTGTAATGTCCCCCATTTCATTTCTTATTTGGGTTATTTTTGTCCTCTCCTGTTTTTCTTTTGTCAGTTTGGCCCGTGTTTTGTCAATTTTGTTGATGCTTTCAAAGAACCAGCTTTAGGTTTTGTTGATTCTTTCTATTGTTTTTCTATTCTCTATTGCATTTATTTCTGCTCTGATCTTTATTATTTCCTTTATTCTGGTGGCTGTGGGCTTCTTTTACTTTTCTCTTTCTATTTCTTCAAGTTGTGTAGCTATTTTTTTATGTGCTTTAGGTGAAAGTTTACAGCTCAAGTTAGTTTCTCATACAAACATTTATACACATATTGTTGTTATCCCTGTAATGTGACCACACATTACTTTCACCCTGGATTTCCTGTGTCCATTCAGCCAGCTCCTATCCTTTCCTGCCTTCTCATCTTGCCTGCAGACAGAAGCTGCCCATTTAGTCTCGTATATCTACTTGAACTAAGAAGCACACTCTTCACGAGTATCATTTTATATCTTATAGTCCAGTCTATTCTTTGTCTGGAGAGTTGGCTTCAGGAATGGTTTTAGTCCTGGGTTAACAGAGAGTCTGGGGGCTATGTCCTCTGAGGTTCTTTGAGTCTCAGTCAGACCATTAAGTCTGGTCTTTTTACTAGAATTTGAGATCTGTGCCCCACTTTTCTCCTGCTCTGTCGGGGACTCTCTGTTGTGTTCCCTGTCAGGGTGGTCATTGGAGGTAGCCAGGCACCATCTAGTTCTTCTGGTCTTTGGCTGATGGTGTCTCTGGTTTACATGGCTCCTTTTGTCTCTTGGGCTAATATTTTCCTTGTGTCTTTCATTCTCCTTTGCTCCAGGTGGATTGGGACCAACTGATGCATCTTAGATGGCTGCTCACTAGCTTTTAAGACCCCAGACGCCACTCACCAAAGCGGGATGCAGAACATTTTCTTAGTAAACTTTGTTATGACAATTGACTTAGATGTCCCCTGAAAGCATGGTCCCCAGACCCCTGCCCCTGCTACTCTGTCCTTCCAAGTGTTTGGTTTTATTCAGGAAACTTCTTAGGTTTTGGTTTAGTCCAGTGGTGTCAACTTCCCCTGTACTGTGTGTTGTCCTTCCCTTCACCTAATATAATTCTTTATCTGCTATCTAGTTAATGAATTCCCCTTTTACTCCCTCCCCACCCTCACAACCATCAAAGAATGTTTCCTTCTGTGTTTAAACCTATTCTTGATTTCTTATAATAGTGGTCTCATACAATATTTGTCCTTTTGTGACAACTAATTTCACTCAGCATAATGTCTTCCAGATTCCTCCATGTTATGAGATGTTTCACGAATTTATCATTGTTCTTTATTGTTGGGTAATGTTCTGTTGTGTGAATATACCATAGTTTGTTTATCCATTCATCCGCTGATGGGCACCTAGGTTTTTTCCATCTTTTTGCTATTGTGTACAGTGATGTAGCTAATGTTTTGGTCTTGTTCCTTTCTTCTTTTTTGATATGTGCATCTATTGTCATAAATTGACCTCCGAGCACTGCCTTTGTTATGTCCCAGAGGTTTTGATATTTTGTGTTTTCATTCTCATTTGATTCTAGGAATTTTTTTATTCCGTCTTTGATTTCTTCTATTACCCAGTGGTTTTTAAGCAGGGTGTTGTTCAGTTTCCATGTAGTTTATTTTTTTCCCTTGCTCTTCCTGTTGTTAATTTTTACTTTGATGGCATTGTGATCAGAGAGGATATTTTGTATTATCTCAGTGTTTTGGATTTTGTTGAGGGATGCTTTGTGGCCTAAGATGTGGTCTATTCTGAAACATGTTCCATGCACATTGGAAAAGAATGTGTACTTTGCAGCTGTTGGGTGGAGTGTTCTATATATGTGTATGAGGTCCAGTTGGCTGACTGTGGCCTTTAGTTTTTTCTAAATGTTCTGTCCTTTACCAAGAGTGGTGTGTTGAAGTCTCCTACTATTATTGTGGAACTGTCAGGTTCTCTTTTCAGTGCTGTTAGAGTTTATGTATATTGGAGCCCTGTCAGTGGGTGTGTAGATATTTATTATGGTAATGTCTTCATGATGGATAGTCCCTTTAATCATTATATAATGCCCTTCTTTGTCTTTTATTTTGGATTTTGTTTTACAGTCTATTTTATCTGAGATTGGTATTGCCACTCCTGCTCTTTTTGGTAGCTGTTTACTTGATATATTTTTTCCATCTTTTCATTTTTAATAAATTTACATCTTTGTTTTGAAGATGTGTCTCTTGTAGGCAGCATATTGATGGATCTTGATTTTTTATCCATTCTATCACTCTCTCTTTATGGGTGTATATAGGCCATTTACATTCAGTGTAATTATTGATAGGTGTGAGTTTATTGCTGTCATTTTGTAGTGCATTTTTATTGTTTTGCTGATGTATTCTTTGTTCCTCTTACTGTATTGTGCTGAATTCCTTTCATTTGTGGATTTTTTTAAATTTCTTTTGTTTTTGTAGATTTGTGTTTACTGAGACTTTATGTTTTTCTTCTTTATTTTGATGAGTAGATTTGTTAACTTTTTTGTGGTTACCTAGAAATTTATCCTTATCTTCCTAAGTTTGAACCAGTCTTTTATTACTTGATATCTCCTTGCCTTCCTCTCCATTTGAAAGTTCTATATCTACACCATGTATTCCCTCTTTTATTGTTCTGATGTTGGTGTCATTCACAGATTAACCTTTCTGGTTCCCTGTTGTAAATCTTTTAGTTTTGATTAATCTTTGAGAGTTCATTACCTAGGCTGGTACCTGGCTGAGGCAGTCTTGCGTTCTAAATTCAGGCTAATGTCTGATGTTGTTTGTTCTCAAACCAAATGACTCCCTTTAATAATTCTTGTAAGTTTGTTTTAGTTTTTACATATTCCCTTAATTTCTGTTTCTCTTGAAGTGTTTTAATTTCACTATCATATTTGAATGAGAGTTTTGCAGGATATATCATTCTTGGTTGGCAAGTTTTTTCTTTCAAAGTTTTATAAATGTCATCCCATTGCCTTCTTGCCTGCATGGTTTCTGCTGAGTAATCAGAGTTTAGTCCTATTGTTTCCCCTCTGTATGTGACTTTTCGTTTTTCTCGAGCTGCTCTCAGGATTCTTTGTCTTTGGTTTTAGCAAGTGTGATTATGATCTGCCTTTGTAACTTTCTTTCAGGGTCTATCCTGTATGGGATTTGTTGTGCTTCTTGTATGGTCAATTTTTCTTCTTTCATGATATTAGGGAAGTTTTCTGTCAGCAGTTCTTCAGTGATCCTCTCTGTGTTTTCTGTTTTCTCCCCCTCACTTGCAATTTTTTGCCTTTGATTGTATCCCACATCATTCTCAGAGTTTCTTCATTTTTTTTCTGATTTTTCCTGAAACACGGTGATATCCAAGGATTCTTCTTCAATTTTGCTGATCCTGTCTTCCACTGTTTCAAACCTTCTCTTCAGAACTTCTATGACACTGTCTATTTATAAACTCTTATCTTTTGGATTTCTAATTGGTGTTTTTATATGGTTTCTAGTTGTGAATTTATTTTGACATTTTTTCCTGTATTATTTTCCTGAATTCTTCCATTGTTTTGTCTGTCTTTTCCATGATTTTGTCTATTTTTTCCTCATTTTTGTCTGTTTTTTCCTTCAACTATTGGATAGCACTGAATATTAGAGATTTGAATTTTCTATCAAGTAGTTCCAGTGCCTTTTCTACTACTGGAAAGTCATCTAGTGTTTTATTCTGGATGCCTACTGGAACCATCCCATCATTTTTTTAGAATAGGTTTTGCTATTGCCTGCTGTCTTTGGGACATTTGGTAGTTATTTACTTCATTTATTGATTGTATATTTGTTTGTTTCATCCTGCTTTTTTGTTTTATTTGGTTATGTCTGAGTAGGCAGGCTGTGCATTCTTTGTTATTTGCTTGCTATAGGCACGATATTTCTTACCACCGTGTCCAATGGGCAAGGCCAGTCGCACAGCTATGGTGCAGCAAGACAGGTCCAGTGGGTGCTCTGTCTCCTGCTGGTAGCTCTGTGAAGCTGCTTTCACGTACTCTCTGTCCGCCGATCACCAACAGGAGTCCAAGGTGGTGAACTTGTGCTGCGTTAGCTGATAGGGGACCTCTACTCCATATCTCTCCTCACTCTCTGTTCTCTTTCATTTTCTTATTCCATTTGGTGCTTGGTTGAGTTCTTTATCTCTTCATTTGACTCTTAGGGTTCCAGGATTTATGTTTGTCTCTGTTTTACTTACGGATCTTTGCTGTGGACGGATGGCATGGTACTTCTGTCTATAGTGCCATGTTGGCTCTGCCTCTACACTGATTGATTTTCTGATGTTGAATCACCCCTGTAATCCTAGTATAAATCCCACGTGATCATGGTGTATGATTTTTTTTTGATATGTTACTGAAGTCTGTTGGCTAGAATTTTGTCTAAAATTTTTGCATCTATGTTCATAAGGGATATTGGTCTGTAATTTTTTTGAGCGTGTGTGATGTCTTTGCCTGATTTAGGTATCAGGTTTATGATGGCTTCATAGAAAGAGTTTGGTAGTGTTCCTTCCTCTTCTATGTTTTTGAAGAGTTTGGGTAAGAGTGGTGTCAACTCCTGTCTGAATGTTTGATAGAATTCTCCAGTGTAGCCATACGGTCCTGGGCTTTTGTTGTTGTTGCTGTTGTTGTCTGTCTTTTTGATGAAATCTTCAATCTCTTATTTTGTAATAGGTCTGTTTATATTTTCTTCCTTTGTGTTAGCTTGGGTAGGTAGTGTTTTTCTAGGAATTTGTTCATTTCTTTTAGGTTTTCAAGTTTGTTGGAGTACAATTTTTCATAGTAATCAGTTATGATCTTTATCTCTGTTGGATTGGTTGTAATGTCACCGGTTTCATTCTTAATTTGGTTATTTGCCTCTTCTGGTTTTTTTTATTTTGTCAATCTAGCCAGTAGTTTGTATATTTTATTTATCCTTTCAAAGAACCAACTTCTGGTTTTGTTGATTCTTTCAATTGTTTTTCTATTTTATTTCTGCCCTGGTCTTTATTATTTCCTTTTTTTCTGAAAGCTTTTGGCTTCTTTTGCTCTTCCTTTTCTATTTGTTCAAGATGTCAGTTTAAGTTAATGATTTTGGATCTTTCTTCTTTGTTAATGTGGGTATTTATTGCTATGAATTTCCCTCTGAGTACTGCTTTTGCTGTGTCCCAAAGGCTTTGATATGTTATTTTGTTCATTTTAATTTGATTCTGGGAATTTTTTAATTTCATTTTTGGATTGTCTATCACCCAATAGTTTTTTAGTAGGGTATTATTTAGTTTCCATATATTTATTACTTTTTTCTTTATTTTTCCTGTTGTTGATTTCTAGCTTCATATGGTTATGGTCAGAGAAGATGCTTTGTATGATTTCAATATTTTAAATTTGCTGAGACTTGTTTTTTGTCTTAGCATATGGTCTACTCTGGAAAATGATCCACATGACCTGGAGAAGAATGTGTAGTGTTCTCATGCTGGGAGGAGTGTTCTATATATGTCTGTTAGGTCCAATTGGCTTATGATTTTATTTAAGTTCTCAGAGTGTTTAGTGATCTTCTGTTTAGAAGTTCTGTCTATAATTGAAAGTGGTGTGTTGAAGTCCCCTATTATTCTGTAATTGTCTATTTCTCCTTTCATGTTAGTCAGCATTTGTTGCATGTATTTTGGTGTATTGCTGATTAAAAAAAAAAAGTTCTACTTAACACAAGACTAGACCAAGACCCATTGCCTTCTAGTCGGTTCCGACTCGTAGCAAGCCTATAGGACAGAGAACTGCGCCATAAGGTTTCCAAGGAGTGGCTGGTAAATCCGAACTACTGATGTTTTGGTTAGCAGGCAAACACTTAACCACTGCACCACCAGTGCCTCCCATTGCTATTAGGTGCATGTATAATTGTTATGTCTTCGTGCTGGATTGATCCTTTTATTATTATGTAATGTCCTTCTTTATCTCTTGTAATAGATTTTGATTTAAAGTCTATTTTATCTGTATGAGCATGGCCACCACTGCTCTTTTTTATTTACTGGTTGCATGGGATATTTTTCTCCATCCTTCTATTTTCAGTCTGTTTGTGTCCTTGCGTCTAAGGTTGATTTCTTGTAGACAGCAAAAGAATGGATCGTGTTTTTTTAATCCATTCTGCCACTGTCTACCGTTTGCATGGGGCATTTAGACCATTTACATTTAAGGTTATTACTGAAAATGAAATGTCTACCTCACTCATTTTGCTATTTGTTTTTTTGGATATTTTGTACCTGTTTATTTATTATACTGATTTTTCTGGTTTTGCTTGTATTTTGCTGCTTTCTTATGGTGAGACTTTTTTATTTCCTCTTTCTTTGCTGCTGAATATTTTCCTTAGTGATTTCTTAGTGGTTACCATATTACATCACACAACTTACAATTGCAACAACGTTTATCATATGAACAACAGTTAACATACAAACTTAACATAATAAATCTAGTCCTGATATGCTGCTCTCTCCCTCATTTCTGTTGGTGTGTCTCCATTAACATCAATACACAACCTATATTTGATAAGTTTACTTTGTACTTACTTCTCACGAACTTGATGTTGTATTGCTTGCAGAATTTAATTATTGAGTTGATTCCCTGAAAATATCATATACTTGGTCCTTATGATTGCTTGTGTTGTTGCATTTTTTTTGAGATCACTCCTCTCTCTTATTATTTATTTATTTTTCCTGTATAGATATGAGTATTTATTTAAAGCTCTTGCCTTTCCATTTGGAGTACTCAGTTGAGTAATACTTGGAAAGCTGATCTGGTAGTGACAAATTCCCAGAGCCTCTGTTTTATGGGAATGTCTCGATTCCCCCCCATTTTTGAATGCCAGTTTTACTGGGTAAGGAATTCTTGGTTGGCAATTGTTTTTGTTCATTATTTTATATATGTTGCTCCATTGTCTTCTGGCCACTAGAGTTTCTGTGGGAGAAATCTGCACTGATTCTTATGAAAGACTCTTTGTGTTGTATTTTGTGTTTTTCTCTTTCTGCTTTCAGAATTCTCCCTTTGTCTTTGGTTTTGAAGAATTTTATTAGGATATGGCATGGATTTGATATTTTTGTGTCTCTTCTGATTGGTTTGTGTAGCTTATTGTAATTGCAGGCTTGGTTCTCTGCTCAGGTCTGGGAAATTCTCTCTAGTTATCTCTTGGAAAATTGTTTCTATGTCCTTCTTGTTGTCATGGTGCTCTGAGATTCCAATAATTCTGTTAGATTTATTAATTGAATCCCATATTTCTATTTGGGTTTGTTTGCTTTTCTTTATTCTTTTCTCTTGAAACTTGGTAAGTTCACTTATTTTGTCTTCTAGTTCATTTGTTCTATATTCTGTCTGCTCGACTCTATTGTTGAGGGTTTCTCTTGCTTTTTCTAATTCAGTTGCTTTATTCTTCAGTTCCAGTAGTTCTTTTTTTCTTTTTTTGATGTTTTCAATTTCCTTGTAGAGTCTCTCATTTTGTTCCTCTATTTATTTCCTGATCTCTGCTAGTTTGTTTTCTGTGTGTTTTTTGCTTTCTTTAAATATATTTACCACTATAGTCTGAAAATTATCAATTCTTTGCATTAGTTTGGCCTCCATAGGAGAAATTTCCTCTTTTTCATGTTTTGCTTTTGATTTGTCCTTCTTTCCTTGTGATTTTGTGTGTTTTACTATTTTTTGTTGAACTTTGGCCATTTTGTTATCTTTTTCTACATTGTGCTTTAGATGAAGGTTTACAGAGTAAATTAGTTTCTCTTTAACAATTAATATACTATTGTTTTGTGACATTCATTGATAGCCCCACAATGTCAACACTCTCCTCTTCTCCACCTTGGGTTCACCATTGCCAGTTTTCCTGTCACCTCCTGCCTTCTCATCCTTAGCCTTGGGCTGGTGTACCCATTTACTCTCATTTTGTTTTAGAGGTATCTTTTTTTTTTTAAAAAATTAATATTTGTATTCTGGTTTTTGTGGGAAAATTTTCTGATTGGGAATCCTGGTTGCAAAGCAGCCAAGTGCCTGGATGCCACCTGAAGGGCCAGGGCCCACACCTACCAATTACTCTGCTGCAGAAAGATGCAGTAGCCTGCCTCTGTAAAGACTCACAGCTCTGGGAAACCCATGAGGTAGATCCACTTGCCCCACAGATTTGCTATGAATCAGAATTGACCCAGCGACAATGGGCTTGGTATTGGTTCCTGAGGACCACTAGAGTGCACTCTTATCCTTATGTTTTTTCAGTGCTGACCAGTTCTGGATGCTTGATCTCTGAAATTCAATATGCATGTGTTGGGGGGGGATTTAGCTGGTTGCAGATGTTGATGTAAGCAGTGGGACTCAACTTTCCTGTGGCAAAGGTGACGGGGGTCTCTATATCTTTCCCTCACAGACACCTCTGCAAGACTGTCCCACAATGTCCTGTCATGATCAGGGACCCAGCTGTTTCTCTCTCTGTTTCTATCTGTTTGAAGTATTCCCATTGCCCTGCTGCCCTTGCAATTCCTCTTGGTCCTAGGACCTGTCCATCTTGGGCTTCAGCCTGATTCAACAGCACTTCATTGCAGCACCATGGTCTCCTTTCACCTCCCTCCCAATTGCTCAGCCTGTAAACTCCCACAGCCAATCTGCACTGCCTTAAAACATCAGGCTACAGCTTCCTCAGATTAGCTCCCTTTCTGTACTTCCTGTTTGAGGTGTTTTCCAGCACCTTCCCAAAAAGGCTGTGATAATCAAGTGATCCTGTTGTTTGTGGGCAGGTTCTCCCAGCTTCTGTGCCACCCACACTCTTCCTCTCCCCCCTACCTCTGGACTCACTCTGACTCTCCAACACCTCAGCTGCTGTCCAGAGTTCTGAAATCTCACTGTGTACTTGTTTTTTATTCGTTGTTCAGTAGGTTAGATGCTGGGGGAGTAAATACATGGTAGTATTCACTCACCTTGCCATACTGCTTGGCCCTATCAACATTCTATTTCTATGTCTTGTTGTCTCATATTTTTGGTCTTGCTGATTCCTCTGCCTGAAGCCATATGGGGCCCCATAGAGACACCTACAGTGCCCTCAGGAATTCAGGTAATAGGCCATCCTTCTTGGAAGCATGTCCTCAACTCCCAGACTGCAAAAATGACCCTGACTCTGCATTCATAACAGGCCGGAACCTCTCTGTTTCCCTCCATCCAACCCCAAAGCCCCTCATCTCTGATTCTGTGGCCAGGTGTTGAGGATGCCCTAAGAAAATTTTTGAAATCCTTCATCTTCTGAGGTTGCGCTGGCTCACTTTCCTCTCTCTGTTCTTCCAGTGTCACCTTTGGGCTGTGGAGGCTTGAAGAATTCATTATGAATGTAAAGAATAGCAGCCTCTGGTTTGGTCTATATTAGTGGTGTTCACACTCTTCCCTCTCCCCCAAAACCTGGCCTTCAAACACAATGCTACAGGGAACTGTACTAGGTGAGACAGGTAGAAGTGGATCTGCTCTACTGGGGGCTGGACCCCTGAGGGCTTGGTTTTTCCCTTCCCCTGAAGATGCCCCTGAAAAAACATCACAGAACCCCCATTTCCCCACAGAGCAAAGAGTGAATATTCCAGGTCAGGAGTCCCTTGTATTCCTTGATTCTCTTTATTTTGTACCTGCAAGACTCTAATTGTCCTAGGATTCACAGAGTTCTGACAGCCTAAGTCTACCTCCATTTAGTCTAGAATGATTTCTTTTGTCCTGTCAAATGGGAGTCAGAGAGGCCTCCTGTTTTAGTCAGCGTTCTCTAAAGTAACAGAGCCAGTGATAGATATGGCTATATAAACAGAGAGAGAAACAGAGAGAGATTTACCTCACAGGGTTGGCTCACACAATTGTGGAGGTTGTAAAGTCCAAAATCTGTATGTCAGGTAACATGTTAGAGACTTCTTATGACTCACAAGATTGTGGGGGAATGGCAAGTCCAAAATCTGTAGGTCAGGCAGCAGGCTGGAGACTTCTGCAGGCTTGCGTCCCAAAATCCACAGGTCAGGAAAAGTGCAGAGTTGAGAGAGAGACCGAGTTCTGCTAAAACATCTATTTATAGTCTGAGTGCAGACCACACTGTAAGGAACTACCCTTTCAGCTAATTGATTGATTACATTACATTAGACCACATTATAGAAAGTAATTACATCACATTGCATTAGATTACATTATGGAATAGCAATTAGTCTGGTGTTCGGCAAAACCAGTGGGAACCATAGCCTAACCAAGTTGACATATAAAATTAACTATAACAGTCCACCCCTTGTCAGCTTGGCACCCATACACGTCTCCTTAAACCATACATAATTTCCAGATAAAGACAATAACAAAGTCATACTTTCATCTAACACACATACAACACAGAATTTTGTATTTTATGATAATCAATGGGATGAGAGGGATGAAAACAAAAATTACACACACACACACACACACACACACACACACACACACACACTCATGGATTGAACTGTGTCCCCCAAAATATATGTCAACTTGGCTAGGCCATGATTCCCAGTTTTGTGTGGTTGTCCTCCATTTTGTGATCTGATGTAATTTTCCTATGTGTTGTAAATCCTAATCTCTGCCAGTGGTTAATGAGGCAAGATTAGGTTATGTGAAAGAGGATTAGTGTGTGATGCAACACTATTACTCAGGTCACAACCTTGGTATGATGTAAGGAGAGTTTCCCTGGGGTGTGGCCTGCATCACCTTTTATTTTACAAGAGATAAAAGGAGAGAAGCCAGCAGAGAAAGAGAAAGAAAGAGAGAGAGAGAGACCTCTGATCACCAAGAAAGAAGAGCCAGGAGTGGAGCGCATCCTTTGGACCTGAGTCCTGAACTGAGAAGCTCCTAGACAAGGGGAAGATTAGGGACAAGGACCTTCTCCCAGAGCTGACATAGAAAGAAAGCCTTCCCCTGGAGCTGATACCCTGAATTCAGACTTCTAGCCTCCTAAATTGTGAGAAAATAAATTTCTGTTCGTTGAAGCCATCCACTTGTGGTATTTCTGTTATAGAAGCACTAGATAACTAAGGCATATATAACTACCTGGTATTTATAACTACCTGTTTCCACTACCCATTGCATATTTCTTTTGCCCTCAGTAAGCACTTGAATTGGTTGTGGTTCTTTGCCTGATGGGGTGACCCAAACCTTCATTCCTGAAGGTTCTGGGCTATTATACTTCCTACCTTAATTGGGTTGTTGTAGTTTTTTGTTGACTTTAGTCACAGGACATGGCAGTACTAAAAGATTTCCTAAGATACCTCTTGTATTTCAGACATACTCTTCTTTACCTCCATTGCATACTAACAGTTCAATTTCCACCTCTTGATTCCTGAAGCTATGAATCCTGTATATGGGAGAAACAGTATCAAACATTGAACACTGATTTAGAGCATATACAGCCTTCTGGAAAGCATTGTCACAGACCTGCAAGATATTGCCACCTAGCTGGCATCATAATTGAGTCTTTAAAAGGCCATTCCATTGTTCTATCGAGTCAGGTGTTTCAAAATGATGGGGAACATGGTAACATCAGTGAATTCCATGAGCAGGGGCCCATTGCTGCACTTTATCTGCTGAGAAGCGAGTTCCTAATCTGAAGCAATGCTATGTGGAATACCATGACAGTGGATAAGGCATTCTGTATGTCCACAGATGGTAGTTTTGGCAGAAGAATTGCATGTAGGAAAGGCAAATCCATATCCAAAGTAAATGTCTATCACAGTAAGAACAAAACATTGCCCTTCCCATGATGGAAACAGTCCAACATTTTGGCGTTATTTTTCCCACGAAGTGAGATGAGGGCTGCTGAAAAAGGTGACTCAGACATTCAGAAGTCAGTGCCCGAATAGAACTGTGGCTCAAGAGTAGGAACTGACTCTTGGGTTCATGATTACTGAGATTCATATTTGGGAATGGATGTTGATGGAGGTAGAAAGGTAAAAGGTTCCTTGGGAGAAGGGAGTGAAACTAAGAGGGGTATTGTGTCAAGAGAGTGAATGACACCACCCTCCATAGATTAGAGTAACTTCAGTCCCTTCCTGTTTGGTAGTGTAGATACAGGAATACACCTAAATATTTTGTTTTTAAGATACTTAATTTTTTACTCCTGGATTTAAAACCTGTTATATTTTTCAAAGCATTCAGAAGAGAATTAACATCTAAAAACATCTGACTGGGGGGGAAGTGTGTATTTGGAAAGTTTCAAGACATTAAGGATGCTCTCATAAGAAAACATCCCAGTGTCTCCTCATCACAATGATTCTATTGTCAGGCCAATTCTGAAAGTTTTACAAGAATTATTTAGGCTCAGGCAACAAAGAAGCATATCACCTGACATGCTGAATAAATTCATTTCAGTTTTCAATATTTTCATGTTTTGGGATCCCAGGGGTGTATTGGTTGGAACAATGTATCTATTAATTCTCTCAAGACTCTATTATTTTCTGCTTTGAATTTTTTTTTTGATACCATGTGTTTTCATTAACGGAAGCATGCTGAGTCATGGAGCGTGTTTAAATTTTTGGTTGGTAATATGTAACATAGAGTTGCTATGAGTCAGAAGTAACTTGATGACAACGGGTTTGGGTTTTTTTTTTTTTTTTTGGTTTAGTGCGGATTTTGAGAAATATTATCTGGGAATACATTGGTCCCACAAACCTCAGGGGGTTCTCAGTCACCAGAATGGGTGCTCATCTGTCCCACTGATCATGGGTAGCAGGATGTATGCCACACACACACATACACATATACACAAACCAAACCCACTGGGGCTCCCTATCACAAAGAAACCATAAAGATGTTTACAAGGTTTATCTAGCTGTACAAAAGCCAAAAGAGACAAAATTTTTACCCAGTCACATTTCCTGGATGCACTACCTCACATTCAAGGCTGATACTTCAGCTATTTTGCTTCGATGAGTATTTCTTTTGTCTGTCACTGTTACACAAGTCCCCACTGGAGAGCAGCAAATACTTTTAGTTGGAAAAGTAAAGTCCCAAGGAACCCGAGAGCCAGAAAAAGTGGGTAGGATAGCGTATGTACCACCTTTTTATCCCACTGACTTGGTTAAGGAGTTGATTGGGTGTGGGGTGAAGATGTTAATAGAAAAATTACTCACAAATGATTACAATTGCGGCTATGAGGAAAAATCCAGTGTTATAAGAGTGTGTAATATGGATTTGATTTAGTGTAATGCTTCAGGGAAGATTCCCTTAGAAAGCAAGACAGAGGGACCAGAGACTCATCTCATAGTACATGGAAACCAAAGTGGAGGTGTTTGATCTTCATCTGAAGAGCAACAGGGACTCATGGACAGGCTGTAAGAATGGAATAACATTATCAGGTGTCAGTTTAGGAAATGCGTGAGAGGAGACCAGAAAGATGCAGAGAGGGCAGTCAGGAGACTGGTGCAGGCACCTTGCAATGATTCCAGCTACCACGGAGCAAGGTTTCCACTGCTCCTGCATGATCCCCCTCCCTGCCACTCTCAGAGATACTCTTCCTTGGTTTCATTAGGTACCTTGATATTGTAGAAAAAGTGACCCCCTTCACACACACGAAGTAGTTTCTTAAAAAGATCACTGAGTTCTCTTCATTGATGAGGGGTGAGTAGATTGTGGTGGTGGAAGGAGGCCTGATAACAATATGGGCAACTCTTCTTCCACTGTATTCAAATTCACCCCATGCTCCTGTGGGGGAGGTGCAAATACCCATTATTTCCCTCAGAAATTCTCTATGTCATGATGAACTCATGAAATATATCTGACCAGAACCCTCAACTGGTCCTTGAAACATACTTGGCAAATCTGAATACACTTCCTAGTGGATATTCCTTCTCCGGATAGTCACATTTTACCAGGGTGTAGAATTTTAAGTCAATTTTATGCTTCGAGTACAGCAGACTAAATATTCTCGACCACTCTCCCTTTGTAATACATGTAAGAAAAACAATACAAAATTTTTAATAGTTTGCTGAGTTTCCAATAATGCAAGGAGGAGCCCTAAGGAAGTTAACTTAAAAGATGAGCTACGAAACCTGTCAGAGAAGGAAAATTTTCCACTAAAATGAGCAATAGAAAAGTGGTAAGACTGCACCCTGTCAAAGACAGAAAACTTGCAAGATCTGGAAAAACAAGGCAGTCCAATTGAGTTCCGGTTCTCACAGGTTTCACTGTAATAATCATAATCATTAACATCATCATCATCTCCCTGGGGAATTTGTTCTGTTGTAGGCCTGTTCTCCTGTAGTTTAGTGTGTCAAAATTTTTATTTTTTAACTGATGGAATGTTGTTGTTGTTAGGTGGCCTTGAGTCGGTTCTGACTCATAGCAACCCTATGTACAACAGAACGAAACACTGTCCAGTCCTGTTTCATGCCCACAATCATTGTTATGCCTAAGCCCATTGTTGCAGCCACTGTATCAATCCATCTCATTGAGGGTCTTCCTCTTTTTCACTGTCCCTATACTTTTCCAAGCTTGATGTCCTTCTCCAGGGACTGATCCCTTCTGACAACATGCCCAAAGTATATAAGTCGTAGTCTTACCATCCTTGCTTCTAAGGAGCATTCTGGTTGTACTTCTTCCAAGACAGATTTGTTCGTTCTCTTGTCAGTCCATGCTATATTCAATATTTTTTGCCAACACCACAATTCAAAGGCATTAATTCTTCTTTAGTCTTCCTTATTCATTGTCCAGCTTTCACATGCATATGATGTGATTGAAAATACCATGGCTGGTGTCAGGTGCACCTTAGTCTTCAAGGTGACATCTTTGCTTTTCAACACTTGAAAGAGGTCTTTTGCAGCAGATTTGCCCAGTGAAATACATTGTTTGATTTATTGACTGCTGCTTCCATAGGTGTTGATTGCAGATCCAAGTAAAGTGAAATCCTTGACAACTTCAATCTTTTCTCCATTTATCATGATGTTGGTTATTGGTCCAGTTGTGAGGTTTTTTGTTTTGATGTTGAGGTGTAATCCATACTGAAGACTGTGGTCTTTGATCTTCATCAGTAAGTGCTTCAAGTCCTCCTCACTTTCAGCAAGTAGGCTGTGTCATCTGCATAATGCAGTTTGTTAATGAGTCTTCCTCTAACCCAGATGCCATATTCTTCTTCATATAGCTTCTTGGATTATTTGCTCAGCATACAGATTGAATAGGTGCGGTGAAATGTTACAACCCTGACACAAACATTTCCTGACTTTAAACCACACAGTATCCTCTTATTCTGTCTGAACAACACCTCTCTATCTATGTACAGGTTCCTCATGAGCACAGTCAAGTGTTCTGGAATTCCCATTCTTCACAATGTTATCCATAATTTGTTATGATCCACAAGTCGAATGCCTTTGCATAGTCAATAAAACACAGGTAAATATCTTTCTGCTATTCTCCGCTTTCAGCCAGGATCCAT
Source organism: Trichechus manatus latirostris (assembly GCF_000243295.1). Taxonomy (NCBI): domain Eukaryota; kingdom Metazoa; phylum Chordata; class Mammalia; order Sirenia; family Trichechidae; genus Trichechus; species Trichechus manatus. The sequence continues at coordinate 2,933,000 of NW_004444115.1, forward strand.
CTGACATCAGCAATGATATCCCTGGTTCCACATCCTCTTCTGAATCCAACTTGAATTTCTGGCAGTTCCCTGTCAATATACTGCTGCAGCCACTTTTGAATGATCTTCAGCAAAATTTTACTTGCGTGTGATATTAATGATATTGTACAATAATTTCCACATTCGGTTGGATCACCTTTCTTGGGAATAGGCATAAATATGGATCTCTTCCATCGGCTGGCCAGGTAGCTGTCTTCCAAATTTATTGGCATAGATAAGTGAGCACTTCCAGTGCCGCATCCATTTGTTGAAACATCTCAATTGATATTCTGTCAATTCCTAGAGCATTGTATTTCGCCAGTGCCTTCAGTGCAGCTTGGATGTCTTCCTTCAGTACCATCAGTTCATGATCGTATGATACCTCTTGAAATGATTGAACGTCAACCAATTCTTTTTGGTATAATGACTCTGTGTATACCTCCCTTCTTTTTTTGATGTTTCCTGTGTCATTTAATATTTTCCCCATAGAATCCTTCACTATTGCAACTCGAGGCTTGAATTTTTTCTTCCGTTCTTTCAGCTTGAGAAAAGCCGAGCATGTTCTTCCCTTTTGATTTTCTATCTCCAGCTCTTTGCGCATGTCATTATAATACTTTACTGTGTCTTCTTGAGCCACCCTTTGAAATCTTCTGTTCAGTTCTTTTACTTCATCATTTCTTCTTTTTGCTTTAGCTACTGGATATTCAAGAGCAATTTCAGAGTCTCTTCTGACATCCATTTTGGTCTTTTCTTTCTGTCCTGTCTTTTTAATGACCTCTTGCTTTGTTCATGTATGAGGTCCTTGATGTCATTCCACAACTCATCTGGTCCTTGGTCATTTGTGTTCAATGCATCAAATCTATTCTTGAGATGGTCTCTAAATTCAGGTGGGATATACTCAAAGTCATACTTTGGCTCTGGTGGACTTGTTCTAATTGTCTTCTGTTCCAACTTGAACTTGCATATGAGCAATTGATGGTCTGTTCCCCAGTTGGCCCGTGGCCTAGTTCTTACTTATGATATTGAGCTTTTCCATCATCTCTTTCCGCAGATGTAGTCTATTTGATTTCTGTGTATTCCATCTGGCAAGGTCCATGTATATAGTTGCTGTTTATGTTGGTGAAAAAAGATATTTGCAATTAAGAAGTCATTGGTCTTGCAAAATTCTATCATGTGATCTCCAGCATTGTCTCTATCACCAAGGCCATATTTTTGAACTACCGATCTTTCCTCTTTGTTTCCAACTTTTGCATTCCTATCACCAGTAATTATCAATGCATCCTGATTGCATGTTCAATTAATTTCAGACTGCAGAAGCTGGTAAAAATCTTCAGTTTCTTCACCTTTGTCCTTGGTGGTTGGTGCATAAATTAGAATAATAGTCATATTAACTGATCTTCCTTGTAGGCATATGGAACACTGACAGTAGTTCAGGATAGATCTTGAAATGTTCTTTTTTATGATGAATGCAACACTATTCCTCTTCAAGTTGTCATTCCTGGCATAGTAGACTGTATGACTGTCTGATTCAAATGGCCAATAGCAGTCCATCACAGCTCATTAACGCCTAGGATATCGATGTTCATGCATTCCATTTCATTTTCGACAATTTCCAATTTTCCTAGATTCATACTTTGTACATTCCATGTTCCAATGATTAACGGATGTTTGCAGCTGTTTCTTCTCATTTTGAGTGGTGCCACATCAGAAAATGAAGGTCCTGAAAGCTTGACTCCATCCATGTTATTAAGGTCGACTCTACATTGAGGATGCAGCTCTTCCCCAGTCGTCTTTTGACTGCCTTCCAACCTGGAGGGCTCATCTTCTGGGACTACGTCAGACAATGTTCCACTGCTATTCATAAGGTTTTCACTGGCTAATTCTTTTTAGAAGTAGACTGGTGGGTTCTTCTTCCTAGTCTGTCTTAGTCTGGAAGCTCAGCTGAATTCTGTCCACCATGGGTGACACTTCTGGTATCTGAATACCAGTGGTGTAGCTTCCAGCATCACAGCAACAGGCAAGCCCCCACAGTGTGACAGACTGACAGACACGTGGGGGACTCATGGAATAAGTTAGCTTAAAAGTTGAGAAAGTTAAACTATCCCAGGCTGCTTGCCCCTTGACATCCTGCAGAAGCAAACAAAAACTCTCACTGGAGGAAATCAGCCTAAATGTAAGGTCCTCTGAAATCTCAAATATACAGTTCAGCAAAGTGTAAGCTCAGAAAAATTTTTACCAAAAACTAGGGAAAACAAATCAAGTGTATGAAAGTCAACATAAAAACAACAGCATCAAAAATAACAAAATGGAAATGGACCAAAAAGAACTTCACATATAATTGTTGTTGTTACTTGCCATCAAGTCAATTCCAACTCATGGCAATCTCATATGTATCAGAATAGAACTGCTCCATAGGGTTTTCAAGACTGTGAACTTTCAGAAGCAGATCTCCAGGCCTGTGTTCTGAGGCATCTCTGTGTGGGTTTGAACCGCCACATTTTCAGCTAGTAGCCAAGCATTTAACGTTTTGTGCCACCCAGGGATTCCTCACATATAGTTAAGGAATATACAATGATTCTATTTGATGTTTTAAAAAATCCAACACAGAAACAAAAGTTAGCAAGGGATAGGAGACAATAAAAAAATTGCCAGATAGATTTAAGAAAAAGTATTTCTAGAAATGAAATAATACTAATAGAATTTTTAAAAACAATGACTTCATTTAATAGCAGATTTGTCATAGCTTAAGAGATAATTAGTCAACTGGATATAGCTAATGAAATTACTCAAATTGCAATATGGAGAGATAAGGAGATATATAATATGAATGAGAGATAAAGTTAACATGGAAGGGAGAATGAAAAAGTCTAATTTGAATTTCAGGAGAGAAAAAGAAACAGAAATTATACTAGACAATAGCTGAATACTTTATAGAAGTGAAGGAAAATACAGGTTCACAAACACAATAAAACCAACCTATATTTAATTAATTAACTGATTAATCAACTAATTTAAAAATCCACAATTAGGCACACTGTAATGAAACTGACAAACAACAAAGACAAAGAGAAAATCTTATGAACAGCTAGAGAGCAAAGATATTAAACCTAATAAAAGACAATTAGACTCAGAGAATATCTTTTAATAGCAACAATGGACACCAAAAACTTCAAAGTACTGAGAAAAATTGATTGTCAATCTAAAATTTTGTCACTAGCAAAATCATTTTTAAATAATGAGAAATAAATAAAAATTTTATGAAAACAAAAATGTAGGGGGCCAAACACCAATATGCACCCATTAACAGAATTTCTAAAAGCTCAATTTCAGGGAGAAAAAATACATATAGAATGAGCACCTGAAATGCCTTAAGGAAAATTAGAAAGGAAATTATGGACAAAATGTGGATAAATCCAAGCAAGTGTTGTATGAAACAACAACCACAACAACGATGTCTAAATTCTGTCATTAAAAAATGTGTTAGAGCTAAATAACAGGCCAAAAGCAGCCTTAAGAAAAGTGAGGATTGATCAGTTAACAGCATTTTTAGGTTTTTGTACGTTATGAAGGAAGATTTAAAATACTTAGTAACTTTATATTAAGTGTGTGTATTACTTTTCTATTGCTGTTGTAACAAATTACTGAAAGTTTAGTAGCTTAAAACAAATTTATTATCTTACAGTTCTGTATGTTAGAAGTCTAATGCAGGTCTTACTGTACTAAAATCAAGATATTGGCAGAGATGTATTACTTTCTGGATGTTGTAGGGGAGATTCGGTTTCCTGCTTTTTCCATCTTCCAAAGGCTACCCAAGTTCCTTGACTTGAGGTCCCTTTCCTTCATCTTCAAAGCCAGTAATGTTTCTTTTTTCTGATCATTCTGTAGTCACTTCTCCCTTTGACTGCAGCCTAGAAATGTTCTTTACTCTTAAGGAATAACGTAAATAGATTGGGCCTATTGGGATAATCTGGATTAAGATCCCTATTTTAAGATCTTTAACCTTAATCACAACTGCATAGTCCCTTTTGCCTCATATTAACAGGTTCAAGGGCTTAGGAGGTGGAAATCTTTGGGTGGCATTATTTTGCCAACCCCAGTATACATGCTAAAAGTTTTTGCATAATGCTAAAACAACATAAATAGAGTGTGTGACATGCAAATCACAAAAAATTATCTAACTTCCAAACAGTAGAAGTATGAAATGCAATAACAAAACACACACAGCCCTCAATCAATGTAGAAAAGAAAACAAAAGAAAGAAAAACCAAGACGCATAGAAAAAGCAAGAAGAACAGAAAACTGATAAGATGGTAAAAATAATTCAAAATATAGCAATAAAAATGCAAAGGCACTGGGGGCAGATCAAGATAGTGAAGTGAGTGGATGCCCCCATCTCCCTCAGCAACTAACACACTGAACAACTAATAAAACAAGCACAGACTGAGATCTCAGAACTCCAGACAGCAGCTGAGGAACTGGAGAGTCCAGGGGAGTCCAAAAGTGGGGGAGTGGAGGAATGGGGTTAGCACAAAAAATGAGCAATCCTACCCACTAACATCAGGAGAAGGAGCTCATTGCAGCCATTTTGGGACAGGACTGGGAAACATCCCAAGCAGGGAACACAGAAAGGGAGATTATCTGAGGAAGCTCTAGCTGAGTTTTTTTAAGGCCATGCAAATTGGCTGCGGGAATTTGCAGGATGGCAAGTGGTAGGGGGCGAAGGAAGTCCTTAACACTGCATGACAGTTGAGCCTTGCTGAGGCCCAAAGCTAACTGGAAAGAGGACCAGGAAGAGCCGCAAGGGCAACAGGGTGAAGGGAATGGTCCAGACTGACAGGCAAGCAGGAGGCAGCCCCAGCAGGACACCATCGGTAGTGGTGTGCCATGCAGGGGAGCCAGTTAGGGAAAGACTAAAAAAACTTCCTCACTATCACCACAGTAAAGTTGATCCCCACCATACACATCAGAAGCATCCAGTGAAACTCACCTCTCCTGCACATGAACATTAAATCCCAGAGACCAAGCATACAGATTTCTTTAATTTTTCCCCAATAAATAGAATTAAAAAATTTAAAAAAGATAACAAAATGGCCAAAGTTCAACAAAAATTAGTAAAAATCAGAAACGCACAAGGGAAAAGGAATACTCAAAAACAAAACATGACAAAGAAGAAATCTCCCCAGTGGAGGCCAGAATAATGCAAAGCATTGATAATTTTCAGACAATAGGGCTAAATATGTTTTAAGAAAGCAAAAAACACACAGAAAGCAAACTAGCAATTTCAGGAAGCAAATGGAGGAACAAAATGTGAGATTCAACAAGGAACTTGAAAACATAAAAAAAAGGGAGAGAGAACTACTGGAACTGAAGAATGAAATATCTGAATTAGAAAAAGCAAGAGAAATACTCAACAATGGAGTTGAATAAGCAGAAGACAGAATATCTGAATTAGAAGACAAAATATCTGAATTTATCAAGTCTCAAGAGAAACAAGAGAAAAGAACAATTAAAATGAATAAACCCAAAAAGAAATTAAGAAATCTAATGTTAGAATTATTAGAATCCCAGAGCACCACGACAAGAAAGGCAGAGAAACAATTTTTCAAGAGTTAATCAGAATTTCCCAGACCTGAACAGACAACCAAGCCTACAAATATAGGAAGCTACATGAACCTTGATCAGAAAAGACACAAAAAGATCAACTTCACAACACATCCTAATAAAATTCTTAAAAACCAAAGATAAGGAGATAATTTTGAAAGCATCAAGAGAAAAATTCAATTTACCATACCAAGGATCTTTCAATAAATTTGGAAGACAGCTACCTGGCAAAAAGACTGGAAGTGATCCATATTTGTGCACATTCCAAAGAAAGGTAATTGAACAGAAAATGGAAATTATTGAGCAATATCACTAATATCACAGGCAAGTAAAATTTTGCTGAAGATAATTCAAAAGTGGTTGCTGCATTACATTGACAGGGAACTGCCACAAATTGAAGCCGACTTCAGAAGAGGACGTGGAACGTGGAATATTGTTACTGATGTCAGATAGATCTTGGCTGAAAGCAGAGAATACCAGAAAGATGTTTACCTGTGTTTTATTGACTATGCAAAGGCATTTGACTGTGTGGGTCATAACATATTATGGATAACATTGTGAAGAATGGGAATGCGAGAATACTTGATTGTGCTCATGAGGAACCTGTACGTAGATCAAAAGGCAGTTGTTTGAACAGAACAAGGGAACACTGCATGGTTTAAAGTCGGGAAAGGTGTGTGTCAGGGTTGTATCCTTTCACCATACCTATTCACTCTGTATGCTGAGCAAATAATCTGAGAAACTGGACTATATAAAGAACATGGCATCAGGATTGGTGGAAGACTCATTAACAACCTGTGCTTTGCAGATGACACAACCTTGCCTGCTGAAAGTGAAGAGGACTTGAAGCGCTTACTGATAAAGATCAAAAACCACAGCCTTCAGTATGGATTACACCTCAACATAAAGAAAACAAAATCCTCACAACTGGACCAATAAGCAACATGATAATAAATGGAGAAAAGATTGAAGTTGTCAAGGATTTCATTTTACTTGGATCCACAGTCAACACCCATGGAAGCAGCAGTCAAGAAATCAAACAATGTATTTCACTGGGCAAATCTGCTGCAAAAGACCTCTTTAAAGTGTTGAAAGTCAAAGATGTCACTTTGAGGAATAAGGTGCGCCTGACCTAAGCTGTGATTTTTCAATCACATCATATGCATGTGAAAGCTGAACAACGAATAAGGAAGACCAAAGAATAATTGATGCCTTTGAATTACAGTGTTGGCAAAGAATATAGAATATACCGTGGACTACCAGAAGAATGAACAAGTCTGTCTTGGAAGAAATACAACCGGAGTGCTCCTTGGAAGGCAGAATGGTGATACTCCATCTCACCTACTTTAGATAGGTTATCAGGAGGGACTAGTCCCTGGGGAAGGACATTATGCTTGATAAGGTAGAAGGTCATCAAAAAAGAGTAGGACCCTCAACAAGATGGATTGACACAGTAGCTGCACCAATGGTCTCAAACATAGAAATGATTGTGAGAATGGCACAGGACTGGGCAGTGTTTCATTCTGTTGTACACAGGGTCGCTATGAGTTGGAAACTACTTGACAACACCTAACAACAAAGGGTCTTTCATAAGAATCAGTGTGGATTTATCTCCAGAAACTCTAGAAGACATTGGAGCAACATACATAAATACTGAACCAAAAAACTGCCAACCAAGAATACTTTACCCAGCAAAGTTGTCATTCAAAAACTGGGGCGAGGTGGGGGGGGGGGCGGGTAATTAAAACACTCCCAAACAAACAGAAGCTCTAGGAATTTGCCTCTGCTAAGCCAGTTTTGCAAATATTACTCAAGGGAATACTCCAACTGGAAAGGCAAGAACATTAGGAAATAAATACAAACTAAACCTATCAAATATAGGCTGTATATTGATGTTAATGGAGGCACACCAACTAAAATAGAGGATGGAGGAGCATATCAGGAATAGATTTATTATGTTAAGATTGTATGTTAACCATTATTCTTATGCTAGATGCTGTAGTAATTATAAATCATGTAACATATGTGGTAACCACTAAGAAATCACTGAGAAGAAATACTCAGGAGCAAATAAGCAAGTTAACAAAAAGGTTCATCACAAGAAAGCACCCAAATACAAACAAAAACAGAAATATCAGTATAATAAACAAACAAGATATGAAACACTCAAAGAACAAATAGCAAAATAAGTGAGGTAGACAATTTGTTTACAGTAAGAACCTTAAATGTAAATGTTCTAACCCCCCCATGCAAAAGGTAGACAGTGGCAGAATGGATTAAAAAAAAACAAACGATTCATTCTTTCGCTGTCTACAAGAAACCTACCTTAGACAAGAGGACACAAATAGACCGAAAACAAAAGGAATGAGAAAAACCTTCCTTGTAACCTGTAAATGAAGAACAGCAGGATGGCCATACTGATATCAGATAAAATAGACTTTAAATAAAAATCTATTACAAGAGATAAAGATATTACATAATAATTTACGAAAAGGTCAATTCAGCAAGAAGATGTAACAATTATAAATATATATGCATCTAACAGCAATACACCAAAATACATGAAACAAATTCTGATTAATATGAAGGGAGAAATAGACAACGCCACTATAATGGTAAGGTACTTCAACACACCACTTTCAATTATATACAGGACACCTGAAAAGGAAATCACTAAAGACATTAAGAATTTAAATAAAACTATAAGCCAACTGTGCCTAACTTCACTGGCTAATTCTTTCAGAAGTAGACCACCAGGTCCTTTTTAGTCTGTCTTAGTCTGAAGCCAAGCTGAAAGCTGTCCACCATGGGTGACCCTGCTGGTATTTGAAATACCGGTGGCATAGTTTCCAACATCATGGCAATACCCAAGCCACCACAGTAAGACAAACTGACAGACATGTGGGGGTCTACTTCTGAAAAAATTGCCCAGTGAAAAGCTCATGAATAGCAGTGGAACACTGTCTGATATAGTGCAGGAAGATCAGCCCCTCTAGTTGGAAGGCACTCAAAAGATAACTGGGGAAGAGCTGCCTCCTCAAAGTAGAGTCAGCCTTAATGATGTGGATGGAATCAAGCTTTTGGGGCCTTCATTTGCTGATGTGGCAAAACTCAAAATGAGAAGAAACAGCTGCAAACAGCCATTAATAATAAGAACATGGACTGTATGAATTATGAATCTAGGAAAATTGGAAATTGTCAAAAATAAAATGGAACACATAAACATTGATATCTTAGGCATTAGCGAGTTGAAATGGACTGGTATTGGATATTTTGAATCCAACAATTATATGACATACTAGGCTGGGAATGATAAGTTGAAAAGGAATGGTGTTGCATTCATCATTGAAAAGAACATTTCAAGATCTATCCTGAAGTACAACTGTCTGAGTCATCCAGTGCTGCTATGACAGAAATACCACAAGTGAATGGTTTTAACAAAGAGAAGATTATCTCCTCACAGTAAAGTAGGCTAAAAGTCCAAATTCAGGGCGTCAGCTCCGGGGAAGCCTTTCTCTCCCTGTCGGCCTTCTCATCAATCTTCCCCCAGACGAAGAGCTTCTCTGTGCAGGGACCCTGGGTCTAAATGACACGCTCTGTTCCCAGCACTGCTTTCTTGGTGGTATGAGGTCTCCAACTGTCTGCTTGCTTCCCTTTCCTTTTATCTCTTATAAGACAAAATGTGGTGCAGGGAAACTCCCTTTACATTGGATCAGGGATGTGACTTTAGTAAGGATGTTACAATCCCACCCTAATCCTCTTTAACATAAAATTACAATCACAAAATGGAGGACAACCACACAATGCTGGGAATCATGACCAGTCAAACGGATACACACTTTCTTGGGGGGACATAATTCAATCCATGACAACAATGCTGTCAGTGATAGGATAATATCCATGTGCCTACAAGGAAGACTGGTTAATATGACTATTATTCAAATTTACACACCAAGCACTAAGACCAAAGATGAAAATTATTAAGTCATGCAAGAAATCAAATTAAATTAAAAAAATTCCTAGGATCAAATGAAAATAAAAACAGAACATGTCAAATCCTCTGGGACACAAGAAAAGCAGTACTCGGAGGGAAATTTATAGCAATAAATGCCTACATTAAAAAAAGAAGAAAGATCCAAAATCACTGACTTAAACCAACAACTTGAACAAATAGAAAAGGAAGGGCAAAATAAGCCAAAAGCAATAAAATAATAAAAACCAGGGCAGAAATAAATGAATTAGAAAATAGAAAAAAAAATCGAAAGAATTAACAAAACCAGAAGTTGTTTCCTTGAAAGGGTCGACAAGATAAACAACTGGCTAGACTGACAAAAGAAAAAATGTAGAAGAGGGAAATAATCAATTTAAGAAATGAAATTGGTGACCTTATAACTGATCCATCAGAGATGAAGATCATAACAAATTACTATGAAAAATTATACTCCAACAATTTTGAAAACCTAAAGAAAACTGAAAAATTCCTAGAAACACACTACTTATCCAAATTATCCTAGTGGCCCAGTGGTTAAGAGTTATGGCTGCTAACTGAAAGGTCAGCAGTTCAAATCCACCAGCTGTTCCTTGGAAATCCTATGGGCCAGTTCTACTCTGTCATATAGGATCGCTATAAGTCGGAATCAACCCAACTGCAACAAGTATCCAAATTACCACAAACCCAAACCAACCACATCCACCGCTGTCGAGTCGATTCCAACTCATAGCAACCCTGTAGGACAGAGTAGAATTGCCCCATAGGGTTTCCAAGGCTGTAAATCTTTAAGGAATCAGTCTGCCACATCTTTCTCCTATGGAGTGGCTGATGGGTTAGAACCACTGATCTTTCAGTTAACTACCAAATACTTAACTGCTGCGCCACCAGGGCTCCTCCTTTATCAAAAACAGAGGTAGAAAATTTAAACAGGTCCATCACAAAAGAAGAGATTGAAGGTGTCATCCAAAAAGCTACCAACAAGTACAACAACAACAACAACAAAAACAAAAACAAAAACCCAGGACCAGATGGCTACACTGGAGAATTCTACCAAACATTCAGAGAAGAGTTGCCACCAATCCTACTCAATTTCTTCAAAAATATAGAAGAGGAAGAAACACTACCGAACTCCTTCTATGAAGCCAGCATAGCCTTGATACCAAAACCAGAGAAAGACATCACAAAGAAAAATACAAACCAATATCCCTTTTGAACATAGATGCAAAAATTTTAAACAAAATTCTAGCCAACAGACTTCAGCAACTTATCAAAAAAATCATACACCATGATCCAGTGGGATTCATATCAAGATTACAAGGGTGGTTCAACATGAGAAAATCAATCAATGTAATCCATCACATATATAAAACAAAGGAAAAGAGCCACATGATCATATCAATCGATACATAAAAGGCATTTCATAAAATTCAACACCCTTTCCTGATAAAAACTCTCAGCAAAATAGGAATAGAAGGCAAATTTCTCAACATAATTAAGAGCATATAAGAAAAACCAACAGCCAACATCATACTCTATGGAGAAAGGCTGAAACCCTTCCCTCTGAGAACAAGAACAAGACAAGGATGCCCATTATCGCCACTCTTATTCAACACTGTACTGGAAGTCCTAGCAGGGGAAATAAGGCAAAAAGTTATCCAAATTGGAAAAGAAGAAGTAAACTTATCACTATTTGCAGATAACATGATCCTACGTATAGAAGACCCTAAAGAATTCAGAAGAAAACTGCCGGAACTAACAGAAGAATTTAGCAGTGTTACAGGATTCAGGGTTAACACAAAAATCAGTTGGGTTCCTCTACACTAACAAAAACTTCTCGGAAAAAGAAATCAAGACTACAATACCATTTACAATAGCAAATCAATAAAATACCCAGGATTAACCTAACCAGTGACATAAAAGACTTATATAATAAGAATTACCAAACACTGCTACAAGAGACTAAAAGAGACCTACAAAAATGGAAAGACATCCTATACTCATGGATTAGAAGGCTTAAAATAGTGAAAATGTCTATGTTGCCTAAAGTGATCTACAGATTCAATGTAATCTTGATATCAATCCCAACACATTCTTTACTGAAATGGAAAAACTGATGACCAACTTCATATGGAAAGGAAATAAACCCGGAATAGCCAAAACAATATTGAAGAAAAAGAACAAAGCAGTAGTCCTCACACTCTCTGATATCCAAACATACTATACAGTCACTGTAATCAAAACAGGCTCAATGATAGACACATAGACCAGTGGAATTGAATTGAGAACTCAGAATTAAACCCAGCTGTCTACGGGAAACTGATTTTTGACAAGGGGTCAAAGTCTGTCCTGTGGGGCAATGTCAAACCTAAAACCATAGAATTCCTGGAATAAAACATAGGACGAAAACTAGGACCTAATCTGTGGAAACAGGATAATAAGCATTACAACAAATGCATGAATAGAGGAAAACAAAATAGATAAATGGGATCTCATAAAAATTATAAATTTCTGCTCATCAAAAGACATTGTCAAAAGAGTAAAAAGAGAACCTATAGACTGGGAGAAATTTTTCAGAAAAGACATCAGATAAGGGTCTAATCTCCAAAATGTATAGAAAATTTCAACAACTCAACAACAAAAAGACAACCCAATTATAAAATAGACAGAGGACATGAACAGAACCTTCACCAAAGAAGACTTCCAAAGAGGAAATGAACAAATGAAAAGATTCTCACAATCAGCCATTAGAGAGATGCAAGTCAAAACTACAATGAGATACCATCTCATTCCTACTAAAATGGCACTGATTAAAAAGAGAAAACAACAAATGTTGGTGAGGATGTGGGGAGATTGGAACACTTATTCCTTGCTGATGGAACTGTAAAATGATACAAGCTCTCTGGAAAACGGTTTGATTCTTTCTCATAAAACTGGAAATAGAGCTCCCTTATGATCCAGGAATCCCAGTCCTAGGAATATACCTTAAAAAAAAACAAAACAAAACCTGTTGCCATTGAATAGATCCCGACTCATAACGACCTTACAGGAATATACCCTAGAGACCTAAAACTACTGACACGGACCAGATACATGCACTCCTATGTTCACTGCAGCTTTATTCACAGCAGTAAAACAGTGGAAACAACGTAAGTGCCCATCAACAGATGAATGGATAAGCAAATTGTGGTACATACACATACTAGAATACTATGCCTCCATAAAGAGCAATGATGAGTCTGCAAAACATATTGTAACATGGATGGGTCTGGGGGGCATCTTGCTAAGTGAAATAAGTCAAACATATAAGGACAAATATTGTATGAGCCCTCTTTTATAAGAAGACAAGAACAGATAAGTATAGAGAGACTAATATATAGATGGTTACCTGGGAGAAGAGGGGGTGAGGGTTAAGTACACTTTAGAACTTAGAGACTTGTTACTTTTGGTGATGGGAAATATGATTCCAAGTATGGAAGTAGTGAGCACAGCACAACCATAGTAAAGATAAGTGTCTGAGTACAAACAGAAGGATAATGACACAAAGAGAACACTGGCAAATAATGATAAATATAACTAATGTCAATGAATAATTTATGTGGAAATTTGTAAAAAAATCATTGGGGGATATACAATTTTGCAACAACAGTAATAACAACTAAAAAATATGTGTTTGGTTACATAGACATTAAAAAAAAAAAAAGAAAGAAACCCCTTGCCGTCGAGTCAATTCCGACTCATAGTAACCCTATAGGACAAAGTAGAACTGCCCCATAGGGTTTCCGAGGAGCAACTGGTGGATTTGAACTTCTGACCTCTTGGTTAGCAGCTGAACACTTAACCACTGTGCCTCCAGGGCTGCATAAATATGTATAGAAAGATATATATGAATAACTGTAAGCTATGTATATACATGTTTATGTGTGCTGCATATACTTTCAAGTATAAAATAAAGCATATGGGGGCACAGTTATGGATAGTTCCCAGCCACAACCAAACACCTCACAGGATTGGTCTTCTGGGTTTGAGTGCTTAGGATCATAGTCTCCTGTGGCAATTCAGTCAATTGGCATAATATAGTCCATAGAGACAATGTTCTACATCTGAGTTTGGTGAGTAGCATCTGGGGTCTTAAAAGCTTGTGAGCGGCCATCTAAGATAAAACTATTGATCTCTACTCATCCAGAGCTAAAGAGAAAGAAGGAAGCCAAAGACTCTAACAGGAAACTAGTCTACAGAAGCAATAGTCTACACGAAAAACGACATCACCTACCTTGAAGAACTAGGTGGTGTCCAGCTACCACTATCGACTGTTCTGCCCAGGGACTCAATAGATGTTTCCAGATAGAATGGGAGAAAAATGTAGAACAAAATTCAAATTCCTAAAAAAAGGTCAGACTTTTTGGGCCAGTAGAAACTAGATTTAGAACCCCTAAGAATGTTACCCTGAGATACTCTTTAAACTCAAACCACTCCCAGAGGTCACCTTTCAGCCAAATGACAGATCGGCCTATAAAATAAATAATATCACCTGTGAGTACTGTGCTTCTCAAAATAGTTTTCTAGATGAAACCAAATGTTTAACATTTACCCTAGATTACAGATGAGAAGGCAAGGGGGAAAGGGAAGCTAGGTTAGTGGAAACAGAACAATCAAAATGGAAATTCTGAGAATGCTGATATATTGTGAAGAGTGTAACCAATGACACTGAATAATATGTATAGAAATTGTTAAATTAGAACCTAATTTCCTGTGTAAACTTTCACCAACAACAAAATAAAATATTAAAAAAAAAATACATAGGCACTAACATCTCAATTAAAATGTAGAGCTTCCACACTGAATACAGAAACAAAATCCAGCTGTATACAGTTTATAAGAGACACACTTAAAAGTTACTAAAGCAAATAGAATTCTTAGGCATAAAATAGGTCACTGAATAAGACATTCAATTTTCCAGAATATGTATCGATTTTAAATATGTATGCACCTGTCTAAAGTAAAAATTGACAGAACCACATGAAAAATGAACTAACCTATAAAATAGTGGGGAATTTTAATGCTCCCTCAGAAATTGGTAGAAAAAAGTGTATAACAATTATAGATTTAGGATTTTTAAACAATGTAATAAACAAGCTTAATATACCCGACACAAAAACATACCTATTGCTGTCGAGTCAATTCCAACTCATAGTGACCCTATAGGACAGAGTAGAACTGCCCCATAGGGTTTCCAAGGAGCAGCTGTTGGATTTGAACTGTTGACCTTTTGGTTAGCAGCCGAGCTCTTAGCCACTGTGCCACCAGGGCTACAAGTGTAATACAACCAAAAACAATAAAAAATCCACTGCTGTCGAGTTGATTCTGACTCATACTGACCCCATAGGGTTTCCAAAGCTGTAAATCTCTATGGAAGCAGACTGCCACATCTCTCTCCTGGTGAGCTGCTGGTGGTTTTGAACCACCGACCTTTAAGTTAGCAGTCGATCACTTTGACCACTGTGCCACCTTATCAAAAATTATAGATTATACTTTACTCTTACACAAACAGAAAGTTATTAAAAAAAGTTCAAACACTAAGTCATAAAAGAAGTCACGACAAATTTCAAGAAACTGGCAACATACAAACAATATTTTTCACAATTAAGTTAGAAATCAATAAAAAGATAAGCACCACTCCTATTTATTTGGGACTTGAAACACACACTTCTAAATAACTCAAAATTCAAAGAGGAGATAATAATGGAAATTAAAATACTTTGACCTGATAATAAAAATGCTGTCATAATAGGATGCAACTATGGAGTGCTTTAAGGGAAATATATAACATAAAATTTATTTATTACAAATTAAGAAATTCTGAAAAGTTATGACATGAGTTAAGCATTCAACTCAATAAAGTAGTAAAAGGCAGGAAAGAATAAAATAAAAATGAAAGACCAAAAATGAAAAGATAAGATTAAGCATTTCTTAAATAGAAATGACACTATTGAAAGAATCAACAATGTCATAAGCTGCATCTTTTAAAAGACTAGTTAAATCAAAAAAAAATTCTGGCAAGAGTAATGAAGATAAAAGGGCAACATGAACATAGATAAAGCAGAAATTTTTTTTAAAAGATAATACTATGAACAACTATATGTCAGCAAATTTGAGAACTTAGACAAAATCTTAAAAAAATATAATTTAGCAAGACTCATTCCAGAATAAAGAGAAAGCCCTGAACAGTAGTGTTGTAGAGAAAAGACTCCCCAGCTTCACTGAGGTAAAATCAAAAGAGATTTATTGAAGCCAAAGCATTGCAATGGGAGACCCCAAAACCTCAGGCTGAAGCTCCAGGAAAACAAGGGAAAAATGCAAGTCACAAGTAATTATTTTACTGAAGTGGGGAAGTAAAATTACAACATTCTCATTGGTTTATAGTAATTAAGGTCAGTCAAAGGCAGGACAAAATAAAGCATACTCTTTAACATTATTGGTTACATGGGTATGTTGACTGGCTAAAAGATATAATTGAAAGACATGGGGTCAAGGGGGTTCATGTTGGTCACAAAGCAATGACATGATGGATATTTTCAGGAATGGTTGATTAACAATTACTTTGCTCAGAGGGTTAGATATCCAGAGGAGAGTGGAAACAAAGAGTTTCTAAGATCTATTACTTTGCCCAGTACATCAGAAAACAGGAGGTGAGTGAGATAAAAAGTTTTCCACGAAGTATTCACATTCTTTAGCCTGACAACAAAGAAACTCATTTCCTTAATGATAATGGGTTGGTTCCTAAGCAACAAAGGTAGAATCTAGGAGAAAGGTTACATGGAGCTACTAGGCAGCAAATGTAAAATTTAGGTGAAAGATTACATTGAACTTTTAGAGTTGGTTCAGTCATTTTACAGATAGGTCGGATGCCTATTTTTATTTTATATCCTTCATCGGTAGCATAACTATTAATCAAATGAATAGTTATGTAACGTCCTGTGAAGAGTAGACCTAAATGATTTTAGGAGAAAATAAGTTTTCCAAAACTTTCAAAGAACAGATAATTCTAATTAAACCTCTCCCAGAGATAGATAAGGAACACTTCTAACTAATTTTATGAGGTTAAGTTTCCTTGATGTCAAAATCTGACAAGTGCAAAATGAGAAGAGTGTTACAGGCCAATGTTACTCACAAACATAACTGAAAAGATACAAAACAAAATATTGCAAAATGAATCTAGAATTTATTTTAAAAGATAACACTTCATGATCAAGTTGATTTAACATCGAAAAACCTACTAATGTAATTCACCACGGTAACAATTTGAAGAATAAAAACAAGATGATCATCTCAATAGTTGCAAAAGAAGCATTTAATAACATTCAATATATTTCTGATTTAAAAAATCCAGCAAATGGAGGCGGAGCCAACATGGTGCTATATAGACAGAAGCACCACACTGTCCCTACACAGCAAAGACCTGAAAAACTAAGTAAAACAGAGACAAACATCAATCCTGGAACTTTAAGCATCAAATGAAGAGATAAAGAACTCAACCAAGCACAGAATGGAAATAAGAAACTAACAGAGAACAGAGAGCTAGGAGAGATACCGAGTGGAGGTCCCTTCTCAGCTAACGAGGCATGAATTCGCCATCTTGGACTCCTCAGCCACTGAGATAGACAAACAGGGAGTAGAGGAAGGCAGCTTCTTGGAGCCCTCAGCAGGAGACAGAGCACCCAGTAACCAGCGATACATGTTTCCCAACCTCCACCCTTGTTCCACCTGCTCGGCCTCTGTTGCTTCCCAGCAGGACAAAGTCACTTGGCTGGTATGGTGCTTGGATCTGTGCTGCTTGGATTCGCCCAACCCACACTGTCTGGCTCCTTCAGTGCCATTTTCTTATTGCTGTTGTTGCTTTCTTTGGCATGTTTTGGTTTCTTTGCTCTCTCTCATCTCCTTCCCATCCTTTCCTTGAACCCCTGGCTATGACAGGCTATGAAGTGCCGCTCGGCTGAGGAACCACTTCTCCGATCTGTGCCACCACGCTAGTGGGATCCCTGGGGGCATTTTTTCTTTTTCTTCATTTCTCTATCTCTCATCTCTCTCTACTTTCCTTCCTTTCCTGTCTCCTCAATACCTGGTGCTGTGTGCAATCTCTACCCCTTCTAGACGGGCTGTGCAGTGCCTAGCAACTTGGGAGCCACTTTCTTGGATGGCGCCGCCAAGCAAGTGGGCTCCCATGGGGATTTTTTTTCTTCTCTCAATTTCTTGCCTCTGTCTTCCATTTTTCTCTTCTTTTCTCCTGAACACCTGGCACCATGTGCCATCTCTGCTCCTTCTAGACGAGCTATGCAATACCATGTGGCTGGGGAGCCACTGCCCCAGTCTGTGCCACCACACCAGTGGGCTCCCTCAGGGCATCTTTTCTTTTTTTTCCCTCTTTCTCTCTTCCCTTCTTTTCTTGATTTCTTGTCGTCCTCCACCTTCCTTCCTTACCCTTCTCCTGAACACCTGGTTCTATGTGCTATTTCTGCTCCTTCTTGATGGGCTGTGCACTGCCATTTGGCTGGGAACCTGCTTCCAGTGGGCTCCCTTGGGGTAATTTTTTTCCTTTCCTTTCTTTCTTCTTTTTTTTCTCAGTTTCTTGTCTTTCTCTACCACCCTTCCTAAAACCCTTCTCCTTTAACTCCTGATGCAATGTGCCATCTCCGTTACTTCTGGATGGGCTGTGTGGTGCTGCTTGGCTTCCAGTGGGCTCCCTTGGGGCATTTTTTTTCTTTCTTTCTCCTTTTTTTTTTCCCTTGGTTTCTTGTCTCTACCTCCATTCCTTTCTTTCCTCCCACCTACCTGGCATCTTTTTTTTTTTTCTCTTGGTTTCTTGTCTCTGTCTACATTCTTTCAATTCCTTTCTCCTGACCACCTAGCTGCATGTGCCTTTCTCATTTTTTAAAAAATCTAGTTTCTTATCTCTCTCTCCCTTCCCTCCTTTCCTTTATCCTGCCCATCTAGCTGCACGTGCTGTTGTATCTGTACCTTCTTGATGGGCTGTGCCTTACCACTTGGCTATAAAGCCATTGACACATGGCTTCCATGGGGTCTGCACCACTCCAATGGCAGGCTACCTCAGCACTTTTTTTTGTGCTCCTGTTTCTCTCTACTCTTTCTCCTCTTTCCCACACCCACTTAGTCCCACACATCACAACCTCATCCCTCCCCCCAGTCTATCTGAACAGTGTGCTGAACATCACATCCCAAGCAGCACAGGCACAGTCTACCGAAACCTGCCCTGCACTGACTCCTGGCCCTGCCCTGTCAGCCCCAGCACCTGCAACAAAGAAACCACACCAGCCCTTCCTGTTCCACTGGACCTTCCCTGCTGCACCATAGCTGAGCAACTGGCCCTGCCCATTAGACAAACTGGTGAGAAGTATCATGCCCACAGACAAGCAACCAACAAAGAACACACAGCCTGCCTGCTCAGACATAATCAAATAAAACAAAAAAGCAGGATGAAACAAAGAAATCTACAATCAATAAATGAAGAAAAGAACTACTGGATATCCAGCAGACAGTATCAAAACATATATAAAAAAAGACAGTATGGTTCCAGTAGGCTTACAAAATAAAATGACTGATGACCTTCCAGCAGAAGAAAAGGTACTGGAACTACTTGATAGAGAATACAAATCTCTAATAATAAGAGTTATCCAAGAGTTAAAGGAAAAGGCAGAAAAAATGAGGAAAAAAATCATGGAAAAGGCAAACAAAATCATGGAAAAGACAGACAAAACAATGGAAGAATTCAGGAAAATAATATAGGAATAGAATATCACAACAAATTCACAGCTAGAAATTATACAAAAGTACCAATTAGAAATCTAAAAGATAAATAACAAGATTTCAGAAATGGACACTGTCATAGGTCTGAAGAGCAGGTTGGGAACCATGGAAGACGGGATCAGCGAAATTGAAGACAAATACTTGGATATCATTTTGTCTGAGGAAAAATCAGAAAAAAGAAGGAAGAAAAATGAAGAAACCCTGAGAATTATGTGGGATACAATCAAAAGCAAAAATTTGTGAGTGATCAGACTTCCAGAAGGGGAGAGAAAATGGAAAACACAGACAGGATCGTTGAAAAATTGCTGACAGAAAACTTCCCTAATATGAAAGATGAAAAGCTGACCATCCAAGAAGCTCAACGAACCCCATTTAAGATAGAGCCCAAGAGAAAATTACCAAGGCATATCATAATCACACTCGCTAAAACAAAAGACAAAGAATCCTGAGAGCAGCTCGAGAAAAATGAAAAGTCACATACAGAGAGGAAACAATAAGACTAAGCTCTGATTACTCGGCAGAAACCATGCAGGCAAGAAGGCAATGGGATGACATATATAAAACTTTGAAAGAAAAAAATTGTCAACCAAGAATGATATATCCTGCAAAACTCTTGTTCAAATATGATGGTGAAATTAGCACATTTCCAGACAAACAGAAATCAAGGGAATATTTAAAAACCAAACCAAACTTACAAGAATTATTAAAGGGACTCCTTTGGTTTGAGAATAAACAACATCAGACTACAGCCTGAATCTAGGATGAAAGATTGTACTAGCCAGATACCAACCTAGGAAATGAACTCTCAAGGACTATACAAAACGAACAGAATTACAACAGGGAACCAGAGAGGTTAGTCTGCAAATGACAAAAATGTTATCACAATAAAAGAGGGAATAAACAGTGTAGGTATAGAACTTTCAAATGGAGAGGAAGGCAAGGCAATATCAAGTAATAAAAGAGTTGTTCAAACTTACGAAGATAAGGATAAATTTAAAGGAAACCACAAAGAAAGTTAACAAATCTACTCATTGAAATAATGAAGAAAAACATAAAGTCTCAGTAAACACAAAATCTACAAAAACAAAGTAAAAAAAAAGTCCACAAACAAATGGAATTCAGCACAGGAGAGTAAGAAGAACAAAGATTACATCA